>NC_143033.1:56613500-56951500 GCF_057628025.1 Oncorhynchus mykiss
GTTTTCTATCCAATACTAATAATAATATGCATATATTAGCAACTGAGACTGAGGAGCAGGCCGTTTAGTTTGGGCAACTTATTCATCCAAGCTACTCAATACTGCCCCCCAGCCATAAGAAGTTAACTCTTTAGTCATATCCCAGTTTACCTATTTGCTTATGGTCCTGTCTACACCTAGCTGCTTTTAAAAAAAAATATTATACGAGCCAAAAATATTCAATTTAATTTGGAACAGCAAGACAAAATTAAGACATGCCTATTTTATATAATGAATATGAATTTGGAGGGCAGAAATGATTCAATTTTAAAGCATTAGACCTCTCACTAAAATGTGTCAGTCATACAAAAGTTATACTTAAATCCGAACTGGTTCTCTTCCAGATTAGTAAAATGTCTCACTCCATGTTCACGAATGGCCTTTTTCACTTTTCAACTGTTCACTTTCGGTTATTTGAAAATGTAATCTCCAAAATATCGTTATTTGTGAAACAAGCCATTGAACGTTGGTTGCAATTTCAGTTTAGTCCACCAGAAAAGACAGAACAAATATTACAACAAATATTATGGTTAAACTGAAATATACAGTAGGGCAAAAAAGTATTAGTCAGCCACCAATTGTGCAAGTTCTCCCACTTAAAAATATGTAATTTTCATCATAGGTACACTTCAACTATGACAGACAAAATGAGAAAAAAAATCCAGAAAATCACATAGTAGGATTTTTTTCTGAATTTATTTACAAATTATGGTGGAAAATAAGTATGCACACACATTTAGAACATAATAGAAGCACAAGCATTTCGCTACACTCGCATTATCATCTGCTAACCATGTCTGTGACAAATAAAATTTGATTTGATTTGCGTTGAAGGTTCGAGTACTGGACCATGTTAGTGTCCGCCCTGAGATTTGAAGGTTGGGACTTCGATCCCTGGCCGAGTCTTACCAAAGACTGTAAATATGGCACCCAGTGCGAGCGTCTCTCTGCTTGGCACTTGGCATTAACAAGATAGTCTGTTGCAGGGCTTTAACTCCATTATTTTGTCCTTTCCAGGGGGTGTACTTGTACATCAAGCTGACTCAAGCTACAGAAACTGACAAACTACTGACTGCAACTACTGCTCGGGTCTGTACCAGTTCTGGTCAGGCTCCTGCTCCTATGAGCTGCTGCTGCTCGCAAAAGCCACCACTCGTGCAAGGCTACTTACTTTGAGTACTGTAGCAGCTCAGCACTGTACTGTATTGTCAGTGTGTGTCTGATGGTCAGGGGTCGACTAGACTATTGGACAGGAAACTTTTAATTACAGAAAGGACCAGTGTTGTGTACAACTGTAGGTTATCACTACAGGCTACAAGTCACTACAAGTTATGTGTATGTTTTTGTGGCCACTGACTTGCAGGCAATCTCTTGTGCGCAGTACTTTTTGTTTTTCATTGTCATAAGGTTCACATGGTGGCAAGTCAGATATTAGATGGCATATGTAAGTACTGGTTAATGCTCGAGCTTAACATTATGCATTTGGCAAAATAGTGTACACAATAGATTGATTGTGTGGGAATGATGCCAATATTTAGACCTTTTTTTGTTATTCTACCATCTTAGAAATTATTGTAACTAATAACCTTAGCAAACATGAGTTTATTGTTGGAATGTCATTGAATGTGACAATGTTGTTTTTCCTCATTGTGCTCCGGCTGAGAGAGGTTCTCAGAAGTGCAGGATCATTTTGCAGAAGAGGGATTTGACCAAGGAAGCTTAGCCAGATTGTTGGGAGCAATGATGTCATGTTTCTTGACAATTATTAATCGTCTTCTATTTAACTCAGCATTCTGTGATTGAGTTTCTCCTTACCAGCGCCCATTACCCGCAATTTCCTTGCAGACTAAGTGTAATATAAGATAACGTAATGTAAGATCATTTACAGGCTCCATCTCTCTGCCGCTCCCTGCATCAGTGTCTCTCTCTTACACACTTGCGCAGACAGACATGCATGGACGAGGTAATGAGTCACTTTTTTGGACGTGGTCTCTTGTCCTGTGCTCTTGTTCAGACACACCCCCTGAGACAGATGCTTCCCTGAGTTGAAGCACAGAGCACAACAGTTCCAGCTCTGCCGCAGCCTCAGCAGTGAGAAATACCCCAGTATGGTTTCAATTATATTCACCAGTTTGATCATTTTTCTCTGAGAGCGCCATTCGTGAAAGAAAAATGTGAACCTTCTCTCCTTCCAACTCGGTTCCATTCATTGGGTCATTTCTTTTGACCTCTGCTTTTCAGGTCCCTTTGCACCAGGGATGCTTGTTGATATCATGCAGTATATCATGGAGTTGTCGGTTGTCCAGTCTGTAAAGAACATTGTAGGGATAGTGTACGATTGGGTGTGTTTGTGTGAGTAAACCGATTTGTGCTACATGAGCGGCTTTCAGTCTGCTGGTATTCGCGTGATCCAACACACAGCTGTGTCACTGAATGGTGACCGTGATGGCTGGGATGTGTTGGCTCTGCCCTCCCCTGTAGACCATGAAATGACAGATGGACAGAGCCAGCCTGCTGGGTGTCATGTCCAGTGCAGGATGTCCTGCCCTGATGGCCGTTAGGCAGGTGTATGGAGGTCAAGGTCGCAGGGAGGGGAGAGGAAACGCGCTGATCAGTTCATGTAATTCCACCAAGGCTCAGGTCCTAAGCACTGTACTGCTCCGTCTCCAGGCAACATGCTCGAGGGGGTGGAGCTTGGGGATTCTTTTTACTGGTGCCCTCGTGCCAATTACTAGACTATACCTGCCTGTGTAATCATGAAATGGACCTGCCCATACCTTCCTCAGAATATGCAGAAGCATTTTTTACATTTTATTTCCAGTGGTCATAAGATCATACAATACTGTATGATAGGAATCACTATTGTAATAACTATGTTTAATTGAGGCGATGGGTTTCTCCCAGCAATTGTATAGGGCAAAATGAGCATCAGCCATCCCTCCTGTCCTGACTATCTCTTGTGTTTCTCCTTGTCTCTAGGTGGAGTCCTTCATATTAGACCAGGAAGACCTGGACAACCCCATGCTAAAGACTGCGTCGGAGCTGCTCCTGTCCAGCGCTGCTGAAGGAGCTGACCTCAGAACAGTGGACCCAGAAACACAAGCCAGGCTGGAGGCTCTGTTAGAAGCAGCCGGTACGTATAGTACAGGGCTATTGCTGGCTTTTGACCCCCCCCCCCCCGAACGGAAAAGCAGATTAGATAGAATTGTTGCCGGCCAAATTGACCGGGATAAAAAAAACGATCCCTTCGCAAAATAATGCTTTTTATTCATTGATGGAAATATCAGTCGATGTAAATGCATTTGTCCGCCATGCTTATCGGTCTATAGGTTCATTTAAAACATTTAGTGGAATTAAATTGGGCTGTATGTATTCGGTAGAGGTAATGTATCTCAATCATCGCACAGCATACAGAGCCTGTGGAATATCACTTGTCAGATAGCGCTAGAGCTGCTGCTGGAGTGAAAATAGCATTTATACATCCCAAGTCATTGCTCAACAGTAATTAAAGCAATCGCTATTTAAGCTGTTTCATATCAGCTGTCTTTTTCTGTCCTGAAACCAAAGGCCCAATCCTAGTCATATTAACAACCCATCCCAGTTGTTGCATCTTTAGATTCCCCCTCGTTTCTAACAGAGATCTTCGTCTGTCACATATGGAACTGCTCGTATCAGGTGTGCCGTTTAGAACCGTATTTCCCGCTAATTGCATGACGTTTTATTTGGCTGCTTCATTACAGGAGTTGCATGTTCTGTTAAGATGAATTACCATGATCTTAATATGATTTCTGTCATTCTGAGCACTGTGGTTGGAAGTCGTAATGGGTTACGCACCCAATGCATATGGGTCCGGTAAATTTCTCAAATGGCCAGTAAATTAAAATCCTTCCAGACACATTGTCCGGTGCCGCATTTTCCTAACGGAAACCCTGGCATAGTAGCACCACGATCTGACTCCTTCACCTAGTTTTATGAATGCCCCTGTTTTCAGACCTGCCCACATTTCGCCCTCTGCCATGCCCACTATGCATTTGAAGACATGTTAAATTACAACACCGTTGCATGGTAAGGCTGCCCAGTCGTATTCTTGTTATTGAATAGGACTGCTGGTCTTCTTTGATTTGTTTGAATGCCGAAACCCGCTTGAATCTCCGCCCAATAGAGTATAAATTTAAGCCTACAATTTTGCTGCAATTTAGTTAGTAGGCCTGTGTCTGGTGCTCGTTTCTGTTCCTGCCACTGTTGGGACATGACCCTGTAGGTGTGTGGAGTTGGCACGCTGCCAGGGAGAAATACCAACATCACAAACACTAGTGCTCGACACCAAAACAAGATTCTCTGCTACAACATAAACCCCTGCGTTTTCTTTTTTACTATGCTTTGCATCCGGTTGTGTTGTGGGTTCTGTAGTTCACCTTGGGAAAAAAAATCGAAATGATGATATTACAGTAAAGTTGGGGCGGCAGGTAGCCTAGTGGTTAGAGCGTTGGGCCAGTAACCGAAAAGTTGCTGGATCGAATCCCAGAGCTGACAAGGTAAAAATCTCTCGTTGTGCCCCTGAACAAGGCAGTTAACCCACTGATCCTATGCCGTCATTGTGAATAAGAATTTGTTCTTAACTGAAATGCCTAGTTAAATCAAATAAATAAATAAAAGTTGACTGCAGGGTGCTCACAGGCTAAGTGTCACAAGGTAATTATCAGACTGGTCACAACTGTCTCTCTCTGGCCTCAGTTGAGCTAAGCTGAATCAGACCATCAAAGCACTTAACCATGGTCTGTCAGTATAGAGCCACAGTCATTTAGAGAAAGAAAAGCTTTCTGGAACAATTAAAGAAGTTAATTGGTCTGATTTGATGTGCATGAAGCTGTGGTGTGCAGACGGTTAGCACATTAGCTGGTCCCCAGCAAGCCAGCCAGTCAGTCAGTGCATGGCGAGCTGGTACAGGCTAGCCCAGCCCATGAGATGAGAGGTAGCTAGGCTCTCTGGGACACCACGGGGGAGATTAACATGAACAATGGATTTCCATACAGCAGCAACAGCTCCCATCATGACTCAGCACTGGCCTTTAGTAGACTCTGTTGTTTCCGTACGTGTGTCTGCCTCCTGCCTATCTTTGTGTGTCTGTGTGTATGTGTCTTAGTGATTGTTTGTTCCTGTGTTTTTGTCAGTTCCTCTCTGTGTGGTGTGCGTGTCTGAACTGCTGCACATCTGTGTAACCAACCACGTGGCACGTGCAGTGGTTTTTGCATACCATAGGCAATATTGGGCTCATTCTTCTGTTAAGCCTCAACGTTGGCTGATCACCAGGCTCTGTTCCGTTGATTAGGTGTATGCACACTCTTAGTCATGTGTTCAGTTTCCCCAATTGATATTATCAGAAGCTATTTCTCCAATAGAAATCCCAGATCACACTTGTAGGCGATGTCATGTCGATGTTGGCAAGCTAAGCTCATGCGCAGAAACACGCCATTGGGTCTAACGGTCATCTCACTCCGAACTGCAGATATGCAGGCCATCAAATCAAAGGCACACCTTCGATACAAAGCTGTTTTTGATGAGAATGAAACATAACATGTTCCACTACTTAAGACATTGGCTCAAATCTAGGTTGTGCCTTTTAGATTTCGAGAAAATGAACAACTAAGGAATAATGTTTCACTTCTCATTGACTTCTCAAACCCCAAACCCTGGCCTGATCTGCCTTGTTTGTTTCGCAAGCGTTCCCGGAAGTCTCGCGCCTCTAGGTTTAAAAACTCCTCAACACTGTTCAGCACTTGATAATACAGACAGAATGTGTTCTTTGCACTGTGTCTTTGAACATGTTGCATGGTTGGAACATGGGCTAACCTATGCCTGTTTTGTGTGTGTTTTTATTTGGCCCGGCACTAACTGTGGATGCGTTTGTGGTCACTGCGGCTGTGCTGTGAATGCTGGTGACCCTCGATGCACGGCCCTGTGCCTATGAAGGCATTGGTAAACTGTCCACTGCCGATGGTAAAGCCTTTGCAGATCCAGAGGTGCTACGCCGCTTGACGTCGTCCGTGAGCTGTGCGCTGGATGAGGCTGCGGCTGCTCTCACACGCATGAGGGCTGAAAACACACTCAACACCAGCCAGGCAGACAAGTATGTATCTCTTCTGCTCTAGTAGTCTCATACCACAAAGGTGCATCACACCTTATTCTCACACCAGTAGAAAGATGTTCTTTAGGCCATATGTTTCCTTTGTGCTTTCTTCAAGTTAGTGTTTTCCCTCTTAGTGAACAGTTGACAATTCCTTAGATGAATACGTAACTGTGCTCGGACTCTGAATAGCCTTGTTGTCACAAATTAAATCAATCTTATACTGTTTTACTGAAACACTTTAAGGCCCCATATTGAGCCAAATGCAGTTCATGAAATGCATGTACAGCTCTGAGTGAGGCCTTTTTGTTTTAGGTGTGAATTGTGACAGCGCTCTGTAACCTTGTTTTCTGACCTGCTGTTGATTTGCCCTGTGCAGCCACAGTCCCAGTAATTGTAGCAGTCTGGTTATTTTCAGCCGTAGCTTGGCGGAGGCGTGCTCGGACGGGGATGTCAATGCCGTGAGGAAGCTGCTGGATGAGGGGCGGAGCGTCAACGAACACACGGAGGAGGGAGAGAGTCTGCTCTGCCTCGCCTGCTCCGCCGGATACTATGAACTCGCACAGGTAGAGTACACACACACACACAATTTAAATACTTTATTTCAAGGGCCGTTGACACAAGAAGACTCACAGGAACAAAAATAACCTTCTCCACCACACAGCTAGGCTGCCCGTAACCGCCTAAAGAGAGCAGTACTGAGGCAACTGCCTTGCTCTGGTCTTAGGAAGGCCTGCAGTCTGGAGACCATGTACAGTAAGCCTATGTACGTGGCTGAGACTGCCAAATATCAGTGCCACCAACCTGCATCTTTATCCCAGGTTGTGTAGGAGTGATATGAGAGGCTGGTATTTTAGGAGCATGTCTGCAAAAGCCTGCTCCTATCTAACAGTCGAATGAGCAGCCCACTTCCAGAATCAGCGCCTCCCCCACAGCAACAATCTCTGGCTCATTCGGCATACAAGAAAACACATTATCATCAACATCAAACCAGGCTCCTCTGACACACAACACACACTCTCATCTTTGTATTTTGAACTACTCTTATAAAACTGCTAGCATTGCCCTTACTTGCTTTTAATCCGTAGTTCCATCTAGTTCTGAAATCCAATACAGTTGTATTCAAATTAGGGCTGTTGTGATATGTGTGTGTGTGTGTGTGTATATACATACATGCATGCATGCGTAAGGCAGTAGTGACCAAGAAAAGCGCAAAGATAAATATTTAGTACCAGTCAAAAGTTTGAACACACCTACTCATTCAGGTTTTTTTTTAAACTATTTTCGTCATTGTAGAATAATAGTGAAGACATCAAAACTATGAAATAACACATATGGAATCAAGTTGTTGTTAGGGTTCGTTCCTTGGTCCTTGTCAATCATTGGCTCATTGGTGAAATTAGCATTATGACTGTCAACTTCTGAATTATTTAATTAAAGACAATCAGGATCACAGCACGCATGTTTTCCGAGTAAGTTCTGCATCAAAGGAAAGGTCCCGTGTTATTTTATCAAACCCGAAGTCCAGCGCTAGTGATGTCACGGCCTACGTCATTATCTTTTACTCATGCCTACACAGCTATATTAACAAGGCTTTTAGTGTGTTATCTAAAAAGCTTAGCAGTAACTGTCCAAGTTGGTTTATAGTGGAATGTCTGACTTGTCTTGTCTTTTACACTCCCCTGCAGAGTTCTGTCTCAGTCACACATTTCTCAGAGGGATCTCTTTATAAGAAGCAGAGAGAGAGAGAACTAGAAAACAACTTTGGAACAAAATTAAAACCTCATAATGTGTGTGTATATATATATATATATATATATATATATATATATATATATATATATATATATATATATATATATATATATATATATATATATATATATATATATATATATAGTTAATCTGTAGTCTAGGACCCTATACATGTAAGGAGGGAGGGGTCTTATAACCCCTCCCCTTCTATTAATACAACATAAGCATAATCAATTAATAATACATCAGTCATTTGGTACAGCCCCAATCATGACCCCTAGGTGAACCTCTAACATTGTAACCAAAAAAGAGAAGTGTTCAACAAATTAAAAAGTTATATTTGAGATTCTTCAAAGCAGCCACCCTTTGCTGTGATGACAGCTTTGCACACTCTTAGCATTATTTCAACCAGCTTCATGAGGAAGTCATCTGGAATGCATTTCAATTAACAGGTGTGCCTTGTTAAAAGTTAATTTGTGGAATTTCTTTCCTTAATGTGTTTAAGCCAATCAGTTGTGTTGTGACAAGGTAGGGGTGGTATACAGAAGATAGCCCTATTTGGTAAAAGAACAGCTCAATTAAGCAAAGAGAAACAACAGTCCATTATTACTTTGAGACATTACGGTCAATCTTTTTGATTACTACATGATTCCATATGTGTTCTAGTTTTGATGTCTTACTCTACAATGTAGAAAATAGTACAGATAAAATCCCTTGAATGAGCAGGTGTCCAAATTTTGATTAACCACATGACAATGATTTTGAGATGAAGACTTATTAATTAAATTCAACTCCTCCTCAAATGTGCATATGAAAACTAACAGGCACTCAGATCGGTAGAAATGGAGAGATAAATTGGCATTCCACATGAGAGTTTGCTGAGTCCTTGTGTAGCCTATTACCGGCCACTTCAGGAGAGTAATATCAGAATCTCTGGAAGCAAGTAGGAGCCAAGGAGGATGGTCGGGTTTTGTTTTTTCCGGTTATCTTGATCTCTGTCTCCCTCTTGAGTCATTTGTGTCTTATTTCATAAAACAGTGCGCTTAATGCTTCAGACGAGCTCAATGCATATAGTGGATTTTAGTCAAACATATATGGTGTCTGTGTATGGAAAATTACAATTGATTGGTTGAAAGAACAGAATAGATCATTAAAATGTTCTACTGCCAACCTGGGGCTTTGTGGTTGTGCCTGGGTATCTGTTGCAAGCACTGATGTTGTCTGTTCTCCTGCAGGTCTTGCTGGCCATGCACGCTAACGTTGAAGATCGGGGCATCAAGGGCGACATCACGCCCCTCATGGCAGCAGCCAGCGGCGGCTACGTAGACATTGTCAAACTGCTCCTGGTACATGGGGCTGATGTCAACGCACAATCCTCCACAGGTAAATACAACAAGTCACATTCGCTCAATCCAGACAGTCTCATACCCTGACTACACCTCTCGCGTCATGTGCGCTGCAAAATAAATGTAGAAATGTATGTTATTCAATTATTGCACCCACACTGCTCACGAGCGTCAACGAGCGTCTGCGTTGCCAATGGCTAAAATAGAAGTCCTTTCTATTTCTTACGCAGATCGCGCTGCCTCTCCCATCTCCTCTTTGGTTTATAGAAGCAGGTATTCACTTGCCATCTCGTCATTGGTTATACCCACGTGGGTGATTGAAAAACAAACTGTTGCCGGTCGTCGTGGTAATACTATGAACGTTTAGATGCCAATCACCATATAAGTTCAAAGATGAAAAAGCCTGGAATGAGGAGAGATGACTAGAAATGTTTCAGTTGACCGTTTTATGTGTGGATTAATTGTCGGAGTAGAGGACCTTGTGCATTTCAGGTAAAAATAACAATTTAATGTTTCCATCCCAGGACAAATTTGCTAGCAACAGCAAGCTATCTAAATAGGACCAATTAGCTAGCAAGTGCAAGCTAAATTGCCATACATGTTTAATGCTTTTCGACCTGTCCCCAAATTAATGTAATTGGTTCAGAGTTTGTTTTGGTATTTTAACCTGTGTGTCGTCATCATGTTTTTGGTGTAGGGGGACAAAATACATTTATGCACGCAGCCGGTTTGGGTTCCATGTCATACTTTCCCACCACATGCAGTTATATACATCTGCTGTGAATGTCCACAAACACTAACACTCTGTCCTTGTTCTTGTCAGGTAACACAGCGCTGACGTATGCGTGTGCGGGCGGCTTCCTGGATGTGGTGAAGGTGCTGCTGAAGGAAGGCGCCAACATCGAGGACCACAATGAAAACGGCCACACCCCCCTGATGGAGGCGGCCAGCGCGGGACACGTGGAGGTTGCCCGGGTGCTCCTGGAGTACGGTGCTGGAATCAACACGCACTCCAACGAGTTCAAGGAAAGTGCTCTTACGCTGGCCTGCTATAAAGGTACGTCCTGGACAATGAACCCCTTACCCATGCATCAGAGCGATCGGTCTTTGTCTAGATATCCGTGACTGAAGTGATCTAATGTTGTCACGTATGTTGAAAAAGTATGAATGTTAAACAGGAATTGTAATTGTAGGAAAGAAGCACCCAGAGCCTTGTTTATCATTGTTCCTCTTGTTCCCACACACAGGGCACCTGGACATGGTGCGCTTCTTGTTAGAGGCTGGGGCCGACCAAGAGCACAAGACAGACGAGATGCACACAGCACTTATGGAGGCTTGTATGGTGAATAAACACAGACACAGGAACACATTTAGGTTGTGCAGCACGATTAAATTGGACAAGGTGCAGTATGGCTGTGCACGGTGGTGAGCCCTGTTGTCTCTGCCTCTCTTCAGGATGGGCATGTGGAGGTGGCGCGGCTGCTGTTGGACAGCGGGGCGCAGGTCAACATGCCTGCTGACTCGTTTGAGTCGCCGCTGACGCTGGCGGCCTGTGGGGGGCATGTAGAGCTAGCTGCCCTGCTGATCGAGAGGGGCGCCAACCTGGAGGAGGTTAATGATGAGGGATACACTCCACTCATGGAGGCTGCACGAGAGGGCCACGAGGAGATGGTAGCGCTGCTTTTGGCACAAGGTATGGACTTCTCTCCGTTTGAAATAAACGAGTTCTTCAGTTTAGAGATTTGTTCCTTACTACAGATGTAGGATCTTTATTTGATCATCCTTTTGCTGCTGAGAATTTTCCAACACTGCAGGAAATGCAGATGAGTTTTGTGATTTACATAAATCCACTGAAAACCCACACTAGCACAGTTATGTTAACACTATTGCAGTTTTAGGTATCCTTCTTTTGGCCAGCTAATAGCCTAAACACAGATGAAGCAACATTATGGACTTAAACGTTTAAATCCTGTTGCTGTAGGATAATTTTTCTGTGACAACCATACTGAGTGTACAGAACATTAGGAACACCTGCTCTTTCCATGATACTGACCAGGTGAAAGCTATGCTCTGTTATTGATGTCACTTGTTAAATCCTTTTCAATCAGTGTAGATAACAGGTTAAAGAAGGATTTATAAGCCATGAGACATTTGCAACATGGATTGTGTATGTGTGCCATTGAGGGTGAATGGGCAAAGGCAAGTTTAAATGGCTTTGAACTGGGTATGGTAGTAAGTGCCAGGCGCACTGGTTTGAGTGTCAAGAACTGCACCGTTGCTGCGTTTTTCACGCAACGTTGCAGTTTCCAATGTTTCCCCTGTGTATCAAGAATGGTCCACCACCCAAAGGACATCCAGCCAACTTGACACAACTGGAAAGCATTGGAGTAAACATGGGCCAGGATCCCTGTGGAATGCTTTCGACACCTTGTAGAGTCCATGCCCCAACTATTTGAGGCTGTTCTGAGGGCAAAAGGGAGTGCGACTCAAGATTGGAAAGATGTTCCTAATATTTTGTGGACTCTGTGTAGGTCAAATTAAGATCCTACACCTGTATATTGTCCATCCAAGCTTAGTGTTGAGGCAAAATGCAGAAGTCCTCTTTTGGAAATAAAATGAAGGAATGTAATCCAAGTGATATGATGTTCAGTTACAGTTTTGAGATTATTTTCTTACTGAGTTAATGCAAAAGGGACAAGCTGGCTTTTCTAAAACAAATCAGGGAAAATAATTCTGGGGTCCAACAGTAGGAATAGATTAGTACTACTTAAAAATTTGTTCCAGGCTAAATCATCTGATGAATCCTTGTCCCTCTGTCTATGTTGTCTGTGTTGTCTGCAGGTGCCAACATCAACGCTCAGACAGAGGAGACCCAGGAGACGGCCTTGACGCTCGCCTGCTGTGGGGGCTTCCTGGAGGTGGCTGACTTCCTCATCAAGGCCGGGGCCGACATCGAGCTGGGCTGCTCCACGCCTCTCATGGAGGCTGCTCAAGAGGGACACCTGGAGCTGGTCAAATACCTGCTGGCTGCAGGTGAGCACAACCTCTCCTAAGAACGACAGCCTGTCTCTCTCAAACCAAACTCTACCAACCTCATTTATTGAAATTGACTTGGCTATAAAAACAATCATTTCCTCAAGTTTTTCTTTATCCTGAGCACACACACAACCCTCAGTGTGTAATTTGACACTTGTACTCTTGTCTTCAGGCGCAAATGTCCACGCCACCACGGCGACGGGAGACACGGCGCTGACGTATGCCTGTGAGAACGGACACACAGATGTGGCTGATGTGCTGCTGCAGACGGGGGCTGACCTGGTGAGACCTCTCCCCAACCCTCTGTCCTGCCCTCATCTTTTGGGGAACAGTTCATGTCAATACATAGCGTTTTTGCACGAGTTGTTTACACGTTCGCGTAAGTGTGGGTGTGCTTCCCGAATGGCATCCTAAAATATTCCCTTCATAGGGAATCGGGTACCATTTGGGATGCAGCCTGGGCGTTTTTAAGATGCTGTATACATTGCTGCTTGAATAGGCTCATGTGTTTCTGTGTGCCCACGTGACTCACTTCTGTCTTTCTGTTTGTCTTGCAGGAACATGAATCGGAGGGGGGCAGGACCCCTCTGATGAAAGCAGCCAGAGCGGGACACCTGTGTACTGTGCAGTTCCTAATCAGCAAAGGTGTGCCTCTACCTCCTCCCTGTATAACAACCACACACCAGACATCTGACACATTTGAACTTGAGCTGCGGACAGACACAACGATACATTCGTCTTAACACGTCGTAGTGTTGCTACTTTTTGCAGGTGTGCTTAGGTTGACCCTGTCCTTTGTCTCCCTCCCTCCACCAGGTGCTAATGTTAACAGGGCGACGGCCAACAATGATCACACTGTGGTGTCTCTGTCCTGCGCTGGGGGTCACCTGGCCGTGGTGGAGCTGCTGCTGGCCCACGGGGCCGACCCCACACACAGACTGAAGGTGAGTTCGCCTGTCCCAAGCTCCAGGGCGGAAAGGTCTCAGGAGAGAAATCTAATGTTAAGAGTGCAAGCACGGCAAGCATTCTAATGGACTCCTGTAAAGACTAACCTTTCTGTAACTCCTATGAACACAATTGTTTCTTTATCTTTTTCAGTTGTCTTGAGATAAATTGTAACTTCTCCCAAGAACCTGAGACAAATGGTAACATGTGTTTTGTACATGTTTCGCATAGGATGGCTCCACCATGCTGATTGAAGCTGCTAAGGGTGGACACACCATCGTGGTGTCCTACCTCCTCGACTACCCCAACAACATCCTATCGGTCCCCACGCCTGACATGTCTCAGCTCACACCCACCTCTCATGACACCTCTCAGGTAGACTGCTGACTTGCCTATAGACAAACATCTACTTTTACAAACATGTTATTTGTCTGGATGACGTGTTGATACCAAATTATACTTTTATGTTATCTTACACTTTACCTTAACCAAACAGGCTCCACGAGTTCCGTTCCAAGCCCTGGCCATGGTGGTGCCTCCTCAAGAGCCAGACAGGGTCCCTTCCAACATCACAACGCCTCCACCGGTCATCACAAAAGGTCAGTTCATACAACGTGTGTTAACAGCAAATACATGTATAACTTTGTTCATTCCCTGGCCAAGAAGCCCACTAGACACCAGTTGACTGCACAAGGCATCAAAATGTTACAGGTAATGATTACTGTAATACTGAATGGTACAACCTCGTGGCTAACTGGTTGTGTTGTCCTGTGCGATTGTTTCAGGCAGCTCCAAGCAGAGGCTGAGCCCCCACCTGGGTAGCCCCGTCGCTGCAGGCAGTCCAGATGCAGATCTGCTGCCCCCCTTCCACCCATACCAGCCCCTGGAATGCATTGTGGAGGAGACAGAGGGCAAGCTGAACGAGCTGGGCCAGAGGATCTCCGCCATAGAGAAGGCCCAGCTGCAGTCTCTAGAGCTGATCCAGGGAGAGCCGCTCACCAAAGACAAGATCGAGGAGCTGAAGAAGAGCCGCGAGGAGCAGGTGCAGAAGAAGAAGAAGATCCTCAAGGAGCTGCAGAAGGTGGAGCGCCAGCTGCAGCTAAAGACGCAGCAGCAGTTCACCAAAGAGTACCTGGAGGCCAAAGGCCTGAAGGACGACCCGGGGCAGCCGGGTCAGGCGGCAGGGGTGGAGCAGCTCGGCACCCCCCTGCCAATGCAGGCTGCACAGCCGGGCTTCAACACTGAGGGGGACGGGGAGGGCAACCACCACCACGATGGGCAGCTCCATTCCGCCGACGAGGAACAGGAGGATGACGATGATGATGAAGATGATGAGGACGAGGAGGATGAAGAGGTGGACTATGCCAAGCTGCCCGAGGTGGACACCATCCTGTACAGAGAGGCCCAACAGCACCCGCCAACCTCTCCTCCTCAGACCCAAGGCCTGCAGGCCAGCTTCGTACCTGTCCAGTCCCTGGCCCTCCAGCAATCCACAGACTTCAGCACAGCAGACTACCTCGACAGCCCTGACCTGCAGAGGGCGATGGTGAGCCAGCAGCAGATGCTGGGGCAGCATTTGACAGGCCTGGGACCGGGCCTTCTCACCCAGGCCCCTGATGGACTTATGGTAGCCACACCAGCACAGACGCTCACAGACACGTTGGACGATATCATGGCAGGTGTGTGAGCAGTTACTGTAGCCTCTGGTTCATCTCTTTCCTTAGTTCTTCTAATAACTATAAGTAGTGACAGTGTTCCCTCCCCCATCCATTTCCTTAATACTCAACACAGTTTCAGTACATTTTAAACAGAATTCACAAATGGTCTTGATCCTTAAATTCTAATGTAATACGATTTGGTTATAATTTGAAAGTTTTGTCTTATTAAAACCTCCTTAAGACTACAGTGCCTGAAATCAGGCACTAGAATGACTGATATTATGTTTATATTATTGAGAAGTGCTTACGCCTCGATCACACCGATAGCTTTATTGCATTTTGGTACACCAGAAGTACATCCATTTCCAATGGAACGCTGCGTTTGCTTTGCAGCGTTTCGTTGCAGAGGCAGTTTGCAGTGCGACCTGTGTGGTGCATATGTTGGATTTACTGTACGCGTAGACGGGCCTGACAGAAATGGTAGCGAAAGGTGAATGTCGAACTTTTGTTGCACACACATCCAGATGATCCTGCGTACCATTTTGCGCAACGGCGCTGCAGATGTGATCAAGGCATTGGAAAATTCTGGTCCATGGCAGAGCTATAGGAGCGCGCTCGTTGCATTCGTCTCGAGCGCACACATCTGTATATGTAACTTGTGTAGCTCTACGATAAAGAATGAAACCTACAGACTTCCTTAAACCTAAAAATAGTGACAGAAGTCATTTTGTGTGGAAGTCAAAAGTTTCGTTACGGCGGCGGCAAACCCAAAACATATTGCTCAGAACGAAGAAAAATACCTTGTCACTGTGCTTCTCCCGTTGTTGATACGGAGGACGCATGCTGTTTAAATGGCCAACATGTTAAGATGTTCACAAATGTAACACATTTTGAAGATTACTAATGTCTTGATATGTTTGGTGAAATAATAAAGAAAGTGAAATCTTTTGGGTAGGTGTTTCTAAAACTAATTGTAACCATATATGGACATATAAAGTATAAAAAGGCTTAGTCATTCAAATGTCATGGAGGGGGGTGGACACTACAACAGTATTGAAAATATTGCCCTCTTGCTAGATTGATGCATACCATAGCAAAACAGTGCAAAAGGGCTGTCAGCTCAAGAGGTTTTAACAACTCTCTCCCTCAGCAGCAGTGAGCAGCAGAGTGCCTATGTTGAACACTACAACCTCACCCACACCCACAGCACAGACGCCAATCGACGCAGAGTCCCCACCCTCCATGCTCGCCCTCTACCCCTCTGTGGACATCGACGCACACGTACGTCACACAACTTATCTGATAATACACACTGCCTAAGCTAATAGTATTAATACGTCTTCTTTCTGATCAGGAAAATAACGCTGACTGTATCTCTTCTCAGACGGAGAGCAATCATGACACCGCTCTGACGCTGGCCTGTGCAGGCGGCCATGAGGAGCTGGTGTCGGTGCTCATCGCTCGCGGGGCTAACATCGAGCACCGGGATAAGAAGGGTGGGTACACACTCCATACTTTGTTTTTTATATGTTAGTTGTTGCTTTAGTTTTGTAAATGTGTCAATTTTAAGAGAACCTGATCATTTGTCTGTAGTAGTGGGAGTCCATATCTGTGTTTGATGTTTGAGAGTAATCTAAGTGTCTGTCCCTCTGTCTGTCCCCAGGTTTCACCCCTCTGATCCTGTCTGCTACAGCGGGTCATGTTGGCGTGGTGGAGGTCCTGCTGGATAAAGGAGGGGACATCGAAGCCCAGTCAGAGAGAACCAAAGACACACCTCTCTCCCTGGCCTGCTCTGGAGGAAGACAAGAGGTGCTGCTATGCGTTCAACACCACATCAGTGACTTGTTATAGGATCAGAGACCAAGTAAAATGGCTGAACTATGGGCTCTTAACTGGCCCAAACTGCTGGTTGTTTAACTAATACAAGGGAGCTGCTGGATGAAATCAAGTTCAGAAGTGTTCAGTAGTGTGATCAGAGCTGGCATCTTTCAGACCATTGACAGCCCGATTTGAACCACCCCATAGAGAAACAACAGTCCGGACAACCAGACAGACACCAACTTCCTGTCTAGACCAGTTTAACACTCCATACATTTAGAAAAACAATGTGTTCTGTGGATTGAATAACTTGTGGTCCATTCCTTTCAGGTGGTAGAGCTGTTGCTGCTGCGCGGGGCCAACAAGGAGCACCGTAACGTTTCAGACTACACTCCTCTCAGCCTAGCCGCCTCAGGAGGCTACGTCAACATAATCAAGATCCTCCTCAACGCTGGTGCTGAAATCAACTCCAGGTATCTACAACCAGCCCTCATTGCCACAGTTTGTTTCCATGTGCAGGCTGCACCTCTGCCTTTATCCCAATATCAAAGTGGAACGGACAGCATTTTAGCAACATGAAATCTTATTAAAATCAGTTGAACCAGAAAGAATATGACACCTTTCCTTTACAGTTTATGACAAGCAAGCACTTAAATGGTCATTTTGATGTTTTTATAAATTCATAGAATGTTTGGGAATTACTTATAGTAAGGCATTTGTTAGCAGTCGTGCTTTTGGACAATTAATAGACACTGCAGTAAATAAAACCAAATAACTGTCCAGGACTGGATTCTACGCACACTGGTGCGCCATAGCCAATCAGAGCTACAGTAGGCCTATATGCAAATAAGCCATTTCCCACACAGGCCTGCCGTCATTCACTTGGAACTGGACTGTGTTTTTTACTGGCAGTAACAATAGCGTGGCTTTAGATCTTTAGAACGCATTCACTAAAAGCCACAAAGACCTGAATGGATTTCTGCAAATATGAAAATAACATGAGAGTTTAACAGTTTGGAACTGCACAATCCTATTGATCAAACAACCATGAAAAGGTTCTCTTTCCCTCAGTGGCCTTTGCACATCAACAACAAGATCAACAACTAATGCTATCCAGAGCAAGATGAGCTAAAATCTAACAAGCGAACATTTGATAAACCCTAAACTTTTTCACCTAGTTGTCTGTCAAAATTGCACTCATAAATAATGGGCAATAGTAGCCTTCTCGTCTTTCTGCAGCCTGCCTGTCATTGCATGCTTGTCCCAACCCATGCTTTGACATCAATGTGAACTTGCCTGCCTGCCTGCATGTTTGATCAATGCCAAATATATATGATTGACAACTAAGAGATATGCTAACTCTGAATAAGTCGTTCAAGTTCAGTATAGCTAGCTAGCTACCAAAGTGATTCACGTTTCTTGCTAGCTAACCAAATGACACATGCAGCATCTCTAGCTGTAGCCACCGAAAAAGGATGAGGGGGAAAAGTCGGTCACTCACCCACTCCTCCAATGTCATGGCCTCCTAGCTAGCTAGCTAACGTTAGGTGCCGTGTTATTAGTTCGCTAAATAAATAGCTAGCTACATAAATAGATACACTAGCCCAGGGGTGTCAAACTCAATCAGCGCACGGATTATATTGAAAAAAACACAATTTTGCTGGCCTGACATAGCCTATTTGAATTTGGAAAAAAAAACATGCAACTGCGACCCAAACTAGCCATTGTTTTATTAGAAAAAACATGGCCCTTTTTATGTCTGCTGATGTATATAGCGTTTTAACATATTAAAACAAAAGATAAATATTTGTCCTGCTATACTTGCAGATGTGCATAATATGCTGCAACCCTAATCAAAAAGTATTCAACTCCAAATAACAAAAATGTAGCTATAGGTTGTTGTAACATTTAAACTTAACATATATACACTTCCTGTTCAAAAGTTTGGAGTTACTTAGAAATGTCCTTGTTTTTGAAAGAAAAGCCATTTTTTTGGGGTAAATTTTTAAAATAACATAAAATTGATCAGAAATACAGTGTAGACATTAATGTTGTAAATGACTATTGTAGCTGGAAAAGGCTGATTTTTAATGGAATATCTACATAGGCGTACAGAGGCCCATTATCAGCAACCATCACGCCTGTGTTCCAATGGCACGTTGTTAGCTAATCCAAGTTTTTCATTTTAAAAGGCCAATTGATCATTAGAAAAACATTTTGCAATTATGTTAGCACAGCCGAAACTACTGTTCTGATTTAAAGAAGCATTAAAACTGTCCTTCTTTTGACTAGTTGAGTATCTGGAGCATCGACATTTGTGGGTTCGTTTACAGGCTCAAAATGGCCAGAAACAAGGAACTTAATTCTGAAACTCGTCAGCCTATTCCTGTTCTGAGAAATGAAGGCTATTCCATGTGAGAAATTGGCAAGAAACTGAAGATCTCGTACAACGCTGTGTACTACTCCCTTCACAGAACAGCGCAAACTGTCTCTAACCAGACTAGAAAGAGGAGTGGGAGGCCCCGGTGCACAACTGAGCAAGAGGACAAGTACATTAGATTGTCTAGTTTGACAAGTCCTCAACTGGCAGCTTCATTAAATAGAACCCGCAAAACACCAGTCTCAAAGTAAACAGTGAATAGGTGACTCCGGGATGCTGGCCCCAAACTTTTGAACGGTAGTGTGTGATTCTTTTTGGGGCACTGAATAAATCAGTGGTGTAGTTGAATGCGGCATTGCTGTATGGTGCATGCAAAATACAGATATCGTAGTTGACTAGCCAACCTAGACTACTGCTCAAATGTTGCTGTAATAGGCCTAAATGTTTCTCTTTTGCATGGTGTTTTGTTGCAGATTTCTTTTTTTGTTATTAATTGTCAAGTTTTAAAAACCGAAGCCAGACTGCAACATTTTAGTAGACTAGCTCGGACTGTGGTGTGTCTGTACACTGTCCCTCCGCTGCTCGCTGTAAACGGGACACACTAAAGCAGCTCAACTGATGTTGATTTCACTGATGCGAGCGCACCTGGCTGTAATTTCATAAAGTAGATGGCTCAACTGTTGATTCATTAATACTCACATTTATGTCCTATTCGGCCCACGGGCCTCGTTTGACACCTGCGCTAGCTTATTAGCCACCATATAACCGACTTGTGATCTTTGCCCTTGCTAGTTTGATTGTATTGACATTCCCAGCCTTAGTCTGTTTTTGTTCTAAATATTCAGTCATTGAAACAGTGCATCTCGAATGGGTTGGGGAAGCAAACAATGTTCCAGGCCAGTTGTGATTTACAAGCTGATAACAATCTTTTTTCGACTACCAAGAAATGTATTGGTGAATTATATGAATCATGCATGGACTGCATCCATCAATTCTGCTCACAAAACCTTAATGTACGTCATGTAATTTTGTCAAAAATAACCTATTTTTAAAACCTCAATGCTGGTTTTGAAGCATATTTTTTTGACTGATATTATGATTGTTTGTTTCATATCTGCAAGGTAGTTAAAACAGTTCCACTTGAACGGTTTATGTTATCTTTGCTTTCCCTGCTCCCTGTCTGTTTCTCTCTCATTGTGTATCTGTTTCCTTCAGGACTGGGAGTAAGCTCGGTATCTCTCCTCTGATGCTGGCGGCCATGAACGGCCACGTCCCTGCGGTCAAGCTGCTGTTGGACATGGGCTCGGACATCAACGCTCAGATCGAGACCAACCGCAACACGGCACTGACCCTGGCCTGCTTCCAGGGACGGGCGGAGGTAGTCAGTCTGCTGCTGGACCGCAAGGCCTACGTGGAGCACCGCGCCAAGGTGAGAGCAGCTGCTATCGGCTAAACATGACATGTCGTTATGTGAGCTGGAGTCAAGTCAGACATTAGGAATGAAGTTTGGTGTTAGCCAGTGTGGTGTCTGTTTGGTGGAGTATGTCACTGACTCCTACATTCTCTATTAGACTGGTCTGACTCCCCTCATGGAGGCTGCGTCGGGTGGCTATGCTGAGGTGGGACGCGTGCTGCTGGACAAGAGTGCTGACGTCAACGCCCCACCTGTCCCCTCCTCCAGAGACACGGCGCTCACCATTGCTGCAGACAAGGGCCACTACAAGTTCTGTGAGCTCCTCATCAACAGGTAATTACTGATACAGTCCTATGACTGTAATATGAGATTGAGCATGGCATTTGTCAGAATATCATTCGTCTACTCACCCTGTCGTCTTCATCCTCAGAGGTGCTCACATCGACGTGCGTAATAAGAAGGGGAACACACCCTTGTGGCTGGCAGCCAACGGTGGGCATTTTGACGTGGTGCAGCTTCTGGTGCAGGCCGGGGCCGATGTCGATGCAGCAGACAACCGCAAGATCACGCCGCTCATGGCTGCTTTTCGCAAGGTACATCACTGACCCCCCCCACCACTACCCAAATGAAACTATACTGTGATTAAACACTCGTGTGACATGCTCCTTTATGTAAATATGCTCTGATATTGACTTATAGTTGAATATCTCATATCTGACACTTTGGCACTCTAGGACGTGCTCCCCTTTCCTGCACCTAGATATTGACCCTGGTGGTGCGCAAATGGAAGAATCCTGGGAGGCTGACCTCTGACCTCTGTCTTACAGGGCCATGTGAAGGTGGTGCAGTACCTGGTGAAGGAGGTCAACCAGTTCCCCTCGGACATCGAGTGCATGAGATACATTGCTACCATCGCAGACAAGGTAAGATAAAACAGACAAGGCAATAAATGAATTGAAAATGAGAAAAATGCCTCCCGGGTGGCGCAGTGGTTAAGGGCGCTGTACTGCAGCGCCAGCTGTGCCATCAGAGTCCCTGGGTTCGCGCCCAGGCTCTGTCGTAACCGGCCGCGACCGGGAGGTCCGTGGGGCGACGCACAATTGGCCTAGCGTCGTCCGGGTTAGGGAGGGCTTGGTCGGTAGGGATGTCCTTGTCTCATCGCGCACCAGCGACTCCTGTGGCGGGCCGGGCGCAGTGCGCGCTAGCCAAGGTTGCCAGGTGCAATGTGTAGCCTCCGACACATTGGTGCGGCTGGCTTCCGGGTTGGATGCGCGCTGTGTTAAGAAGCAGTGCGGCTGGTTGGGTTGTGTATCGGAGGACGCATGACATTCAACCCTCGTCTCTCCCGAGCCCGTACGGGAGTTGTAGCGATGAGACAAGATAGTAGCTACTACAACAATTGGATAATTGAAAACACTATGGCGCTCTGAAAGTGTGGGTGAACTCCCAACGGCAAAGCTTGTTTTATACTCCTCCTAGGACCTGCTGAAGAAATGTCACCAGTGCATGGAGACCATTGTCAAAGCCAAAGATCAGCAGGCAGCAGAAGCCAACAAGAACGCCAGCATTCTGCTGAAGGAGCTGGACTTGGAGAAGGTGAGTAACTTTTTACCTTTTTATCAAACAAAAGCTATTGCATCCCAAATGCCACCCTATTCCCTATATTTATGAGTATACAGAAGTGGTGCTATTTGTAGTCCCACCCCAGAAAATTATATATATACAGTGGGGCAAAAAAGTATTTAGTCAGCCACCAATTGTGCAAGTTCTCCCACTTAAAAAGATGAGAGGCCTGTAATTTTCATCATAGGTACACTTCAACTATGACAGACAAAATGAGAAGAAAAGAATATCCAGAAAATCACATTGTAGGATTTTTAATGAATTTATTTGCAGATACCTTTAGTGGGGTGGTAAGGAATCCAGGTAAATATGTCAAATATGCAATACAAAGGTGTGTGTATTATATGGGCCTTTATATAAATAAAGGGGCCAAGGTGTGACAGAGTAAAACATTTACTTTAAAAATATATATATATTTCAATATGATTTTGTGTAGTTACATCAACAAAAGTATAGATATCCACAATGAGACCAGAAAGCCACCTTGCAACCACAAAACATCTACATGTCACTCAAAATGTCACGTGAAACATGGACACCGCATGTTTATTTGTAGCCAAGTCTATTTGTGCTTTAGTTAATTTCCCTATCACTTATAGCCATGCTAACCATTCCCGAAGAATGGAAAAAAATAAACATACTTTTTCTTGCCACTGAATATAGAAATTATGTGAACCCTTTGGAAGTACCTGGATTTCTGCATAAATTGGTCATACAATTTGATCTGATCTTCATCTAGGTCACAACAATTGACAAACACAGTCTGCTTAAACTAATAACACACAAACAATTATACATTTTCATGTCGTTACTAAACACACCATGTAAACATTCACAGTGCAGGGTGGGAAAAAGTATGTTGAACCCTTGGATTTAATAACTGGTTGACCCTCCTTTGGCAGCAATAACCACAACCAAATGTTTTCTGTAGTTGCGGATCAGACCTGCACAATGGTCAGGAGGGAATTTGGACCATTCATCTTTACAAAACTGTTTCAGTTCAACAATATTCTTGGGATGTCTGGGGTGAACTGCTCTCTTTGGGGTCATGCCACAGCATCTCAATCGGGTTGAGGTCAGGACTCTGACTGGGCCACTCCAGGAGGCATATTTTCTTCTGTTGAAGCCATTCTGATGATGATTTTACTTCTGTGTTTTGGATCGTTCTCCTGTTGCATCACCCAACTTCTGTTGCGCTTCAATTGGTGGACAGATAGCCTTACATTCTCCTGCAAAATGTCTTGATAAACTGGGGAATTAATTTTTTCCGGCAATGAAAGCAAGCAGCCCCAAACCATGATGTTTCCTCCACCATACTTTACAGTTGGGATGAGGTTTTGATGTTGGTGTGATGTGCCTTTTTGTTGTGTGTTCCTTCCTAACAACTCCACTGTAGTATCATCTGTAAACATAATATTTTGCCAGTAGTGCAGTGGAACATACAGATGCAATTTTGCAAACTTCAGCAGTGGAATCTTCTGTGGTGTCCTCCCATGAACACCATTCTTGTTTAGTGTTTTACATATTGTAGAATTGTCAACAGAGATGTTAGCATGTTCCAGATATTTCTGTAAGGCTTTAGCTGACAATCTAGGATTCTTCTTAACCTCATTGAGCATTCTGCTCTGTCCTCTTGCAGTCATCTTTTCAGGACGGCCACTCCTAGGGAGAGTAGCAACAGTGCTGAACTTTCTCCATTTATAGACAATTTGGCTTACCGTGGACTGATGAACATCAAGGCTTTTAGAAATACTTTTGTAACCCTTTCCAGCTTTCTGCAAGTCAACAATTCTTAATCTTAGGTCTTCTGAGTTCTCTTTTGTTCGAGGCATGGTTCACATCCGGCAATGCTTCTTGTGAATAGCAAAGTCAAATTTTGTGAGTTTTTTTTATAGGGCAAGGCAGCTCTAACCAACATCTCCAATCTCGTCTAATTGATTGGACTCCAATTAGCTATTGGAGAAGCCATTAGCCAAGGTGTTCACATACTTTTCCCAACCTACACAGTGAATGTTTAAATGATGTATTCATTATAGACAAGAAAAATACAATAATTTGTGTGTTATTATTATTATTTAAGCGCACTGTCTATTGTTGTGACTTAGATGAAAATCAGATCAAATTTGATGACCAATTTATGCAGAAATCCAGTTAATGCCAAAGGGTTCACATAATTTATCTTGCCATTGTAGTTGATATAATAATACAATACAATGGGCTCTGTCAAGCAAATCATTGATAATAATCAATGAAATTCAGTGAATCGGTAAACTATTCAAGCAGTGTCTCTTACACTGTATATCCTATTACACTGTATACCCTATTTTCACTTGCAGCATGTTCTTTTCACTTGCAGCATGTTCTCTGGATTTATGACATTAGATCTCTTATTCACCACTACCATCAATACAATACACCTCCAGCACTGTGTATCTTTCAAAGTTCTGGTATGGAAACAAAGAATTACATGAGGTTATTGAAATTAGTCATTTAATATGAAACAAGATTTACGTAATGTAAGCTATGTGTTACTTACCATGCAGACTCTGAAGTTTCACCTCTCTCCATTGCTCAACATATATTCTCACAAACTGCAATCCCATGGAGACAATCACAGAAGCAGCTGAGGTTTCTGGTTGCCACTACCCTGTTGTTTTTGATGCAATGCTGTAGTTGTAGAGCTCCTTTGCGTTTCTGATCAGGGCTCGGCCATCCTTCACTGCTGTGGTTGCAGGACTCTTGATTACTGCACTTTCCCCATCACTGGCACCTTTACTGTGTCTGCAGCCAGAATAGTTACGTTGTATGGGGAAACCAAAATCAGACACAGCATAGCTAACATCAGATATAGTTCCTTGTGATGTGTAGTGTGCACCACAGCTGCCAGAGTATCTTTACAACTTGTTGAGCTCCAGATTTCTTTGGTTTTTCAGGTGATCAATAGCTGCAGTTTGAAATGCGTAAACTGCATTGTAGTCATGTTTGAGGTCATCTGATATCATTATACAACTTTCTGTGATGGTCATGGGGCATTTTCCACATTTGTAGTACATTACCAAGGGGTGCAGTGTAGCACTCTATTGGGTACAGTAAGCACCCTGGGCCTCATGCTGGTACCTGCAAGTGTAGTTTTCTGCAAAGTCCAGGATGCCCAGTGCTGTGTGTTCTGGAAGGTTGGCTTTTACTTTTGCAAGTTGGTTGTTCTGCCAGTCCTTGATAAATATGTGTTCGGAAAAAGCTTGAACCTCTTGTTCATCAGTAAGCATCTCCATAGATTCACGCTTACAAACCAGTGATAAAAAAAAAATTCTGCCGTACTCTTGTTTCCCATTTTGTTACTTTTTTTGTCTGACAATCTCCCATCAGTGTCCTTTTATGTTGTTGAGGAGGGGGGCAATAAATGGATCTTGTCTATGGACACCAATCCTTGCACTGCTGTTTGACACTTAACTACAGGGGATTTCCACCATCCTTTCTCTTGCATAGTGCAACTGCTGAATGCATGCACACCTTTTATGGTTGGTGAATATTTGCTCATCAGGTGGCCATTCACTGTAATTTCTGTTGTGATATTTTCAAAGTATTCGTGGAGGCAAGCAACCCACATGTTTAGCACTTTTCTGTGGTTTAATGGTTCTTGCTCTTTTTTCTGTAAAACATAGCAGCTCCTATTGAGTTACAAGGGTTGGCTTTGAGAAGTTCTTGATACAGCTGAGCAATGGAGTGCTCTAGGACGCTGGCTGCGCTCCCAATCTTCTTCTTGCTCACCTTTTCCTTATTTGGCACTTTGAGAGAGACTGCCTCATATTTTTCCACTGCTGAGACTGTAGATTACCTCAATCTATGTCAGTGGTCACCACCCTTTTGAGTCAATCACTTTCTGAGTCAAAATCCAAGCCTAGATCTACCTTTCGGATATTCTTTTGACTTTAAAAAATGTAAGCTTATGCAACATTAACCTATTAAAAACAGTACTGCAGGAATGAGGTTTATGCATTAGGCTTTAGGCCCAAAACATTATCACCACCTATTGATTTAGCTTGAATTGCCCTGCCAATGCATTGTTATTTTCAGACCGTTTTAAAATTTTAATTTCCACATTTGATGTAGACTATATAATCACACCGGTAATAGACCAGTTGTTGTATTACTTGTGAGTAGGGCTGAACCCAATTAGTCGACTGGTCGATTGTTTGGTCTTTAGGCTGCTGGTCGTCCGAGGTTGTTTTAGTCGAGCAGTAACAAATATGTATATTTTTTTCAAGGGTTTTTCTTTGTTTTTAATATTTTCTACATTGTAGAATAATAGCAAAGACATCAAAACTATGAATGGACATCAAAACTATGCATGGAATCATGTAGTAATAAAACAACAATGTGTTAAACAAATCCACATTTATTTAATATTTGAGCTTCTTCAAAGTTGCCTCCCTTTGCCTTGATGACAGCTTTTCACACTCTTCGCATTCTCTCAATCAGCTTCACCTGGAATGCTTTTCCAACTGTCTTGAAGGAGTTCCCACAGATGCTGAGCACTTGTTGACTGCTTTTCCTTCACTCTGCGGTCCAACTCATCCCAAACCATCTCAATTGGTTTGAGGTCGGTTGATTGTGGAGGCCAGGTCATCTGATGCAGCACTCCATGACTCTCCTTGGTTAAATAGCCCTTACACAACCTGGAGGTGTGTTGGGTCATGGGATGGTGTATTGCTGCAGAGTGCTATGGTAGCCATGCTAGTTAAGTGTGGCTTGAATTCTAAACAAATCGCAGTGTCACCAGCAATGCACCATCACACCACCTCCAACATGCTTCACGGTGGGAACCACACATGCAGAGATCATCCGTTCACCTATTCTGTGGCAGTTGGAACAAAAAATCTCACATTTGGACTCATCAGACCAAAGGACAGATTCCCACCGGTCTAATGTTCGTTGCTTGTGTTTCTTGGCCCAAGCAAGTCACTTCTTATTAGTGGTGTTCTTTAGTATCGGTTTCTTTGCAGCAATTCAACCATGAAGGCCTGATTTCAAGCAGTCTCCTATGAACAGTTGATGGTGAGATGTGTCTGATACTTGAACTCTGAACCATTTATTTGGGCTGCACTTACTTCTAATGAACTTATCCTCTGCAGCAGCGTTAACTCTGGGTCTTCCATTCCTGTGGCTGGCCTCATGAGAGCAAGTTTCATCATAGAGCTTGATGGTTTTTGCGACTGCAGTTTGAAAGTTATTGAAATTTTCCAGATTGACTGACCTTCATATCTTAAAGTATTGATGGACTGTCGTTTCTCTTTGCTTATTTGAGCTGTTCTTGCCATAATATGGACTTGGTATTTTACCAAATAGGGCTATCTTCTGAATACCACCCCTACCTTGTCACAACACAACTGATTGTCTGAAATGCATTAACAGAGAAAGAAATTCCACAAATTAACAAGGCACACCTGTTAATTGAAATGCATTCCAGGTGACTACCTCATGAAGCTGGTTGAGAGACTGCTAAGAGTGTGCAAAGCTGTCATCAAGGAAAAGAGTGGCTACTTTGAAGAATCTCAAGTATATTTTGATTTGTGCATCACTTTTTTGGCTACTACATGTTTTTTCATAGTTTTGATGTCTTCACTGTTATTCTACAATGTAGGAAATAGTCAAAATAAAAAATCCCTGGAATGAGTAGATGTGTCCAAACGTTTGACTGGTACTGTATGTATATTTGCACCCATCCCAGTGAACTAATCCATTTTGGAGGCCTAGACTAAAATCCAATTTATGCTTGATTCGAAAATGTGGTGGGAGGCTCCATATGGAGGGTGTGATGCAATTGCAGAGCCTCCAGAGGCACGCAGAGGCCAAATCGAGCTCTGTACCGCATCTCCATGCGCCTCTCAAATGTTGTAACAATGCGGAGGGCTCTGTATAGCTCCGCATTGATATCAAACTGTTAGCTTTAAGCATCAGACAAGCTCATTGCGTATAGCTGATTTTATTAAAACACACAGGGTGTCTTAATATGGAAAAATACACCTTTAACATTTTTTAGACCAATCGATTGAAAGAACAGACTACTTTCGGTCTACCAAGAGCATGCATTTTAATAATTTTGCTTTTGCTTTTTATTTTACTGGGCTGATGGAGCTTGCATCTGATGGTCAGTCTCAGTGGAGGGAGAGGGCAGCATACTGAGGGTCCTCCTCTTAACATCTCTCCCTTTCCTGCGCTGACTGACCAAAAAGGGGCACAGTCTTCCAGCTGATGGCAACTCGAGTTGCACAGCATTTTCTGCTTCATGCACAAATTCATTTTACTCCTATGAACAGAAAGTTTAATATTAAAAATGACACAAGCCGCTAATAATAACGCAAGCCTATCGATACTTCCCTACTTATTCATTGCAGCTGCAGTGCTGGTTGTAGAGCAAGTGGAAGAAGGGAGAACCCACATTTAATGGTTTATTAAAGTGTTGACAGTGCTGAGTAAAAATTTCAACATGAACTCACTCCTAAAAACAGCAGTTCTTTGCTGTATTCGTTGACAGTCTCTCTCTAGCCATGCTTTAGAAATCTCAGTTTCAAATTTGCTGTAGCTTTCTGTTATGCCTGTTACGTTACTGCAGACACAGCAATCTGAGCCATACGATTGGCCAGTGGTAGGTCTATAGTGCACTTGATTTGCTCCCCCTGGGAAGGCAGAGTTTGTACCTCCAGACATAAAATGGTTCACGCATGGCAGCTGAATCGGGTGCACCAACAGCACGAGACAAAGAAAAAAACAAAATAGGAACTCAAGGCTTATCGTTCATTTTTTTTACAGAAATGTTTGCTGATCATCTAGGAATGCCTTGGAGATCAACCAGTGGATCGCGATTGACCGGTTGGTGACCACTGATCTATGTTGACCTTCTGGGTTTTTTGTTGTTGCTTGCCTTAAGTTTTCTGCTGACCCCAAATCTTTTTGCAAACTGTTCCTATAGTTTATTTCTTATTCAGTGAACAAGCCAAAGCCTTCCTAGTTGCAGGATTGTCTGGACTTTTTATAGGCCTTTGACTAATTCTTCAACAACTGCCACTTCCAAATTCCCGTCTGTGTTTCTGATCTTCAGACGGAAAGTGGCTCGGTGAGGCCTTGTCAATGAAGTCCATGGTAGCAGTGACATACTGTGCTGCCTGTTTTGGCATACGGGCTTTAGCCTTTTTAAAGTTCCTCCTTCTGGCAGATGGAAGCCCTTCATCTAGCACTGCTGTCAGCAAGGCTCTTTTAGAATGGTCAAGTTGCTTCTCTGTTATTCTAATTTATCCTCTAGTTCCTTGAGATTAATTCTCTTTGCCTCCAATTTCTGTTGTGCTTTAAGCCTGCTTTGTCTTTTTGTTGTCCTGACAATATTTTCCCACAGTTTTCTTCATGCTCCTCTTTTGACCTAGCTGCTCTCTGTTCAAGTTTTTTTAAAGACAGCTTTGTCTTCTTTTTCTGTAATTCTGTTCTTGTTACTGTTTTTTCCGTGCATTGGCAGGACAGAGCAGCTACATCAAAGACCGCACTCAACAAGCTATTTAAGGCCATAAGCAAACAAGAAAATGCCCATCCAAAAGTGGTGCTCTTAGTGGCTGTGGACTTTAATGCAGGCAAACAAATCTATTTTACCTCATTTCTACCAGCATGTCACATGTGCAACCAGAGGGGGGAAAAAACTCTAGACCACCTTTACTCCACACACAGAGAAGCATACAAAGCTCTCACTCGCCCTCCATTTGGCAAATCTGACCATAATTATATCCTCCTGATTCACGCTTACAAGCAAAAACTAAAGCAGGAAGTACCAGTTACTCGCTCAACGCTCAATGATGTGAATGCTACGCTACAGGACTGCTAACACAGACTGGAATATGTTCCGGGATTCATCAAATGGCATTGAGGAGTATTCCACCTGTCACCGGCTTCATCAATGTGCATCGACGACGTCGTCCCTACAGTGTCCGTACATACATATCCCAACAAGAAGCCATGTATTACAGGCAACATCTGCACCGAGCTAAAGGCTTCAACTGACGCTTTCAAGGAACAAGCTAAAGGTGGTAAGGGTAGGTAACAACACATCTGCCACAATGATTCTCAGCGGTGCATGCTTAGTCCCCTCCTATACTCCCTGTTCACCCACGACTGCGTGGCCAAGGACAACTCCAACACCATCATTAAGTTTGCAGACGACACAACAGTGGTAGGCCTGATCACAGTCAACGATTAGACAGCCTATAGGGAGGAGGTCAGAGACCTGGCAGTGTGGTGCCAGGACAAGAACCTTTTGCTCAATGTGAGCAAGACAAAGGAGCTGATTGTGGACTATAGGAAAAGGATGGCCAATCAGGCCCCCATTTAACATTGACAGCTGAAGTGGAGCGGGTCGAGAGTTTCAAGTTCCTTGGTGTTCACATCACCAACGAACTATCATGGTCCAAACACACTGAGACAGTTGTGAAGAAGGCACGATAATGCCTAATCCCCCTCAGGAGATTGAAAAGATTTGGCATGGGTCCCCAGTTCCTCAAAGTTCTACAACTAAACCATCGAGAGCACCCTGACCAGTTGCATCACAGCCTGGTATGGCAACTTCGCGGCATATGACCATAAGGCACGACAGAGGGTAGTGCGTACGGCCCAGTACTTTACTGGGTCCAAGTTTCCTGACATTCAGGACCTATATACTATGCGTGTCAGAGGAAGCCAAAATAAAATTGTCCGACTCCAGTCACCCAAGACATAGACTGTTCCCTCTGCTATCGCATGGCAAGCGTTACCGGTACCGGTCCAAAAGGCTCCTTAACAGCTTCAACCCCCAAGCCGTAAGACTGCTGAACAATTCCTCAAATGGCCACCCGGACTATTTTACTTCGTTTTTACACTGCTTTAATTATCTACGGTATGCATAGTAACTTACCTGTAACCCCGCACATTGACTCTGTATATAGCTCATTATTATGTTCTTGTTAATTTTAATTTTTGTTTTTTTATTTGGTAAATATTTTCTTAACCAACAATGCAGTTCAAGAAAAGGGCTCATAAGAATTTCACTCTAAGGTTGTACCTGTTGTATTCTAACATTTGATTTTCTTGACACTCTCTGCTTTTTCTCTCGGCTTTGCTCTTAACTTCAGCATTCTCTGGGAAGCACTGGCATTATATTTTTCCGCTGCTGCCGTCTCCCTCTGCTTGAAATGTTCCTCATTTTTAGGATACTATCAGCAAGGGACATCTCATGTCTGTTTTGTTTCATCCTTTTACACAATTGACACAAAACATCATGATTTCATTCTACCAGGTATGCTTTCATTGCAGTCAACTTTTAATTGGGAATTTTTTGGGTAAACTTTTAGAAATGTATGTTTTGTATGAGCATGACACTCATGTTGCGCATGGTGATGGCTCTACGGACATAAGACTGTCTTATGTAGAGCCATCAGAAGTCAGCTAGTGTTCCACATTACTTTTTCCACATTTTGTGTTACAGCCTGATTTTTACAAAAAAAGAATTGTCTCTGGCCTGAACATAATGTGTTCATAATGTCAGAGTGGAATTATGTTTATTTTTTAAATTTGACAAATTAATAAAAAATGAAACGCTGAATTGTCTTGAGTCAATAAGTATTCAACCCCTTTGTTATGGCAAGCATAAATAAGTTCAGGAGTAAAAATGTGCTTCACACCCACTCCTGTTGCCTACTGCACTGCTGCTTGGAATCCACCTGGTGATCTGTTCACCATCTGCCCTGGCTTGTCACCCCATGTCTTGTAAGGGTACCCGCACCACACTCCCACCTCTCTCCCGAGCTTTCGCTCGCCTCCAGCACACAGGCACTGTTGGTGCGATTGACTCTGAACTTACAATGGCTAGCCCCAAGTTTTTTTTTTCTTGTGCATTTTGAGATTTGCCTCATGACTCCTGCATGCTTTGTTCACTATGAACTTTTTATTGTTTACCCAACCATGGGACAGACTATGTTCCCACACTCGGGACCCAGACTCTCTATTGGTTACACTGACTTTCGGCCCCCATCCTATTCTAACCTCCTCAAGTCGGCTTTGTATTCATGTTACCTGAGGAACTTGCTGTACAAGATGATCTTGTTGCCAGTCTAATGCACATTCTAATGTCATAAATCAGCACTGCAGAGCTCTCCCTGTCCTATGCCATGCCTTGATTGTATTACTGTTGATGATATCTGAAAATGTGCATATACATCCTGGCCCATCTACTGTTGCTATCCCCAATTCTGACTTGTGCCCTGATATCTGCTTCACTGACTTCTGCTCTCGTAAAAGACTGGGTTTTCTACACGTTAACACTAGAAGCTTAATACCTAAAATGGATCAATTGAAAGTGTGGGTTCACAGCTTCAATCCAAATGTATTGGTCATTACTGAGACCTGGTTAAGGAAGAGTGTTTTGAATACTGATAACCTTTCGGGTTATAACATGATACAGTCTTATACTCCGCTGCTCCCTCCCCAGATTTTGTGTTAAACTTTCTACAACAAAGCTTTTTTAGTGTCCAACAAGCTTTCCCTGCCCTTAACCTTGTTCTCAACACCTCCAAAACAAAGGTCATGTGGTTTGGTTAGAAGAATGCCCCTCTCCCCCACAGGTCTAATTACTACCTCTGAGTGTTTAGAGCTTGAGGTAGTCACCTCATACAAGTACGTGGGAGTATGGCTAGACTGTACACTGTCCTTTTCTCAGCACATATGAAAGCTGTAGGCTAAAGTAAAATCTAGACTTGGTCTCCTCTATCGTAATCGCTCCTCTTTCACCTCACTCTTTCCCCCCCATCTGAGATATCTACTGCAGCCCTCATCCTCCACATACAACACCTGCTCTGCCAGTCAAATTCTGTTAAAGGTCCCCAAAGCACACACATCACTGGGTCGCTCGTCTTTTCAGTTCACTGAAGCTAGCAACTGGAACAAGCTGCAACAAACACACAAACTGGACAGTTTTATCTCAATCACTCATGGACACTCTTACTGACAGTTGTGGCTGCTTTGCGTGATGTATTGTTGTCTATACCTTCTTGCCCTTTGCTATTGTCTGTGCCCAATAATGTTTGACCCTGTTTTGGGCTGTTACCATGTTGTGTTGCTATCATGTTGTCATGTTGTGTTCCTACCATGCTGTGTTGTTGTCTTAGGTCTCTCTTGTCCTATATTTTCATTTTTAATCCCAGTCCCCGCAGCAGGCCTTTTGCCTTTTGGTTGGCCGTCATAGAATTTGTCATAAGAATTTGTTCTTTACTAACTTGCCTCGTTAAATAAAATAAAGTTAAATGGATTCTCTGTTTGTAGCGACAGTGTTGAATATGGTATTTTTAAATGACTACCTCATCTCTGTACCCCACACATACAATTACAGTTGAAGTCGGAAGTTTACATACTCTTATGTTGCAGTAATTAAAACTCATTTTTCAACCACTCCACCAATTTCTTGTTAACAAAAATAGTTTTGGCAAGTCGGGTTAGGACATCTACTTTGTGCATGGCACAAATCATTTTTCCAAAAATTGTTTACAGACAGATTATTTCACTTAGAATTCACTGTATCACAATTCCAGTGGGTCAGAAGTTTACATACACTAAGTTGACTGTGCCTTTAAACAGCTTGAAAATTCCAGAAAGGGATGTCATGGCTTTAGAAGCTTATTTGAGTCAATTGGAGGTGTACCTGTGGATGTATTGCTTTGCTTGACATCATGGGAAGATCAAAAGAAATCAACCAAGACCTCAGAAAAAATGGTAGACCTCCACAAGTCTGGTTCATCCTTGGGAGCAATTTCCAAATTCCTGAAGGTACCACGTTCTTCTGTACAAACAAGTATAAACACCATGGGACCATGCAGCCGTCATACCGCTCAGGAAGGAGACTCGTTTTGTCTCCTAGACATGAACTTACTTTGGTGCAAAAAGTGCAAATCAATCCCAGAACAGCAGCAAAGGACCTTGTGAAGGTGCTTGAGTAAACTGGTACAAAAGTATCAATATCCACAGTAAAACGAGTCTTATATCGACATAACCTGAAAGGCCGCTCAGCAAGGAAGAAGCCACTGCTCCAAAACTGCCATAAAAAAGCCAGACTACGGTTTGCAACTGCACATGGGAACAAAGATGGTACTTTTTGGAGAAATGTCCTCTGGTCTGATGAAACAAAAATAGAACTGTTTGGCTCTAATGACCATTATGTTAGGAGGAAAAAGGGGGAGGCTTGCAAGCCGAAGAACACCATCCCAACCGTGAAGCACGGGGGTGGCGGCAGCATGTTGTGGGGTTGCTTTGCTGCAGGAGGGACTGGTGCACTTCACACAAAATAGATGGCATCATGAGGCAGGAAAATTGTGGAAATATTGAAGCAACATCTCAAGACATCAGTCAGGAAGCTAAAGCTTGGTCGTAAATGGGTCTTCCAAATGGACAATGACCCCAAGCATACTACCAAAATTGTGGCAAAATGGCCTAAGGACATCAAAGCCCTGACCTCAATCCCATAGAATATTTGTGGGCAGAACTGAAAAAGCATGTGCGAGCAAGGAGACCAACAAACCTGACTCAGTTACACCAGCTCTGTCAGGAGGAATGGCCCAAAATTCACCCAACTTATTGTGGGAAGCTTGTGGAAGGCTACCTGAAATGTTTGACCCATGATAAACAATTCAAAGGCAATGCTACTAAATACTAATTGAGTGTATGTAAACTTCTGACCCACTGGGAATGTGATGAAAGAAATAAAAGCTTAAATAAATAATTCTCTCTACTATTATTCTGACTTTTCACATTCTTAAAATAAAGTGGTGATCCTATCTGATCTAAGACGGGGAATTTTTACTATGATTAAATGTCAGGAGTTGTGAAAAACTGAGTTTAAATGTATTTGGCTAAGGTGTATGTAAACTTCCGACTTCAACTGTATCTGTAAGGTCCCTCAGTCGAGCAGTGAATTTAAAACACAGATTTAACTACAAAGACCAGGGATGTTTTCTAATGCCTCACAAAGCTCACCTATTTGGTAGATGGATATATATTTTTTTAAAGCAGACATTGAATATCCCTTAGAGCATGGTGAAGTTATTAATTATACTTGGGATGATGTGTCAATACACCCAGTCACTATAAAGATACAGGCGCCCTTCCTAATTTCACCATGATGCCAATGTTGACTTAAAACAGAGTTTAATGGCTGTTTTTCGAGAGAACTGAGGATGTATCAACAACAGTGTAGTTACTCCACAATACCAACCTAATTGACAGAGTGAAAAGGATGCCTGTACAGAATAACAATATTCCAAAACATGCATTCTGTTTACAACCAGGCATGTAAGTAATACTGCAAAAAATGTGGCAAAGCAATTACCTTTTTTTGTCCTGAATACAAGTGTTATGATTGGGGCCAATACAACCCATTACTGAGTACCACTCTCCATATTTTCAAGCATAGTGGTGGCTGCATCATGTTATGGGTATGCTTCTAATGAGTGGTTAAGGATGGGGGAATTTTCAGGATTTGAAAAAGAACATGGAGTGGTGCTATGCACAGGCAACATCCTAGAGGGAAAGCTTGTCTGTCTGCTTTCCAACAGACACTGGAAGATTAATTCACCATTCAGCAGGACAATCTAAAACAAGGCCAAATTTACACTCGTTGCTTACCAAGAAGACAATGAATGTTCCTGAATGGCCTAGTTACAGTTTTGACTTAAATCTACTTGAAGATCAACAACCATTTAAGAGGTTTAAGAATTTTCAAAAATAACAATGGGCAAATGTTGCACAATCCAGGTGTGGAAAGCTCTTAGAGACTTACCCAGAAAGACTCAACGCTGTAATCGCTGCCATAGGTGCTTCTAGTAAGTATTAACTCGGGTGGGATTGTTTTTTTATTTTTTTTAATATTTCTGTATTTAATTTTCAATGTGCAAAAATGTCTAAACATGTTTTCACTTTGTCATTTGGGTATTGTGTGTAGAAGATTTGAGAGGTTAAAAATAATATTTAATCCATTTTGAATTGACTAACACAACAAAGTTTGGAATTAGTCAAGGGGTATGAATACTTTCTGAAGGCACTGGATATCTACCTGACATATGTTGAAGACATGCATGTTGAATGTTTTTGAAAAATGTCCCACCTCAATTTGCAACAGTTATGTAGAATGATCCACTACTTATGGGCCCTGGTCAATAGTGGTGCACTAAATAGGGAATAGGGTGTCATTTGGGACACAAACCTTCTGCTCCTCATTTATCTGTATGGATTTACAGGTCTCTGTAGATATTGTAATCATCTATTTTTGCTTGGGGTGTACAGTCCAGGGAGGAAAGTAAGAAGCAAGCCCTGGCTGCTAAGCGTGAGAAGCGTAAGGAGAAACGCAAGAAGAAGAAGGAAGAGCAGAAGAGGAAGCTGGAGGAGGAAGAGGCCAAAGTAAAGGAGGAGGACCTGGAGTTACAGGACCAGGATCAAGACTCATCAGAGGGTGAGCACCTATTTACCAGCTCAACCTTTACAGCCTCTAATAACCTAATCCAGATACTGACATCAGCATTGTATTGCTGTTTAAGATGACCTTTTTTCTAGATAAACTATGTCTCTGTCTGCGTGACTGAAGGGATATTGAAGTCACAATTAAACAAGCTACTCACTTATTTACAGCCTGTTTTGTTTCCCTATTATGTAAACTGAAAGAAGAATGTACTGAACATGTATATAAACGCAACATGCAACAATTTGAAATATATTTTTTTACTGAGTTACAGTTCATGTGAAGAAACCAGTAAATTTTAACTAATTTCATTGGGCCCTAAACAATGGATTTCACATGCCTGGGAATACACATATGCATCTTTTGGTCACAGATACCTTTAAAAAATGGGCCTCGCAATGGTTCTCAGGATCCCGTCACAGGGTATTTCTGTGCATTCAAATTGCCATAGATGAAATGCAATTGTGTTCGTTGTCCGTAGCTTATGCCTGCCCATACCGTAACCCCACCACCACCATGGGGCACTCTGTTCACAATGTTGACATCAGCGAACTGCTCGCCCACACAACGCCATACACATGGTCTGTGGTAGTGAGGCTGGTTGGACGTACTGCCAAATTCTCTATAACAATGTTGGGGGAGGCTTGTGGTAGAGAAATTAACATTCAGTTCTCTGGCAATAGCTCTGATGGACATTCCTGCAGCCAGCATGACAATATTTTTTTTAGCTCATGATACATGGGACCAACACTTTACATGTTGCGTTTATGTTTTTGTTCAGTGTACATCTCAACTGAGAAACAGCCATCCGGAATCTTTAAAAAAATAATTTCTGTTCATTTACAATTGTAAAATAAAGGTGAATAACCTTTTCCTTCCTTGTCTCATGGTCTGTGTAGATGGCGATGTCCCTATTGACCCGCCCAGTGCTACCACAACCACCACCATTGGCATCTCTGCCACCTCCAGCACCTTCACCAACGCCTTCGGCAAGAAACGAGCCAATGTGACGACCACGCCCAGCACCAACCGCAAGAACAAGAAGAACAAGACCAAGGACTCCCCCAGCGAGCCCATCATCCTGCAAGACCCCCAGGTGGCGCTGGCTCAGCAGAAGGCTAACAAAAACCAGATCCACGGGGAGCCCAGGGGTGGCGGGGTGCCAGGTGGAAGCGACTCGGACAACTTGGACAGCACCGACTGCAACAGCGAGAGCAGCAGCGGAGGCAAGAGCCAGGAGCTCAACTACCTACCGGACCTGCCCTCTTCGTCTTCCTCCTGCTCTTCATCGTCTGCTCCCTCGGTGGTGAGCCAGCAGCCCCAGCCGGTCCCTGAGAAGAGACAGTGCACATCACTGCACAGCTCCCGAGACGACAAGATCACTGTGTCCATCTCCAAACCACACCATAAGTAAGTGGCTAGTCTTTTTTGCTCAACTGCTATGTATCCAAACTAAAAATATAACCTTTTGTTAGTCCTTTAACTATTATACTGCTGTAGTGGTTTGTTTTCTCTGGCTTTAGTGCAAAATGTAGAAAGGACACATGCAGGATTCTTCCATCTGAATTGTTTTAGGTACACCGCAGGGTTCTCTTAAGTTTATTATTCCGTATTCTTTCTTCTCAGAATCCATGACCACATAAACGACTTCACGCCCAGTTCCCTTCCCTCCTCGTTCAGAACTATTTCACTGCCAGTCATCTCGCCCGTCAGCAAGATGAACCTCACCAGCCCCAAGAGGGGCCAGAAGAGAGAAGAAGGCTGGAAGGAGGTGGTGCGAAGGTGAGTTGGCTCACAGGAATGTGCCTCAAATCAAACAGTCGCTACTGTTGTTACTGTTATGCATAAAGACAGTAGAAGTACAGTATATCCCTGTTTAGCATCTCCGGTGCTTTAGTTTGTAATGTATAACAATCAACGGCCACTTGTATCTACTACATAGTTGTGGACATACAGTGGGGCAAAAAAAGTATTTAGTCAGCCACCAATTGTGCAAGTTCTCCCACTTAAAAAGATGAGAGAGGCCTGTAATTTTGATCATATATACACTTCAACTATGACAGACAAAATGAGGGGAAAAAATCCAGATTCTCATTGTAGGATTTTTAATGAATTTATTTGCAAATTATGGTGGAAAATAAGTATTTGGTCAATTACAAAAGTTTATCTCAACACTTTGTTATATACCCTTTGTTGGCAATGACAGAGGTCAAACGTTTTCTGTAAGTCTTCACAAGGTTTTCACACACTGTTGCTGGTATTTTGGCCCATTCCCCCATGCAGATCTCTAGAGCAGTGATGTTTTGGGGCTGTTGCTGGGTAACACGGACTTTCAACTCCCTCCAAAGATTTTCTATGGGGTTGAGATCTGGAGACTGGCTAGGCCACTCCAGGACCTTGAAATGCTTCTTACGAAGCCACTCCTTCGTTGCCAGGGCGGTGTGTTTGGGATCATTGTCATGCTGAAAGATCCAGCCACGTTTCATCTTCAATGCCCTTGCTGATGGAAGGAGGTTTTCACTCAAAATCTCACGATACATGGCCCCATTCATTCTTTCCTTTACACGGATCAGTCGTCCTGGTCCCTTTGCAGAAAAACAGCCCCAAAGCATGATGTTTCCACCCCCATGCTTCACAGTAGGTATGGTGTTCTTTAGATGCAACTGAGCATTCTTTGTCCTCCAAACATGACGAGTTGAGTTTTTACCAAAAAGTTATATTTTGGTTTCATCTGACCATATGACATTCTTCCAATCTTCTTCTGGATCATCCAAATGCTCTCTAGCAAACTTCAGACGTGCCTGGACATGTACTGGCTTAAGCAGGGGGACACGTCTGGCACTGCAGGATTTGAGTCCCTGGCGGCGTAGTGTGTTACTGATGGTAGGCTTTGTTACTTTGGTCCCAGCTCTCTGCAGGTCATTCACTAGGTCCCCCCATATGGTTCTGGGATTTTTGCTCACCGTTCTTGTTACCATTTTGACCCCACGGGGTGAGATCTTGCGTGGAGCCCCAGATCGAGGGAGATTGTCAGTGGTCTTGTATGTCTTCCACTTCCTAATAATTGCTCCCACAGTTGATTTCTTCAAACCAAGCTGCTTACCTATTGCAGATTCAGTCTTCCCAGCCTGGTGCAGGTTTACAATTTTGTTTCTGGTGTCCTTTGACAGCTCTTTGGTCTTGGCCATAGTGGAGTTTGGAGTGTGACTGTTTGAGGTTGTGGACAGGTGTCTTTTATACTGATAACAAGTTCAAACAGGTGCCATTAATACAGGTAACGAGTGGAGGACAGAGGAACCTCTTAAAGAAGTTGTTACAGGTCTGTGAGAGCCAGAAATCTTGCTTGTTTGTAGGTGACCAAATACTTATTTTCCACCATAATTTGCAAATAAATTCATTAACATTTCTACGATGTGATTTTCTGGATTTTTTTCCCCCCTCATTTTGTCTGTCATTAGTTGAAGTGTACCTATGATGAAAATTCAGTCTCTCGATGTGCAAAACTGATAGAGACATACCCCAAGCGACTTACAGCTGTAATCGCAGCAAAAGGTGGCACTACAAAATATTAACTTAAGGGGGCTGAATAATTTTGCACGCCCAATTTTTCAGTTTTTGATTTGTTAAAAAAGTTTGAAATATCCAATAAATGTCGTTCCACTTCATGATTGTGTCCCACTTGTTGTTGATTCTTCACAAAAAAAATACAGTTTTATATCTTTATGTTTGAAGCCTGAAATGTGGCAAAAGGTCGCAAAGTTCAAGGGGGCCGAATACTTTCGCAAGGCACTGTATATTAATTGAATTGCTTTTTTGTGTTTTCTCAGGTCAAAGAAGCTGTCGGTGCCTGCCTCTGTGGTGTCTCGGATCATGGGCAGAGGTGGCTGTAATATCACTGCCATTCAGGACGTCACCGGTGCTCACATCGACGTGGACAAACAGAAGGACAAGAATGGAGAGAGGATGATCACCATCAGGTTAGACCAGCCAATTTGTCTACTGCTTTCACAGAACAGTCTGTCAGTATATCATAGTCATTTTTACTGTCTGACACACACCTGCTTTTCTTCCTTCTGGTCTTTCAGAGGTGGCACAGAGTCGACTCGACACGCCGTGCAGCTGATCAGTGCCCTGATCCAGGACCCAGCCAAGGAGCTGGAGGACCTGATCCCCAGAAACCACATCCGCGCACCTGGCACCAGCACCAAAATTGGCTCCACCTACACCACCTCCACAGGGGCCACCAACACTACGGCGGCCGGCTCCAAGGGCCTGGCATCGGTGTTGCCGTCGTCCGCTGTGTCCTTCCAGTCGTCCTCTGTCTCTCAACAGGGAGGGAAGATGGGGAAGAACCTGTCTCCCGGAGTGAGGCCCCCTTTTGTTTCACTTCCTCTGGCATACTCCAACCCCCACCTGGCCCTGCTGGCTGCCCAGACCATGCACCACATCAGACACCCGCGCCTGCCCATGGCACAGTTCGGTGGCACCTTCTCTCCGTCGCCCAACACCTGGGGCCCGTTCCCGGTGCGTCCCATCAGCCCCGCCAGCACTAACAGCTCTCCCAAGCACAACGGGACCACTGCTCCCCGGCCCTTGCCTGCCTCCACTGCCCATCCAGAGTACACAGCCCCTACCTTTATAGCAGGCCCTGCAGCCACCGCCTCTCCCTCCAGATCTGCACCCTCTGGCACCCCCATGCCCTCCATCAGGAAGCAGATATTTTCTGGCGAATCAAAGACGACCAGCATGGCAGTGGTCACCTCGACCTTGAGTGGTGCGCCCGCTACGCAGGTGGGCACTGCACCCCCCACCACGCCCTCTACCCCACCCTCCCCTCCTGCGCCTATCGCCCCACCTGCACAGCAGCTACCCATTTCCAAGCTAGAGCCTGCTGGCTGCGCCACGCCTGGTAAAGAGAAGTCCCCTCCAGACTCAGCGGCACCTGTCCAAGGTGGAGCATCTGAAGGCTCCAACTCCACCGGCCCCATGCACTTCACAGCTCCCACTGCTCCACCACCACTGCCCTCACAGCAGCCAGATAGCCGACAGCAGCAGCTGTCCCTCCCCTCCTCCTCCAGCACAGAGCCCAGCCTCCGGGCCGCCCAGCCTCCCTGCTCCCTCCTGCCCACGTCTCGCTCTGCACCAGCAGGGGGCAGCACGGTCACACACACCAGCAGCACTTTACCTCACTACGCATCGCCCGCTCCCTCACGCATGCAGCCCTCTGCCCAGTTCTACCCCATGGCAGTTGGGGCATCTCTACAGGAGCACCAGTCTGTATTTGTACCCTCTGGAGCATCTCAGGAGCAACGTCAGAAACCACAGCAGCAGCATGCCAGCCAGGGCATGGCAACCCCCTCCATGCAGCAGCAGATGTCCTCCAACATGGGCATGATGAACGGCTCCCAGATGCACATCCACGGGGGCAAGGCCCAGCAGCTGCCCCCCAACTACGGCCCCACAGCCCTCTTCAACCATTTCAGCAGCATGTTTGACAGCAACCAGGTGGGCAACAACCAGGTGTGGGGAGCATGTCACCTGCCTGCACGGACCCCTCCTGAGCAGCCCTACACCGCTCCGCCGGCCTATATAGGGGGCATGGGACAGATGGAGAACGTGGTGCCCCCTCCTGATGGCTCCAAGGCACCAGGGTACCGCTGTAACACCCAGAGGATTGTCACCAGTCCAATCGGTAAGCAACAAGGACCATAAAGACTCCACCACACACAGTCATAGCCCATAGCTCCATGTAGTCTAACTCCAAGACAATACTTTTGTTCCATAGAAACAAAAATTTAACTGATTCCACAAAGCAGTACTCTTCACATACATACATACATACACGCACGCACGCACGCACGCATGCATGCATACAGGAACTGACAAACCAAGGAAACGCCGACATTAAAGTGTCTTAATAGGGCGTTGGACCACCACAAGCCACCAGAACAGCTTCAATGAGCCCTGGCATAAATGGAACTCTATTGGAGGGATGTGACACCATTCTTCCACAATAAATAATAATTAGTTATTTTGTTGATGGTAGTGGTAAATACTGTCTCAGGCGCTACTCCAGAATCTCGTCGTAAGGTTTACATCGTTTTCATGCTCATCAAACCATTCAGTGACCACTTGTGCCCTGTGGATGGTTGCATTGTCATTTACCTTGCCCTTTGAGGGGTTGAGTGGACCTAACCCATGCAAGGAAAATGCACCCAACACCATAGGAACCAGAACCCTAATTTATTTACTCAACCGCTTCCTTTATTTTGGCAGTTACCTGTATATAGACAGACTAGTTCAGTTTATCACAGTGGTTTGTGCCTACATAATTTAACCGGGTCAGTTGAACTCTTTGTTTCAGGAATGCACCCAATGGACCCGTCGGGAAACTCCATCTCTTCGTCTGCTGCGCTGACTAGCTTTGCCACCAGTATCTCTTGCAGTCCAGTGTACCTGCAGGGTCCAGCCTCCGTGGGCACGCCCTCCTTCAGCCGCCAGCACTTCTCTCCTCACCCCTGGAGCGCCTCCACCTCCTGTAAGAACACAACACAGCGAGAGGAAACAGGGCCGTTGCTTCATAGATGTTCTGTGCCCCCCCCTGTTTTTTGTTGTTTTGTAAACAAAGTACATTAGCTTCGTTGTCTACTGTCAAGGTGGGGACACCGAGACAGTCACTTGGTAAAATAATGAAAGTAAATGTAGCCAAATCAAATGATTTAATGTGATTTTATCCTAAGTATTTGATTAATCTAACATTTGGAAAGTTAACAAGTCAAGCCTTTGCCCCTCCCTCAGGTGAGTCCCCAGTGCCCACTGTGTCGTCCGGGGGCTCGTCCCCCCTCTGTGCGTCCATGGTGACCCCGGCTCTGATTCAGGCTAAGCCCAGCAGCAATAGCCAGCAAGACCGCAAGGTGCCCCCTCCCATCGGCACCGAGCGCCTGGCACGTATCCGCCAGACAGGTTCCGTCAACCACGCCATGCTCACTGCCAGCTACACACCGCCTGTGGGACAGGGGGGCATCTGGTCCTTCGGAGTGGGCAGTGCTTCTGGTGAGTGTTCAGGGGGAAGGTGGATGGGGTTAGTGCACAATGGATAGATGTAGACCTGATCGTCTTAACTTCAGAGTGTTTTAAGATGTTTCTTGTAAAGGTTTTGGAATATATTGTGAATGTCTTCTGTGTAAATGTTTTTTTTAAACATGACAATTAACTCTCACACCATCCCAAATCTCAGTCCTCCCCTCTTACCCTCCACCAGAGGCGATGTCGGGCTGGTCTCAGCCCCTGATGGGCGGTCACGTGATGCACCAGCAGATGCAGGAGCAGAGTGCTTTCTCCCAGCACCAGGCCATGGAGCGGGACGACACGGGCATTGTGAACCCCTCCAACACTTTCCATCAGCCCATGCCCACCAACTTTATGGACTTCCCAAAGGTAACGGACACAGCTAAGTAGTTGGTGCAAAGATCTCCTGGTGCAGGTGATCCTATGAGATCTATCACAAAAACAAAATGTTTACCACTTCTCTCTCTTATTGCCCTTTCGAGGGTTTGCCAATATCAATGTATGGCGGGACGATGATTCCTCCCCACCCACCTATGGGAGAGGCCCCCGGGGGCCCCGTGTACAACGGGCTCCATAACGCTGACCCTGCCTGGAACCCCATAATGAAGGTTGTCTCTAACTCTGCAGATAACTCAGACCCCCAGCAGGTAAGCACTCTCATAAACATTCTTCACTTATTTTCACCATTACTCAGTCCTCACTGTTGTGGTTTTGTAGCTAAGTGAGGAAAACTTGTCGTTTTAGGTCTGGCCTGGGACTTGGGCCCCGCACGTTGGGAATGTGCACCTGAATCATGTCAACTAAACACGCGGCCATCAAAGCATAGGACCAGTAACAAGACTCATACACGTTTAAGAGAACCAGATAATTACATAATATTCAACGATATTAACCTAGGGAGTGTCCAGAAAGGAGGAATTGGATGGTTGGACACCATTTTGATGTGCCTAACTAAAAAGACAAATCCAGTGTGGGCTGTAATGTGTTTACCAATGTCTATGAACAAACCGATTTGCCTGTTCAACAGGATCCATTCTCTGCGTAGTATAGCCATTATTTTGACTTTAAAAGCCCCACATGAATTGTTCTTGGTCTGCAGGGCTCTACGGGACTGTACGCTATTTATACTCAGCCCAAGAATTAGGTGATAACATAAAGAGAGAATTCAGACCTTTTAGAGTGGTAAATACATGTATAATTGTTTACATACTAAAAAGGGTTCAAATGAGAGTACATTTCATGTCGTATAGTGGCTCTACTTTATGTAGCCTGTATTAATGTGAAATATTTACCTTAATATTCAATAAAAAAGACGGAACTGTACCATCTTCGCCTTTCTATTCTTATTGCATTAACGTCATGACATACACCTCATAATTCTCCAGACACTTGTTGATTTGAAGTGCCCTTGGTCTGTCTTTGTTTAAGTAGTAGACTAATAGTGTCATGTTTACTCATGATGATGTCATCACTCACTGACTGCATGTTCTGGCAGGGGGTTCTGTTTATCATATTGCAACTGTCTTGCATGCATCAAGAAGTTTCCACAAGAGACTGCAATCTGGCAATTATTTTACATTCAATAGAGCCCCACCAGCAATAAATTGTCTACCCAGATAACACCCAAAAGCTCAGTATGTTTTGACAGATTACTACAGTATCTCGTTATCCTGTTTAAATGGATTATGGCTCAACTGCCTTGTTTTGGAATAACATGTATTTTGATTGTAAACAGGTAAGGCTGAAGATGTGTGAGTAACTTTTTTTCCCCCTTCTTCTTCAAAACAACCAAGATTGACTGGGAATGACATTTTAATGAGCGACCACTGTCACGCAATCTGAGAAAATAAAAGCCGTCTTGGTTGATATAACACTTTGAATAACATTGTCATGACGTCACATAGACAAATAAATAGGTGACATCAATCAAACTTTATTTCCTAGTCCTCATTTACACAGTACAATTAAATCATGGGACTTGGTTCATTTCCGTTCACACTGAATCAACAATGTTATTGTGAGCTGTAAAATGTATTTTAGCTCCGTTGTAATCATACAGTAGTAGTAAGGTGTGATTGCGACACCGAAACTAAACCATGCCTCTCATCAGTAGCTTTTTCATAAACACCTGCACGTGGCTCTCAGCGCATATTGAGTATATCAATCTTGAAGTGGTGTCTCCCCCAGCGGTCCCGTATTTCCAAACATACTTTCGGGTTGGCGCAGCATTAGTTGACTAAAGGCCAGAGTTGACATTGATCTGCAATCATTTGGCCAGGCTGTTTTTGTTTTGGAACTTTTAATTGCTTTTATATAACTTATTTGTTTATTCATCGACTTTCTGCAATGTCTTCTAATTGTAACCGCAGTATAGACCTTACTGCTCTATTCCCAGTAGCTTTGAGCAGTCGAAAGACTGGTCTCAGCTGCCCGACACCTACCATCAGACGCCCGGAGGCACTCTGTTCTCCACGACTCCTGGAGGTAAGTTACGCAAAAATAACGGAATTCTGCCGAATACTTGTCATATAGAACAGGGGCGTCATGCACCACAAAAATCCAAGGGGGGCACAAAGTAGGTAAGGATGGCTGGGGTAGTGCTTTGGAGGTTTTTTTTCCTAAACATTTTCCCAACACCTGAAACGGACATAATCATATGCTTAATTCTATGTTAATATCTTTCTGCATATCTAATCATACCTCTTGAACTATATATGATTGGTGGTTCTATTTTAAAATAAACAAAATATGCTTTTCTGCTAAAATCTGAGTCGAAGATTGAATGTGTGTTATTTAATTATTACTTGCTTTTCTAAATTTCTCTACCATAAGCTGCCTCCAATGTCACATCCAACCAGCCTCACATCCGCAGACCACGTGTAATTTCGCCAGCCCAGGACCTCCACATCTGGCTTCTTCACCTGTCTGGGGAGGGTGTAGAGTATTGCTGTCTGTATTAAAGCCCTTTTGTGGGGAAAACTTGGCTGGCCTGGCTCCCCAGTGGGTGGGCCTGGCTGTCATGTGGGCGGACCTATATGCCCTCCAAGGTCCACCCATGGCTGCACCCCTGCCCATTTATGTGAAATCCATAGATTAGGGCCTAGTTTATTTATTTCAATTGACTGATTTCCTTATATGAATTATAACTCATGCAACAATTTAAAATATTTTACTGTTGTTTTATGTTTTTGTTCAGTATAGTTATCTGGGCTAGTTCAAGCCATCTTCCTAAAATTGCTATGTGGCAAGTAGTATTACAGAGAAACAACGTTTGTTTAAACGGGACAAATCTGAGGGGGCATGATTTCTCAGATATTGAAAAACACACTGGAATGTACTGTAGCTACTAGTTTGGAGAATAAAGCGCCTTGTGCACCAGTGCCTAAAGATAGACCTCAGGAACACTGTGCTGATTCTGTCATTTTTTTAGGAACTTATGAACAGTACTTACAGTCCTATTGCATGAAATGCACTTTTACCTGTTTCCATAATTTTAGCAGCATCCAGCATCAAGCAAAAACAGATAAAATTATCTCTGTCAAGATGAGTTGATCCGATATGTCAACTGTGGGAGTTTACATGTTATTTGTATTTTTTAAATTTTTACCCCTTTTTCTCCCCAATTTCGTGGTGGCCAATTCTCGTTCTCATTTACAGCAATGATCTGGGGCCATGCGTGTGAGGAGGATGAATCAGTTGGCAGCCTTTCAGAGAGAACTGAGGGAATTAACTGTATGACAACAGGTATATGTTGTCTACTCCCTACTCCCTTTGTTCAGGACACACTGCAGTCTCAAGAGTTGGGTTGCATAACATGTTTTCCCTGCCTTTTATGACCAGATACAGTCAGTGCCTTGAATCTATTCTATCGCGCCCAAAAAACCTGCTCCTTTTACTCTCTGTTCCGAACGTACTAGACGACCTGTTCTTATAGCCTTATCCTACTCCTCCTGTTCTTCTGGTGATGTAGAGGTTAATTCAGGCCCTGCTGTGCCTAGCTCCATTCCTACTCCCCAGGTGCTCTCATTTGTTGACTTCTGTAACTGTAAAATCCTTGGTTTCATGCATGTTAACATTAGAAGCCTCCTCCCAAAGTTTGTTTTATTCACTGCTTTAGCCCACTCTGCCAACCCTGATGTCCTAGCCGTGTCTGAATCCTGGCTTAAGAAGACCACCAAAACCCCTGAAATTTCCATCCCTAACTATAATATTTTCCGACAAGATAGACCTGCCAAAGGGGGCGGTGTTGCAATCTACTGCAGAGAGAGTCTGCAGAGTTCTGTCTTACTATCCAGGTCTGTACCCAAACAATTTCAGTTTCTACTTTAAAAAATCCACCTCTCCAGAAACAAGTTTCTAACTGTTTCCGCTTGCTATAGACCACCCTCTGCCCCCAGCTGTGCCCTGGACACCATATGTGAATTGATTGCCCCCCATCTATCTTCAGAGTTCGTGCTGCTAGGTGACCTAAACTGGGACATGCTTAACACCCCGGCCATCCTACAATCTAAGCTTGATGCCCTCAATCTCGCACAAATTATCAATGAACCCACCATGTACAACCCCAAATCAGTAAACACGGGCACCCTCATAGATATCATCCTAACCAACTTGCCCTCCAAAAACACCTCTGCTGTTAACAACCAAGATTTCAGCGATCACTGCCTTATAGCCTGTATCCGTAATGGGTCTGCGGTCAAACGATCACCCCACATCACTGTCAAACGCTCCCTAAAACACTTCAGCGAGCAGGCCTTTCAAATCGACCTAGCCCGGGTATCCTGGAAGGATATTGACCTCATCCCATCAGTAGAGGATGCCTGGTTATTTCCTCATCTTAAATAAGCATGCCCCATTCAAAAATGTAGAACCAGGAACAGATATAGCCCTTGGTTCTCTCCAGACCTGACTGAACTTGACCTTCACAAAAACATCCTGTGGCGTTCTGCATGAGCATAGAATAGCCCCCGTGACATGCAACTTTTCAGGGAAGTTAGGAACCAATATACACAGGCAGTTAGGAAAACTAAGGCTAGCTTTTTCAGGCAGAAACTTGTTTCCTGTAGCACTAACACAAAAAGGTTCTGGGACACTGTAAAGTCCATGGAGAATAAGAGCATCTCCTCCCAGCTGCCCACTGCACTGAGGCTAGGAAACACGGTCACCACCGATAAATCCACCATAATTGAGAATTTCAGTAAGCATTTTTCTACGGCTGGCCATGCTTTCCACGTGGCTGCAAAATCTGGACCCCCTACAACTCAGCCGGGCTAGACAATCTGGACCCTCTCTTTCTAAAATGATCTGCTGAAATTGTTGGCAACCCCTATTACTAACCTGTTCAACCTCTTTCATATCGTCTTAAGATTCCCAAAGATTGGGAAGCTGCCGTGGTCATCCCCCTCTTCAAAGGGGGAGACACTCTAGACCCAAACTGCTACAGACTTATATCCTGCCCTGCCTTTCTTAGGTCTTCGAAAGCCAAGTTAACAAATAGATTACTTACTGACCATTTCGAATCCAACCGTACCTTCTCCGCTATGCAATCTGGTTTCAAAGCTGGTCATGGGTGCACCTCAGCCACGCTCAAGGTCCTAAATGATATCATAACCGCCATCGATAAGAGACATTACTGTGCAGCCGTATTTATCGACCTGGCCAAGGCTTTTAACTCTGTCAATCACCACATTCTTATCGGCAGACTCAACAGCCTTGGTTTCTCAAATGATTGCCTCGCCTGGTTCACCAACTACTTCTCTGATAGAGTTCAGTGTGTCAAATCTGAGGGCCTGTTGTCCGGACCTCTGGCAGTCTCTATGGGGGTGCCACAGGGTTAAATTCTCGGGCAGACTCTCTTCTCTGTATACGTCAATGATGTCGCTCTTGCTGCTGGTGATTCTCTGATCCACCTCTACGCAGACAACACCATTCTGTATACCTCTGGCCAGACAAGCTTCAATGCCATTCAACTCTCCTTCCGTGTGGTCTCCAACTACAAGGAAAACTAAATGCATGCTCTTCAACCGATCGCTGCCTGCACGTGCCCACCCGTCTAGCATCACTACTCTGGATGGTTCTGACTTAGAATATGTGGACAACTACAAATACCTAGGTGTCTGGTTAGACCGTAAACTCTCCTTCCAGACTCATATTAAGCATTGCCAATCCAAAATTAAATCTACAATCGGCTTCCTATTTCGCAACAAAGCATCCTTCATTCATGCTGCCAAACATACCCTCGTAAATCTGACCATCCAACCGATCCTCGACTTCGGCGATGTCATTTACAAAATAGCCTCCAACACTCTACTCAACAAATTGGATGCTGTCTATCACAGTGCCATTTGTTTTGTCACCAAAGCCCCATATACTACCCACCACTGCGACCTGTATGCTCTTGTTGGCTGGCCCTCACCCACTGGCTCCAGGTCATAAACAAGTCTCTGCTCGGTAAAGCCCCGCCTTATCTCAGCTCACTGGTCACCATAGCAGCACCCACCTGTAGCACGCGCTTTAGCAGGTATATCTCACTGGTCACCCCCAAAGCCAATTCATCCTTTGGTCGCCTTTCCTTCCAGTTCTCTGCTGCCAATGACTGGAATGAACTGCAAAAGTCACTGAAGCTGGAGACTCATATGTCCCTCACTAGCTTTAAGCACCAGCTGTCAGAGCAGCTCACAGATCACTGCACCTGTACATAGCCCATATGTAAATAGCCCATTCAACTACCTCATCCCCATACTGTATTTATTTACTTATCTTGCTCCTTTGCACCCCAGTATATCTACTTGCACATTCATGTTCTGCACATCTACCATTCCAGTGTTTAATTGCTATATTGTAATTACTTCGCCAGCACGGCCTATTTATTGTCTTACCTCCCTTATCCTACCTCATTTGCACATACTGTATTTAGACTTTTTCTACTGTATGTTTGTTTATTCCTTGTGTAACTCTGTGTTGTATGTGTCGAACTGCTTTGCTTTATCTTGGCCAGGCCGCAGTTGCAAATGAGAACTTGTTCTCAACTTGCCTACCTGGTTAAATAAAGGTGAAATAAAAATAAAAGTGCCAAGTGGGAAAAGTACAGACCTTGCAGACCTTTTATATGTAGCCTGCACTAACCCACCTTGGACAACTATTGTGCACAAGAATACCTCATGGTCTAGACACACTGCTGCACCTTGTGACTTTTGTCGAGTCTCCTGGTACTACTGTCCGTGTTTTTACTCTGAGACAGACACTTTATGCCCTTGGTTGTTATCGCAGAAACCAGGATCATCTGACAAAGATCCTGCTGGAGTGTCGGAATATACCAATCGCACGCACCCCCTCCCCATGCTGCTTCCCCCATATCACCGGGGTCACGGTGTTGGCCCTGCACCCTCTGGGCAAGCTGAAGGAGATGGATGAGAACAAAGACATCTCAGGTAAGCCCTTATACTAACAGTGACTACTGAATGTCCCATGAGACCCACTAGCCTCTTGCCCTAGCCTGGCCTCTTGGTCACCTGCTCTCCCAAACACCTGACTCCTTGCCCACATGGTTTTGTAGCAGATATAGTATGTGCTTGGAACAGGTTCTCTCTTGTTTTGTTCTTAGAAGTGGTGCAGGGACAGTAAATTAAGTAATTGCACTCATTCATTTCATGGTGCATTTGTTTATATCCTAATATAAAAATACAGTATCTCCTTGTCATTGTCACTTGTCACTAGATTTACTCTATTGTGCATTCATATGTTCTGATGTCTCGCCTTCCTAACTTGCCTCATTTTACTGTCTCCTTAAATTTCACTAATAAAAGGGAGCGGACTGGTGGCTTGGTTCAGGCCGATGTCAATAAGTACTCCATTTCAGATAAGGAAGCAGGCTACTTAGGCCTGTTGTCATCAGTGCAGTGTGTATGAGGTGGCAAATGGCCATACTCTCACCTAGTGTGCAAACCAGTCCGTTTGTGTTTAAAAAAATACAATAAAATTGTACCAGCATTAGACCAAGTTTCAAGGTGAACCGCTCCATGAGAAAAGCAAACATATGTCAAGCTGCTGGCCAAGCCTTGTGCTGCATATCTTGTGACCACTCCATTTAGGTTTCATGCACCAGAAAGGGCTATAGCTTCTTGGAAGTTCAGGAAAGGAAATGGCCCCAAAGCTGACTTGTGTTCTCTCTTCTGTTCCTACAGCTGATGGTGTCCAGTTTGTAATTGACATCTGAACCTACTCATCCAGACCAGCTCTGTTGGAAAAATTGTATTCCGTTAAGACCACTGGGTGGTCTCTACTGGTCAGTGGACAGAACACTCACTTTATATTCCCTTCTGTTTCATCCTGGTGGATGATTCAAGAACCGTTAAAGGCTCAGTTGACCTGAGGCTAGAGGAAGAATTCTGGGTAAATTTTAAGGGTGGCTGTATTCAGTCTGCTAACTGTGCCAAAGAGGTTAACTCATTGTTCTGCTGATTTTATCTGATGTACTTATCTGATGTACTTTTTTATTCTGTACACTAGGTACTTTATGTTTTTACAGGATTAATTCATGTATAATTAGTTTTGTTCATGGGAACAAATATTTTCAAGTTGCATTTTCATATGTGGTGTGTGGGTAGGCAGCTGAGTAGGTGTAGGTGAGTGAGGTGTTCTAGAGATTTTTTTCAATTAATCTCTGGGCTCTTTGACAGTGTGTGCTGTTCAGCTGCAGAAAAAAATAAATGAAAGAAAGGAAAAAGTTAAGGGTGCTTTGTGTGGTTTTAGTCATCTAATTGTTTGAAAAGACATGGCAATGGCCCGAGAAGGGTGGCGTTTATGTGGTATGTTTTGAAGTAACTCATTGCCAATGTATAAAGAATTAGTTTAGAGTAGGGATCAACTAGATTCGTCTGCGGGACAATTTTGTTCCCACGAACAGACCTATTTTACAAAAACGGGACACAATCATGAAGTGGAACGACATTTATTGGATATTTCAAACTTTTTTAACAAATCAAAAACTGAAAAATTGGGCGTGCAAAATTATTCAGCCCCCTTAAATTAATACTTTGTAGCGCCACCTTTTGCTGCGATTACAGCTGCAAGTCGCTTGGGGTATGTCTCTAAAGGGGGCCGAATACTTTCGCAAGGCACTGTATGTGGGTACTCCTTCATGAAGCTGGGTGAGAGAATGCCAAGAGTGTGCAACGCTGTTTAGCCAAAGGGTGGCTTGAATGCATCTCCATTAATGGTAGCATCGGTCAAAGAGCATGCATTTAGTTTTACTAGCATTTAAGAGCAATTGGAGGCCACGGAAGGAGTGTTGTATGGCATTGAAGCTCGTCTGGAGGTTAGTTAACAGTGTCCAAAGAATGGCCATAGTTATACAAATGCTAGATTTGTAGATTTTTTACATCCACTGTTTCACAAGACGACAGCCTGGTTTACTGGTTGTTTCAGATTTCCCTAAAACATTAAACAACCAGAATTACAATTTCATACTCATGTCACAACACCCATAAAGCTAGCCAGCTGATGTGAGCTAGTCAGCTAGCATGCTAAATCGCGATTTTGGTCAATTAACTTTGATAAAATATGTATAATCGTTTGTGTCTACATTAACATATTCATGTCAACTGTACATTCTTATGCATGATTCGTTATGACGTTATAAATCACTTACATATATTTGTCAGCCATCTTTGCTGAAGAACGTCTCCAGCCTTGGGTCGCATAGCGTCAAATTCGTCAAGCGAACCACTCGATTGGTCATCGCCCAGCGGTCGCAGCTGATGATTTACATAAAGTTGGGAAAAGTTTATTTTTCACACCGCCCAGAGGACCCTGCCCTCTCCGCTTCTCACCGCTTTCCTTCCATTGAAATGAATGGAAGCGGTGTTTCACCGTACGGCATCTTGTGCTAGTGTACATGGGCCGTAATGTGCGTTTGAAAATAGAGCCCTTAGGGTTTATTAATGGGTGAATTATAAATAATGAGTGATATCCAATACCAGGAGTATCAAATTACAATCTTTGATGCTGTGTCTGCATGTATGTATTACATTTATACACTTCAACAGTGTTTACCAATCCTGGTCCTGGGACATCAATGGTTACACTAACTATGCAATAGACTAGAAACATGATTTAACTAGTTAAAGGCTAATTTATATCTACAGAAATATATATTTGTTTTAAACGGTACACTACAATTCCTATGCATCATGTAAATACTCTAAAACCGGTTAATGTCCTTCATCAGCATTGATCTAATAAACCAAGGATAGGTGTAGTATTTCATCAAATGAGACTTAATTTCAACCAGAAGAGAATGTGAAATGCTTTATTGAAAGAAGTTAATTATCCAAGTGTAATAAATATTGTAATATAAATAGAAGTTCAATCTTTACTTCAATGCGTATCTGTTGTGCATTATAAATCAGACAGAGGTGGCGAGAGAGGTGTAAAAGGGAAAGAGATAAGAACGTACAGTAGGAGCAGGGAAGGCAGCATGTGATTAATGAATCACAGCGATACCCTAATATTCTCTCAGTTCATCACAATTACTTAAGTGTCTCTTGTGGTGTTTCCTAACCCGCCTTGGGCTCCCAGTCAGCCCGAAGGTTATCTTAAGAGCGGGTGAGGTGGCGATGACGGGACTGGGGGTTGGCATCCTCTCTCACATCAAAACATACCTGCAGACGAGAGACAGATGGAGAGAGAGCATGTTTTTTTAATAAATTCTAACACTGTCCGTCATCAATCATCAGGAGGTGAAATGCGAAACGGACCTTGGATCATTAACTCTGGGATTACTGCAGCTCTCTGTATTTCAATGTAATGCATCTCTTTAATAATACTTCCTGTTGACCTGACCAAGTGACCTCTCACCTCTGATCATGCTGTGCCCTTTATGTAGCCAGTTCAGACACGGGAGGGGTTCACCAACACAGCTGGTATAACCTAGAGGATTTAGGGAGAAAGGGATGAAGTGAAGGAGAGAGACTGTTATTAAGAAAATAAGGTAGTTAAAGAGTGTGTTCAACATGAATCTGTGTGTGTGGCCTCACCTGGTGTCCACACTAAGTGGCTGCAGAGTACTCTATGCTGAAAAACATGAACGGACACAAGGACAAACAATATAGCGTAGTTATAGAAATAATGAAGTCTCTTACTGTTCTCCATGGTTGGCCCTCTTGCCTATTCTTTGAAGGTGGAAGGAGCCAGTTATACACCTGAGCCTGCTTACTGCACAACACAATCCATGAATCAGATTGTTACATAAGTGCGTAGGTGTGGGTTATAGGATGTCTAATTGTTCTACATTTTTTCAATATGGGTGACTTAAAATAGCCTGTTTTTGTTTTTGTACATAGCCGTGGCCAAAAGTTGAGAATGACACATTGATTTCCACAAAGTTTGCTGCTTCAGTGTCTTTAGATATTTATGTCAAATGTTACTATGGAATACTTAAGTATACAGTGGGGCAAAAAAAGTATTTTGTCAGCCACCAATTGCGCAAGTTCTCCCACTTAAAAAGATGAGAGAGGCCTGTAATTTTCGTCATAGGTACACTTAAACTATGACAGACAAAATGAGGGGGAAAAAAATCCAGAAAATCACATTGTAGGATTTTTTAATGAATTTATTTGCAAATTATGGTGGAAAATAAGTATTTGGTCACCTACAAACGAGCAAGATTTCTGGCTCTCACAGACCTGTAACTTCTTCTTTAAGAGACTCCTCTGTCCTCCACTCGTTACCTGTATTAATGGCACCTGTTTGAACTTATCAGTATTAAAGACACCTGTCCACAACCTCAAACATACTTAATATTTAGAGACAATAAACACTAATGTATTTTCCCCATTTAGTTTTATTTGATTAAAAACCAAGCATAGCCTCCCCTCGTCTCCCTCGCCTGTTTTCTTTTTGTCCTGCCCAATTTAGTTACTCGACAGCCACTCCTATCTGTCATACTTTTAATCTGAGCCTAGAGGAAAGTCTATGTCCTCAGGCCAGGAAGGAAGCCAAAGTAATTCCGCTACCCAAGAGTGGTAAAGTGGCCTTTTACTGGATCTAACAGCAGACCTATAAGCTTGCTGCCAGCTCTTAGCAAACTGTTGGGAAAAAATGTGTTTGACCAAATACAATGATACTTCTCTGTAAACAAATTAACAGACTTTCAGCATGCTTATAGAGAAGGGCACTCAACATGTACTGCACTGACACATGACTGATGATTGGTTGAAAGAAATTGATAATAAGAAGATTGTGGGAGCTGTACTGTTAGTAAACTTAAGTGCTATGGCTTTTCAACCTCTGCCATATCGTGGATTCAGAGCTATTTATCTAATAGAACTCAAAAGAGTTTTCTTTAATGGAAGCACCTCTAATGTCAAACATGTAAAGTGTGGTGAACCACAAGGCAGCTCTCTAGGCCCTCTACTCTTTTCTATTTTTTTACCAATGACCTGCCACTGGCATTAAACAAAGCATGTGTCCATGTATGCTGATGATTCAACCATATATGCATCAGCAACCACAGCTAATGAAGTCACTGAAACCGTTAACAAAGAGTTGCAATCTGTTTTGGAATGGGTGGCCAGAAATAAACTGGTCCTGAACATCTCTAAAACTAAGAGCATTGTATTTGGTACAAATCATTCCTTAAGTGCTAGACCTCAGATGAATCTGGTAATGAATGGTGTGGCAGTTCAACAAGTTGAGACTAAATTACTTGGCATTACCTTAGATTGTAAACTGTCATGGTCAAAACATATAGATTCAATGGTTGCAAAGATGAGGAGAGGTCTTGCCATAATAAAGAGATGCTCTGCTTTTTTGACAGTACACTCCAAAAAGCAAGTCCAGCAGGCTCTAGTTTGGTCTCATCTTGATTATTGTCCAGTTGTGTGGTCCACTGCTGCAAGAAAATACCTAGTTAAGCTGCAGCTGGCCCAGAACAGAGCGGCACGTTTTGCTCTTCATTGTAATCAGAGGGCTGATATAAATACTATGCATGCCAGTCTCTCTTGGCTAAGAGTTGAGGAGAGACTGACTGCATCACTTCTTCTTTTTATAAGAAACAATGTGTTGAAAATCTCAAATTGTTTGCATAGTCAACTTACACACAGCTCTGAGACGCACTTATCTCACCAGACATGCCACCAGGGGTCTTTTCAGAGTCCCCAAATCCAGAACAAATTCAAGAAAACGTACAGCATTATATATAGAGCCCTTATTACATGGAAATAAACAGCAAACTTGGTTTCAAAAAACAGATAAAGCAACACCTCGTGGCACAACGCCTCTCCCCTATTGACCTAGATATTTTGTGTGTATGCATTGATATGTAGGCTACGTGTGCCTTTTAACAAATGTATGTATTTCTGTCCTTGTCTGATGTTCTTTATTATGTCATTCTGTATTATGTTTCATGTTTTGTGTGGGCCCTAGGAAGAGTAGCTGTTGCTTTTGCAACAGCTAATGGGGATCCTAATAAAATACCAAAATGTAATCAAGTAGTCTAGTCAAGACCGTTTATAAAGTGTTTAGCTCGTGAGATCGCTTGGAAATACATCTGAATCACCAAAGCTGTATTAAAATATCAAGTTTGAGAGGAGCAAAACAGGGAGCTGACATTCTCTTTTTATCTATGCATTGTAGGCAGGCCTACATTATTTTACACATTCTTTGGATGTCCATAAAACCCCCTCCATGGTGTAAGCTAGATGTGGCCATGCCCATCATAACACGAGAGATTATAACCTTTGTGAATACAGGTGAACCTTATATTTAGAAGTTATACTGTAACAATTGTCTTCCGTTTTCATATTCATAAAACCCAAGCCCTCCGTAGACTACCCTTACCCTAGGCCTAGTATAACGAAGGCTGTTTCAACAGCAAAGCGTTGTCTTTTTTTTTATGCTGCCGATTTTATGATATAATTACATTCCTTTTCGTTGAGTTTTCTTAAAACCAAACTTACAGTATTAGAATGATTCAATGTCCTGGTTTTAGGGTGAGCACGTCTGTGGAAAGCATGCAATGCAACTTCTGGAGAAGTGTGAAGGCGATCTGTAAGATGGTTCCAATATGTATATAAAATATTATATTTGGAAGCAGTATAACGGTGAGTGGATATTCTCTATTTGTCTTTATTTTGGATCTTTTTCCAGCTACTGTGAAAAGTTTGGATGTGCATAAATAGTCTGCCTGGTTTTAATATGATATGCACACTGAAAGAAGTTATTGTATATAGTGTATTTAGACATTTAAAACAAGTTGTTTGGTTTAGAATTTGATTTGAATTATTCGCTCTCTTTTTGAATTGAATCTTTCTTATTGACAACATTTGGTAAATTCATGCTCAGCCATAATGCATTTACAGTTGGCCTAGCCTCTATATCATTGCAAATGCTATGTATATATTTCCACATTGAAGCCATGCAATTAGGGTGACAACATTTAAAATACCCAAATGCGGGACAACAGGATTATTTTGCGGGGTAGTGTAGCCTACATGAATACAAACATTTGGCAGCCCACCCACTAAATGTCCTAAAATCTCATAAGAAATAAGAATTGAGGTGCTGTTTTTGGTGTAACACAGTAACGTTATAAGCTATTACATTTGGTTATGTTATGTAGAATACAGTGGGGGCTCCTCATAGGAGGCAGGGAAGGACTAGCCTCAGTGAAAAAAATGAAATTGTGAAACATTTAAAAGGTTATCCTTTTTAGATAAAACTATACTAAATATATTCACGTCACCAAATTATTGCAAAACAGTGTGTTTTAATCAATTAAGGTCTACAGTAACATCAATAGTACTCCTCTAGGATAGCACCATGATCTAGATGCCAAACCTAGGAGGCTCCTGGTTCTCACCAACTTCCATAGACTTGCACAGTGATTATTACAACATCCAGAGGACATCCTACAGCCTATCAGAGCTCTTGCAGCATGAACTGACGTTTTCCACTCAATCAAAGGATCGGAGAATGAATCTAGTACTGAAAGCATAAGCTACAGCTAGCTAGAACTGCAGTGCATAAAATGTGGTGAGTAGTTGACTCAGAGAATGACAATAGCTTAACAGTTTCGAACAAATTCATTTCTTCAAAAATGAAGGAGAAGGGAGAGAGCGCTAGCAAAATATAAATTTTTTCACTTTCACTTACTTAGCTAGCAAAGGCAGCTAGCTAGTTTAGCCTACTCAAACACTCAAACAGAGAGGGGTGCTATGTTAGGTAGCTGGCTATGGCTATCTAATACTGGAACTCTTCAAAGTGAAGGTAAGCTTTTGGTTTTATTAATGTTTTGACACCAAGGCCCGCCAGTGTAACTGCTAAACTCCTTGCTGACTGTACTGAATGATTATTAGCGGGTTTACTAATGCGTTAGTTCTAGTAACTATGTTGACTAAGACAATATAGTATGGTGACAACGATGTAGGTGGTGTAGCGGTTATGATATGAATATTTGGCTTGGAAAGGATTTTTTTGCCTGGTCACAGACAGCTGATTTTGTTGTGCACTGAAGTCCACAAGTGAAGGGAAAAGGTGAGAGGAAGAGCGTAGATGCGAGAATAAATTATATAACGATCAAAGCGATTGTACTGTATTGTGTGTGTATGTATGTGGCTGCTATGAAAGTGAACTGTGTCTGCGTGTATTCATTCCACAGATTCTGTTAAAATGTTTTTTTAAACAGAAGCAAACGGAACAAAATGGGGATAAACATACATTAATTTGTCCTTGAGAAACTCTCGTTTGCAACTATTGGATTAATGATTACACCCGAGATCACCCAGATGCAGGCAAGAGTGTGTAAGGCGGTATTGAATGTGTCAATGTCTGTCACCTTGATTATAAATATGTCTCTCAACCTGTGCACCTAGCGTACTTTGCAAACTTTCATTCATATGCTAGGAGGTAGCAACCTTATGATGGGGTAGGGAAAATTAGAGTATCATGTAGTAGCCTAAACCTATCGATTTCACATTGAGCTGGGTGAATGGAATATGAATTACAGTCATCCAATATGCTGTAATAGAAATAAGGCCATACTCGTAAAACAATATGTTGTCCTCTGTTAGGGTTGCGTCACTTGAATCTGGTATCCGGATAAGTATGACACTGAGTCACCGATTGTATGCTATGTATTTTTTATTAGCTAAGCAATAAGTGGTAAATGCAATTTTCGTATATACGGGCTCTCTGTCACACCTCGCAGGGCAAACAGAGAACTGACTTGTTCCTAACAAAGATATTATAATATACTCTGACAGAAGTAGTTCCTGCTTCCGAGCCGGCCTGTCAGAGTAGAGACTGGGCGTGGTTTAAACTCACTCAGCCTATCGTTGATTGTTGGCGCCTGAGCTGGTCCCAGCCCCCTAGGCGCTTCAGCGGTCAGTCGTTGTAGTTGTGTAGAATATCTATGCACATGCTCGATGCAGTTATCACGCACCTGGCTCCTGCTATCTAACAAAATACCCTTTGTTCCCTACACTACGTTCTGTATGTGTCCGTCTTTATGTTGTTCTGTATTTTTCCATCACGAGAAAGGCCCATGGCCCTGAAACTGTTGACAATGTCTCAAGTCAGCTATGTTACATAACACATACATCCACACAAGCCAACAGCAGATAATATTCAATCACATATATGGTAACGGGCTATAGTGCATAACACACAATCCTCACACCTCCCTCATCTTAAAAGGCACTCACCACTACTGGTTGAATACTCATTAATCCGCTGTCTGCTGCACGAAAAAGCAATTGAAGTTACCTAGTTTACCCTTTATGCCTCATACAACATTTTGTGAGGCAGAAACGAGAGACCACGTGTGGCCAAATCGGAGAATATTTGGCAAAGGAAACATTTCTGGTTGGTCTCAGGGAATGTAAAACAGTTAGGGAGTCTTTTAAAACGGGATTGAGTGAAGTAGCAGCAACTAATGAGCATGGAGAGCCCTACAAGTTTGACAAAATGACCTTTATCTTTCAGTTTTATATGGCTGTTTACTTACTTTTGTAGCTCTTCACCAGAGAAGCACGCTTTTTGTAATTAGTTTGGCCTATTCTCCAAGTTTACCTGGAATTTAGGACGAAGGGATTTGAGAAATATAATTGGTTGACAATAGGCCTATGACGATTTGTGCTGCGCAGAATACCAGATTCCAAAAGTGTTTAAAGTCACCAGTAAATTTAGGCTACCACATCATTATGATATATATTTTTTCACAAGCGCAGCATGACTGCAAGATATAGGTTGGAATGTCTGATTAAAATAAGGGACAAATCAACCTTTTTTTTCTAAATTAGTGGTGCTTGAATTTGTTGATAAAATGCTGGACATGATTGTTTCGTTGCGAGACAAAGGGGGAAATATGTAACTGTCCCGCACAATCCAGGACACATGGTCACCCTAAACGCAATTACTTAGAACTGTATGGACTGCAAACAGGTTCAATTTAACCTGTTTAGGAAAGATGGGATAGGTCTAAAAAAAATATATGTTTTTCTTCTGTAGGCTGTTTAACAAACGTTAACGAACTAACATTGGAATTGTTGTTGATTCCAGAGCAATACATAAAAGACTAAGAGACCGTCGAACCTGAAATGCAGAAGACACATTTCAGTTGAATGCATTGTTGTTCAACTGACTAGGTATCCCCCTTTCCCTCTCCATTATGTATAGCGCTAGTGCTTAGATTGACCATTGCGTTAGGTTTGTTAAAGTATAGCCCTAAGAAACAACATCAAGCACGCTACCAGTAAATTCACTGGGTATCTGCTGATAATGAGAGGCACAGCCTCTGGATTGGTGTAATAACCCTGTCACTCAGTCCTCCCCCTTTACCTACCCCAGTGGGAAACAGAGAGGACTGCTGCCATACTTAGCTAACCTTTCTGCCAATTAATTGGTCATCTGTTCCTAAATTGAGTGGTTTCTAGCTTGACCTTTTCCCTACCCTTGTTAATTTCTGCCCAATATTCTTTAGTATTTATTGATCTGATATACAATCTTCTTTCAGGTTTCTATGGAAATGTATGTTTTAATGACATACTGTGTAACAGCCATACAGGGGGGAGGAGGTATTGACATTGTAATTATTGTTTATTTGGATCCCCATTAGCTTTTGCAGAAGCAGCAGACACTCTCCTTGGGGTCCAGTAACAAAACACAGATACACAAGGACATTCCCACAAATTTAAAATACAACGAAATACCAACAATACAAAAAAATAAATAAAATACAAACAATACAATTTAAAATGTGTATGTTAGTGTGTGTTTGTGTGTCCCTGCCGTTCCATTCATTTTTTAAAGGTAATATTGTTGTTTCCTTGAGTAATTGTAGATGGAAGGGAGCTCCATGCGATCCTGGCTGTGTACAAAACTGTGCATTGCCAAAAATGTGTTTTGGACTTTGGGACCATGTCCAAAACGGGTAAGGGGAAGGATCACCTGTTACTTTATCTGCCACCCTTCTCCACCACCACAAGTGTCAACTCATGTGCCTTGTCCACTTTGTCATCAGTTTGACGTTATTCTAGACAACAGAGAGATTGATCTTTTAAACAATCAGAATATTTGAAGTACAAGTAAAGAAAATTGCCCATGCATCTCAGTTATTGCGAGAACAGATCAAAGTGCATCTTTGAAGTGACCATTCCAAGTGTGCACAACAGACTCAAATGTGTCAGGATGTCACTCTAAGGCAGAGATTATCAACTTGATTCAGCCGTGGGAAGATTTTATTATTGAGCAAATGGTCAGGCCGGAACAAAATTACAAATAGTTTGTAGACTGCAAATTGATCGCAAGAAGCCCAAACAGATATAATATGACTAAAACATAATAATTGAATTATTCCATTCCATTACATGAATTATCGGACAAAGGCGTCTTCTGTACGTTTAAGAGCCTTGGCACTTGGTCTGAACATGAACACACATCGCTTGCATTACCGTTTTGGAAGCATAAGAACCTTCAACAATTTTTAAAAAGCAAAACAAATTGATACAAAACTTTATAGGGTTAGGGTTTCTGTTCCCACACGGCCATATCTCCATGTTACAGCTCGTGTTTTTTTATATGTTTTATTTCACCTTTATTTAACCAGGTAGGCTAGTTGAGAACAAGTTCTCATTTACAACTGCGACCTGGCCAAGATAAAGCATAGCAGTGTGAACAGACAACAACACAGAGTTACACATGGAGTAAACAATAAACAAGTCAATAACACAGTAGAAAGAAATAAGGAGTCTATATACATTGTGTGCAAAAGGCATGAGGAGGTAGGCGGATAGTTACAATTTTGCAGATTAACACTGGAGTGCTAAATTATCAGATGGTCATGTGCAGGTAGAGATACTGGTGTGCAAAAGAGCAGAAAAGTAAATAAATATAAACAGTATGGGGATGAGGTAGGTAAATTGGGTGGGCTATTTACCGATGGACTATGTACAGCTGCAGCGATCGGTTAGCTGCTCAGATAGCAGATGTTTGAAGTTGGTGAGGGAGATAAGTCTCCAACTTCAGTGATTTTTGCAATTCGTTCCAGTCACAGGCACCAGAGAACTGGAAGGAAAGGCGGCCAAATGAGGTGTTGGCTTAAGGGATGATCAGTGAGATACACCTGCTGGAGCGCGTGCTACGGGTGGGTGTTTCCATCGTGACCAGTGAACTGAGATAAGGCGGAGCTTTACCTAGCATGGACTTGTAGATGACCTGGAGCCAGTGGGTCTGGCGACGAATGTGTAGCGAGGGCCAGCCGACTAGAGCATACAGGTCGCAGTGGTGGGTGGTATAAGGTGCTTTAGTGACAAAACGGATGGCACTGTGATAAACTGCATCCAGTTTGCTGAGTAGAGTATTGGAAGCTATTTTGTAGATGACATCGCCGAAGTCGAGGATCGGTAAGATGCTCAGTTTTACTAGGGTAAGTTTGGAGGCGTGAGTGAGGTCGGAACCATCCAGGGTGGTGATGATAGTTGGGCGGGCGGGTGCAGGCAGTGAACGGTTGAAAAGCATGCATTTAGTTTTACTAGCGTTTAAGAGCAGTTGGAGGCCACGGAAGGAGTGTTTAGGGAAGACGGACGGAAGACAGAGGAACCACCTGTGCTATATAGGCTGCACTGAACACCTGTGTGTAATGGAAGAAGGCCGGCAGAAACATGTTGTTACTGAGAAGAATTGTTGGCAGCAACTGTGATAATGCTGGTTAAAACAGTATACAGTAAAGTGTTTATTTATCCGTTATTTTACCAGGTAAGTTGACTGAGAACACGTTCTCATTTGCAGTAATGACCTGGGGAATAGTTACAGGGGAGAGGAGGGGGATGAATGAGCCAATTGTAAACTGGGGATTATTAGGTGACCGTTATGGTTTGAGGGTCAGATTGGGAATTTAGCCAGGACACCGGGGTTAATAACACCCCTACTCTTACGATAAGTGCCATGGGATCTTTAATGACCACAGAGTCAGGACACCCGTTTAACGTCCCATCCGAATGACGGCACCCTACACAGGGCAATGTCCCCAATCACTGCCCTGGGACATTGGGATATTTATTTTTAGACCAGAGGAAAGAGTGCCTCCTACTGGCCCTCCAACACCACTTCCAGCAGCATCTGGTCTCCCATCCAGGGACTGACCAGGACCAACCCTGCTTAGCTGCAGAAGCAAGCCAGCAGTGGTATGCAGGGTGGAATACTGCTGGCAAAGTGTGCAATTTGTATTTGTGAAATTATTTTGATTTGAAAGTAAAGAACTTTGTTTCAAGAACCGTAATCGCAATTCAGAATCAATTCACATTTAGATTGAGTAATTGGCTGTTTTGCTTTGGCTGAAAATAACATAAGCTCCTTGAGGAGTAACGGTAACGTTAAGCTCCTTAAGAGTACATCTTGGGCTAAATCAAATCACACCTTGCTTACATTTGCATACGATCCAATATCTCTATGCGTAAGAATACTTTGGAACAGATTTCCAAAATTAAAATAACTCTGACCTGATTAGCTGTTGTTTTGACAGTCAAGTCTGAAAAATAATTATTAAAATAATAATAATTTTTGCTCAAACTTGGGGGCCAAAGAAAATAACCCGCGGGCCAAATTCGGCCGCAGGCCGCCAATTGGGGAAGCCTGCTCGAACGATTGTGACACCCCCACCACTCTGTTGACTCTCCTAAATATGAGACTCATGCTAAAATGGATAGTAAAACCAGAAAGCCCACTTTTAGCCCATACCACATATGCAAATCGTTTGTGTCTTGTATCATAATGCTGAATTAGTACTGTTGGCTATCATTACATCATTATTGACCAGTGAAATCATAATGTGATATAGAACTGCCATTTAGTGGTAGCTATGGGTTGCTAGGCGTAAATAGCCAATACAAAACATCCCCTTTATGAATTTCTGTTTCCAATCCCGATGTTTAAAATTTGTGGTAATTGATCGAGTTGTAGTTTTTGTGGGGGGAAATGCTGGGATATAAATACGGTGATTATATATGATTATACGGTGATTATATGGTAAATGCAAAGGGTTTTACGTGACGATAGACAACATAGTGAGGTGGGACGATTTAACAAGCTAGCCTATGCCATTGCTTAAGTTAGCTAGCTAATGACAGAAGCTAGCTAACTAGTGCAACAATTTTAGCCAGATTTTAGCTAGGTTAGTTTTGCTACAAATGTGTGAATGCACCTGCTAGCTAGCCCTATAAATGCAGAGCGTACTGTAGGGCTACTGCTAGCTTGCTATCCCAACTACAGTAGTTAAGGTTATAATAGTGGTGATTAGTGTTGAAATTAATGGCATCAATATATTAGATAAGAAATGTAACAACAATTGTGTCAGAGAAATTAACAGGAATTTTAACCCTGCTGCAATTTTTCAATCTTCATTTGATGTGAAATGGCAGAGTGTGTGGACTAATCCACATACATATTTGATAACTAATAAAGTAAAACAAGTTTCTTAGAAGATCCTTCACAGATGTTATCCTTGTAATAGTTGTATTTCTAAATATTAATCTAGAAAATGAATGTAGATTTTGTGAATTGGAAAATGAGACTAGAGAATTTATTTTGTGATTGTTTGCTTAGCTAAATATTTTGGACAGGTATGAAAATATATATTAGTGATAAGATAGGTAAACCTATAAGCATTACTGCATTTAATATTATTTAGATATTTTACATGCACACACAGTGACTGACAATACATTGTGAATTTGTTCATTTTATTGAGTAAATGTTTAATCCAAAAAATGAAATACATGGGTAAAAAAAGAAAGTTCAATATTTTTCTACTTGATTTACAATATTATATAACATCCTTAAAATATATAAATACCAAATTATCAGAAGTGTCTACAGTATTTGTGAATGTAACTTTGTGTCTCTCTGGATTTATTTATTATATTTTTGGAGATATTTTGTCATGTGTGATATTTGTAAATTGTTTTGTATAATTTTTGTGAAATGCAGTGGCGATTTTAGCATGTAAATCTTGGTGGGGCAAACTAACATTTTTTTTTTTAGATGCATGCCACAAAGCCACTTCACAACACAACATTAAACAATACATGACTTGCACTATAACGGTGACAAACGGTGCCCATAAACTGTTAGGGACACATAAAACTGTCCCAACAGCAGAGCTTTTTTTCAGCACCATGGAGTGAATCCTTACCACTAATACACCTGGCTATCAGCGGAGCCTTGTCTGGCAGCGAAACAGTTCATACTGCCTTTTAAAAAACATAGCTGATATGGCTGACTTGCTTAAACAAAATGTGGTTTCTACTGATAATTGAGATGTACAAACTGACATAAGAGGACGACAAGCGCATAAGAGGCAATCCGTAATTTCGATTAAGACATTAATGAGCGAGCGACGACGGACGTAGTCAATATAACTATTTGTTCAGCACTTTTGAAATGTACAGCGACAGAATTCAGAACACAGGCCGTTCTTACAGTGTACTCCCTGTACAACAATTCAGAACCGTAGGATAAATAAAGGGGGCATATAAACAAACAATGAAAGCTCTTACAGTATTTGATTACATTTCTATAAAACAGGTTATAGGCTACATGTTCACCACCAATTTAAAACAGTAGGTGAAATTAAGAGGTGAAAATAAACCAAATTATTAGGGTGAGGCACATTGAACACCGTTTGGGATTTTACATTTCAAAAAAGATACATGTAAGCTTTTAATTTGACATGTCAAATAACACAATTCTATTATAGAATGTTGTGTGCGCTGAATTTGCAAGTGCAAGCCAAGCACCACCACTACTATCAGTAGCACTGTCAAAGCTGTACAAATAAAGTTTGCAAACAAGCACACACCGGCCATGAACGATGTGTTTACAATACCACAATGGTAAAAATAGACCAAATTTTAGGGTGAGGCACATGGCTACGAACAGCTTACTACACAACATTTAGTATTACTTTCTTAGCTATAGCATATCTCCCTTGCATAATACATAATTTATGCAGCAGCATACAATACATTTTTGGACTCACCTTGTGAAGGTGGTCCTTTGTGGGCAAATTTTGTTATCAAACTTTGTCATCAAAGTCTGGCATTCTCTGGATTTATTGTGGGGAACTCGGAAAAAAACACAGCTATTCCATTGAATAGCAAGCTAGAGGATGCTTTGCAACGTTTGCAGTTAGCCACTGATTCCAAACCACTCATTGTTGAATTTGCAATTTCCGACTTGTTGTGTAATCTTTATGTCCAATGGCAGATGAGCACCGATTTGTTTTATCTATAATTTCTCTTCATTATTTCTCTTCATATGACACTGATTAAAAATTATTTGCCAGTAGATTGTTGACTTCATTCATGATGATGACTGCTAGCTAGACTTTGAAGATATTGACATGAACAGACCAATCAAAGCTGTACATATAACATGATTTGACGTCATTTTCTGTGGCCAATGACCTTGAGCCTTCTTGGAAGGGCACTTGCAATATAACTCTAAGGGCTGAAATATTGGATGTCTAACCTTACTTAGGACCTAAACTTGGCGATGACGTAGTGTCCCCATGAGTGACAGAACACTGAGCCAATCACACCTCTCACAGAGATGCATACAAAGCTCATTAATAAGCTAAGGACCCTGGGACTAAACACCTCGCTCGGCAACATGGATCCTGGACCTACTGACGGGCCACTCCCAGGTGGTAAGGGTGGTAGTCCCTGTTCAAGGCCAGGCATGACTCCAACACAATCATTAAGTTTGCCGATGACACAACAGTGGTAGGCCTGATCACCGACAATGACGAGACAGCATATAGGGAGGAGGTCAGAGACCTGGCCGCGTGGTGCCAGGACAACAACCTCTCCCTCAATGTGATCAAGACAAAGGAGATGATTGTGGACTACAGGAAAAAGAGGACCGAGCACATCCCCATTCTCATCGACAGAGCTATAGTGGAGCAGGTTGAGAGCTTCAAGTTCCTTGGTGTCCACATCACCAACAAAGTAACATGGTCCAAGCACACCAAGACAGTCGAGAAGAGGGCACAACAAAACCTATTCCCCCCTCAGGAGACTGGAAAGATTTGGCATGGGTCCTCAGATCCTCAAAAGGTTCTACAGCTGCACCATTGAGACCATCCTGACTGTTTGCATCACTGCCTGGTATGGCAACTGTTCGGCCTCCAACCGCAAGGCACTACGGAGGGTAGTGGGATATGGCCCAGTACATCACTATCACTGGGGCAAAGCTTCCTGCCATCCAGGACCTCTATCACAGGCGGGGTCAGAGGAAGACCCTAAACATTGTCAAAGACTCCAGCCACCCTAGTCATAGACTGTTTTCTCTGGGGGGGCATTTGCATTGCCCCCCCCCCCCCCCCCCCCCTTTTACACTGCTGCTACTCTCTGTTGTTATCACTTTAATAACTACCTACACGTACATATTACCTCAATTACCCCAACTAACCGGTGCCCCACACATTGACTCTGTACCGGTAACCCCCTGTATATAGTCTCGCTATTGTTATTTTACTGCTGCTCTTTAATTATTTGCAACTTTTTTTCTTATTCTTATTCGTATTATATATTAAACTGCATTGTTGGTTAGGGACTCATAAGTAAGCATTTCACTGTAAGGTCTACTACACCTGTTGTATTCGACGCATGTGACTAATACAATTTGATTTGATTTGATCACGGCGCAATGTTCCTATTTTCTGCTGGCTCGCCCCACCACCACAGAAAGCACTGAGTTAGACTGAAACACCTGCATTTTGGAGCTGCCTCACTAAAGAAAACCAAAAAAAGAGACCACCAAAAAGAGACCACCTGCCCCGAATGACGGGTCGCCACTGATTGTCATACTTGAGTAAAGATACCTTAATAAAAAATGACTCAAGTAAAGGTGAAAGTCACCCAGCTAAAATATTCTTGAGTATCGAAAGTAAAAGTATAAGCATAAATCATTTCAAGTTCCTTAAATTAAGCAAACTAGACAGCTCCGTTTTCTAGTTTTTGAAATGTACAGATAGCCAGGGGCAAACTACCACACTCAGACATAATTTGCAAATTAAGCAAGTGTGTTAAGTGAGTCTGCCAGATCAGAAGCAGTAGGGATGTCATCTTGATAAGTGCATAAATTGGACCATTTATCTGTCCTGATAACCATTCAAAATGTATGGAGAAATGTTTCAGAAAATGTATGGAGTAAAAAGTACATTATTTTCTTGAGGAATGTAAAAGTAAAAGTTGTCAAAATATAAATAGTAACGCATAGATACCCCCAAAAACGACTGAAGTAGTAATTTAAAGTATTTTTACTTAAGTACTTTACAGTTTGTCAGCTGCGCGAGTGGGTGGGAGATGCCTGTGTGCTTCGAGGTTTATCTGACATTTTCTTGAAGATCACTCCCAGTGTTGCCAACTATTTTCAGGGTAAATTGCTAGAGGCAGGTTGATTTGTTGCTAAATGACGTTGTGATGTCATTGCGTGATAACTTAAAACTGCGTCATTATGTATAATACACAATAACGTTACTCAAATTGACTGGCCATCTCTGCAAAAAATATGATATGACATTTGTTCAGGTACAGACTCCCACTCTTTTCTGTACTTCTGGCTGTACACTTTTGATTGAGTCATGTTGATTGATGTAAGTTTCGTTCAAGATCAAACATTCGTGACCAACTATATTCATTGGGTTTGGCTCGTCGAACCCGGACTACTGCTGCTGCAGTCAGCCAACAATGATTTGCAATTTGCTGAAATTGTTGCTGGCCTGCTGCTGCCTGTGCACGAGCTGAGCGCCTACTGCTGACGTCACTCACAATGCACTTTTGCAGCCAGACACGTGTGCTGTGATTGAGTGTGTGACAGAGAAAATCGTTTTTGTGTCATTTAGAGTGAAAATGCGTGCATTTTAACGTTTGAGTCACTTTTCAAAAGTTGCTAAAAGTTCCAAATGCATTTTTAAAAGTAGCTAAATTTGTTGCTAGGTGCTGTTTGAAAAAAAAGTTGCCAGGGTATTATGAAAAATTGCTAAATCTAGCAACAAAATTGCAAAATTGGCATCACTGATCACTCCGCGGTGAGCTAATTGCCGCGTTCATGACAACTAGGAACTCGGAAAAATACGAGGTCTAATCATGACTTCAGGGATCGGAAAGTCGGAGCTATAGAAAGAGTCCGAGTCGGAAGAGAGTTCAAATACATTTTACGCAGTCGGAGCACGTTTTCCTTTAGAGTTCCCAGGTATTTTGAACATACTGAATCCGTAAGTGGGAGATTTCCGAGTTCCCAGTTATTTTGAACGCGGCAACTGACGTGTCATTCCCACTCGCCATCACTCACCGCTGTCATCGAATGGACTGAAAGCTAGCAACAAGTTATGTTGTTGAGCTCAATTGTCGAGCCCAGTTGTCATGAAACGCAAAAACAGCGATGAGTTGTTCTGTCTTGGTTTAATAAACACTTAGAGCAATAACGAGGAACGCCCACAAGGTGTTTTGTGTGGGTTAGTGCTTAATGAGTCTCTCATGGAACAAATTAGAACGACACATCCTGACAAAACATCCACAGCATGACGGGAAACCCAGTCAGTTATTTCAGAACAGCGTAGAATGCTTCAGGAAACTGCTTCGACAGTGGAAGAGTGAGTCTGCTAGCAAGACATTGTTGTCATAAATAAGGGAGTAACGTTACTTTCTCTCGTAGTAGTCGATGTGTGTTTCTCTTTCAAACAATCCCCTTGTACACAGCTAATAGCTAGCTAGCTAACGTTAGCCAAAGCAAGCTAGCTAGCTACTGATAGTGCAACAGGCATAAGTAACAGTACATACGAAGTTGAAACATGATCAGGCCTACTGTAAATCTTACTGTAGAAATTAGGTTGGAGTCTAGGTTGGAACTGTTGCTGTTAAAATACAAGTAATGTTTTTTATTCTGAACTGGAATAAACCGAAGCAAGATGCTTTTTGAGGCAAACACAAAGTTATGGGTTTCTTATCTACAGCAGGAAGCAGTCTCCTGCCTGCCTGAGAAAGCACTAGATGTTCTGATCCAGTTTGTCGCCACATACACTACCAGTCAAAAGTTTTAGAACACCTACTTATTCAAGGGTTTTTCTTTATTTGTATTATGTTCTATATTGTAGAATAATAGTGGAGACATATGGAATCATGTAGTAACCAAAAAAAGTGTTAAACAAATCAAAATATAGTTTATATTTGAGATTCTTCAAATAGCCACCCTTTGCCTTGATGACAGCTTTGCACACTCTTGGCATTCTCTCAACCAGCTTCCAACCGCTGTGTCTTTGTGAGACGCGGTGTAGGTGAACGGATGATTGCCGCATGTGTATTACCGTAAAGCATGGAGGAGGAGGTGTGGGGGTGCTTTGCTGGTGACAATGTCTGATTTATTTAGAATTCAAGGCACACTTAACCAGCATGGCTACCACAACATTCTGCATCGATACGCCATCCCATCTGGGTTGGGCTTAGTGGGACTATCATTTGTTTTTCAACAGGACAATGACCCAACACACCTCCAGGTTGTGTAAGGGCTATTTGACCAAGAAGGAGAGTGATGGAGTGCTGCATCAGATGACCTGGCCTCCACAATCCCCTGACCTCAACCAAGTTGAAATGGTTTGGGATGAGTTGGACCGCAGAGTGAAGGAAAAGCAGTCAACAAGTGCTCAGAATATGTGGGAACTCTTTCAAGACTGTTGGAAAAGTATTCTAGGTGAAGCTGGTTAAGAGAATGCCAAGAGTGTTCAAAGCTGTCATTAAGGCAAAGGGTGGCTATTTAAAGAATCTCAAATATAAAATATATTTAGATTTGTTTAACACTTTTTTGGTTACTACATGATTCTAAATTTCATAGTTTTGATGTCTTCTACAATGTAGAAAATAGTAAAAATAAAGAAAAACCCTTGAATGAGTAGGTGTGTCCAAACTTTTGTCCGGTAGTGTACCTATGTGAGTTAGGGTTCTCAACAAGTATAGAAACAGACTCCATGCTGAGCATGACCTCAGGGTTGCACTGTCAAAAACTGAGCCCAGAATAGACCTGCTTGTTGAAAACTTCAACCAGTCAGTTACACACCTCTCATTAGGACTGTGTGTGTGTGTTTTGTGTGATGCCTCAAAAAGCATCTTGCTTAAATCAGTTTATTCCAGTTCCGAATTCAAATGATTTATTGTATTTTAACAGCAACTATTCCAACCTAGACAGATGTGTAAGAGGGATTTTAATGGGGAAAAATAAACATGAATAGCTATTTATATGGGTATTTAATTGAATTGTTATTTGTCTATATTGCATTTGTTTTAGGTATAAGGGCAATGAAATGTGCTGATATTTACATATAGTTGCATATTTTCATAAGCTTGGGTCCCAGGAAAACACAGAATTTATAATTTGGGTCCCAGGGTGAAAGTTTAAGAACCCCTGCTTTAATGATTACAACATGCCAAAGATTAGGCTACCATATCTCACATTCTCCCACATTTAAGGTTGGCAACACAGGAAACCCAAACATGAGCAAAAAGCGGTACTATTAATACAGAAGGTATTACCCTTTTTCACAGCAACGATTTTGTGACAGACAAACTAGGACCAACAATAGTAGCCTGCCTCTGACTATCAGAAACTATAACTATCAATATAATGCCAACCAACCTCTTTTGACCTTGCATTATACTGCATTATACTGCCATTGTACTATGGTAACTCACAATTAATAAAGATGGTACCACATGATCATTTTTAGTAGCATTTATCATAACCCTTACAAAAAATATAGCATTTTTGAAACTGCAGTAAAAGTGCACCATGGTACATTTTTGTAAGGGACCTGAGTCCAGGTTGCATAAATAGCCATTCAACCAGTTTTGAAAAGTGAAAAGAGAGCATTCTATTCCATTTAACTCCAATGTTAAGTGCAAGGCTGCCAAAATTTGACCACAACTGTACTGTAATATTACAGACCTACACATAGTAGGTTACTAGGGGGTAACAATGTCTAATTGCTGACACAAAAAAGCAATGTCTGGGAACAAAAATGGTATGTGGATGAAGGTCATGCTTAAGTGAATAAACTATAAAGGGAAATAAATGGCTACACTTTTTTTTAGTTATTTCATAAAATTTTGTTTTTATAAAAGGGGTGTTTTTTAAAAGTACCGGGGTAACTAAAAAAATATTAATTGGAATATAATATTGGAATGGAATAAAGTGCATTTGGAAAGTATTCAGACCCTTCCCTTTTTCCACATTTTGTTACGTTACAGCCTTATTCTAAAATTGATTCAATACATTGTTCCCCTCATCAATCTACACACAATACCTCATAATGACAAAGCGAAAACAGGTTTTGTAGAAATAAAAAATAGAAATACCTTTTTACACAAGTATTCAGACCTGAAATTGAGCTCAGGTGCATCCTGTTTCCATTGATCATCCTTGAGATGTGTCTACAACTTGATTGGAGTCCACCTGTGGTAAATGATTTGCAAAGGCACAAACATGTCTATATAAGGTCCCACAGTTGACAGTGTATGTCAGAGCAAAAACCAAGCCATGAGGTCGAAGGAATTGTCGTTAGAGTTCCGAGACAGGATTGTGTTGAGGCACAGATTTGAAGAAGGGTACAAAAAAAAATTCTGCAGCATTGAAGGTCCCCAAGAACACAGTCCAAGACTCTTCCTAGAGCTGGCCGTCCGGCCAAACTGAGCAATCGGGGCAGAAGGGCCTTGGTCACGGAGGTGACCAAGAACCTGTTGGTCACTCTGACAGAGTTCAAAAGTTTCGTGGTGGAGATGGGTGAACCTTCCAGAAGGACTACCATCTCTGCAACACTCCACCAATCAGGCCTTTATGGTAGAGTGGCCAGACAGAAGCCACTCTTCAGTAAAAGGCCCATGATTGCCCGCTTGGAGTTTGCCAAATGGCACCCAAAGAACTCTCAGACCATGAAAAACAAGATTCTCTGGTCTGCTGCAATCAAGATTGAACTCTTTGGCCTGAATCCCAAGCATCACGTCTGGAGGAAACCTGGCACTATCCCTACGGTGAAGTATGGTGGTGGCAGCATCATGCTGTGGGGATGTTTTTCAGCGGCAGGGACAGGAATACTAGTCAGGATCGTGGGAAAGATGAGCGGAGCAACATACAGAGAGATCCTTGATGAAAACCTGCTCCAGAGCTCTCAGGACCTCAGACTGGGACGAAGGTTCACCTTCCAACAGGACAATGACCCTAAGCACCCAGCAAAGACAACGCTGTAGTGGCTTTGGTACAAGTCTCTGAATGCCCTTGAATGGCACAGCCAGAGAGCCCGGACTTGAACCCGATCGAACATCTCTGGAGAGACCTGATAATAGCTGTTCAGTCGACACTGCCCATGCAACCTGACAGAGCTTGAGAGGATATGCAGAGGAGAATGGGAGAAATTCCCCAAATACAGGTGTGCCAAGCTTGTAGCGTCATACCCAAGATGACTCAAGGCTGTAATCGCTGCCAAAGGTGCTTCAACAAAGTACTGAGTAAAGAGGCTGAATACGAATCTAAATGTGATATTTCCATTTTTTTAAAACATGAAGCAAGAATTTCTAAAAAACTGTTTTTACCTTGTTTTACGGTGTATTGTGTGTAGATTTGATGAGTGGATTTATTTTTTATTTTTTTAATCAAGTTTAGAATAAGGCTGTAATGTAACAAAATATGGAAAAAGTCAATGGGTCTGAATATTTTATGAATGTATTGTATATCTAATAACACTAAAAAACATAGGAATATAACATTTAATAACAATAACTTAACTAATTAACTTCATATGGCAGCTCTCTTATGCTCTGCTATTGCACAATTCTAATTTGTACATAGGTCACAAATAAAGCTATCCCCAGTAAAATTGGAGCACAATAGCCCACCTCCTGCACTGCTCACACCACACCTGTGACTAAAAACATGAGAGATGCCAATTGAAAAGTTATCTCTTAGAAACGTAGCTATCTATCCAGCAATATAACATAAAATGCTGTGTAAAATAGCTAAAAGGCTATAAAGTGACATTAACTGTAAAAATATCAGTCACTAGTGGAAACAATTAAGTTACCATTTTAATGTGTTTTACCTCAGATGATCTGGTAGTAAGGTTGCTAGCAGCTTATGCTAGCCGGCAAGCATTTACTGCTAGTGAAGTTACTAGCTAGCAAGTTAGCATAAACTAGCGCTAACTGGGCTAGTCATTGTCTAAATGATAGGTAGAAACACATAACAACAAATTGGTAACTTAGCCCCCAGGGGCCAGCTACCCCTTAGTGTGGGGGCGAGTTGCCCCCAACACACTCATTCAACATATTACTGTTGACTAACCCCATTCCGTACAAATTTGCGCAACTGTGACATTCAAACAAGGCTGCAATGAAAACGAATGGGACTGTAGCGACTGTGTTGGCACGTGTGAACTACTTTTCTATTCAAGCGTTGGCACATGGTAATGGCCCAATAGTATTGGAGAAAAGTTTTAAAAAACTGACCCCTTTGACACTGTATGTTAAATTGTGATGTGTCATGACGGAACGTACAGCACACATAATGCAACTCATTCTGTGTCAGGTGTAGCACTTCTCTCACAGATTAAAAACAAGGAAGGGACAGGGTAAAGGGGGATACCTAGTCAATTGTAAAACTGAATGCATGACTCTCAGGACTCTCAAAATCCGCTACAGCCGCTGTTTACTTCTGAAGATGACTTTAGCGCCGCCCTAAAAACCCGATTCAAATTCGTCACAAACCTTCAAATAGGTATGTAATGACATATTATATAAACTCTTTATAGTGTTTTATTTATATTTTAGAGGTGATAAGTTGGACAGATCGAGTGAAAAAAACAGTTTCTCCACACGGCTTATCTCCCCCTTTCCCTATCACGCAGTAGGTTTCGCTTCTGACGTTTTTAAAAAGACCCGACGGAGATCATTGCCTTCTTCAATTATGCAGAGACGGGCAGCATGATGGCCTTGTCATTGATTTTGCTGGAAAGGGGAGAAATTGTGCTTTACAATGGTGTTCATATTACAGTTGACCTGGGAGTATTACGTTTTTTGGGTGCTAAAATAAGTTCAGTTGTACGTTACAGCGCAATGTACAAAAGAGCGTTAGTTAACTATACAACTTCACAAAAAAAGTATCTACATTTTTCTCTCTAAACAAGTGGATTATTTACTTGTATATTTTTAAAAAACAATTATAGATCTAACTTCATTGGAATATATCTACAACTTACCACAAAATCATTTTGTTGAAATATCTCCAAAAGTTGTGATGACACATTGGACATGTTTTGTTGAGCAGAGCAAATGCAGCTAGAAAAAGTGTTGGAAAAATAATTTGTTGACATCTTGTGGTCTTTATATGTATTACAGGGGGGAGGGGGTAGTTACCCCAGGGGGCTAGTTACCCCCTACTACCCTAGTAGTATTACAATGAAATGCCACCAATGTAAAGTTCAAATGTGAGTGTGATCAGCAGAGTGAAATTACTCATGGTTGTGACGTAAGGTTATAAGAGGTGGGGGGATAACGGAGTCAGATGATAGTAGGCCAAAATCGGCCGACCGGCTCAGCTGTCTCTAAGACATCAACGCACCCATCAGCTAGTTTTCCGTTGCTGCCAGTGAAAACGGAGGAGCGCGCCAGCAAGCAACACTCAATGGATTATACAACGTAATTCAAGAAAAAGGCTGTGTTGATGCCAATCCGAACCAAGAAGAGAGAAAGAAAGCACATTACAGATTACAGTTCATTCAACCCGAGGTAATACTGACATTATTCACTAAGACATACTATAGGTCGTTTTAACAAGGGAAGAGTAGAAATGGTCTGCATGATTTATTTATTCTTGAATGTCTAGAATCTGTCTAAGTAAACTAAGGAAAGATTGAATATAACATTGGTGCTGAAGCTGCCTACACTATAGTTGAACATTTTTTTAAACGTCAATAACTGTGAACAAATTACCCTAGAATAGTATTTTATGGATTGGAATAGCCAGCCACTGAATGGGCTCTTGGCCATATGATCCACATACTTCTTCTGATTAACTGTGTCTGTGGAAGTGGAAAGTATTGCCTATAATTAAATTCAGACCCTGGCTTGTTCACTCATTATCATTACACTGTTAGAATAGTTGTGCCTCCAGAGTGGAATGTCACCTCTCAGACTGAGTCAGTCTTTCACAGTCAGTCACAGGGCTGACATCACCCCACTCGATGCAGCAGCAGGGCAACAAAGCTCTCATTCACTAGGTTGGACTGTTTTCAGTTAAACTTAAGCAACATGCGCATTCTCCACTCCAATTACAAGACAAGGGATTCTGACAGTCAATTGTCGTGGCTTTCTCATTCTGTTTCTGACATTTGGTCAGAGACATTACTTGTCACATGCCATATTTATGCTTTTGTTGTTTTGTGATTTCCCACATTCCTAGGCGGATTCGTCTTGCTGTCCACAGATGAATTTTGATCAGCCGCCTCCTTATGGGGGCCCTGGCCCCTCTGCCCCAGGATACCCTGCCCCTACAGCACCTGGGTATCCAACCCCCATGGCCCCTGTGTACCAACCCCAAGGGTTCCCAGATCAGGGATACCCAGCCCAGGGATACCCTGCTCCGGGTTATCCACCCACAGATCCATCCTACTCTAACTTCCCCCCAGGACCCCCAGGTTTATACCAAGGGCAGCCAGGTTACCAGGGTTACCAGATTCCGCCTCAGCCACAGTTAGGATGGCAGGATACATCCCCTGGTGCACAAATGTATGGAGAAGCCCCTAAGAACACAGGTGAGAGCTTGGAATTATGAAGCAGCTATGGAAATTAATACATAGAATAACCCACTGACCCACTTTTGTTTGGCTGTGTATCTGAATAGATTATTGTATACAGGGGTTAAATGTGGAAGTCAGAGGTGGAGGAGCCCTATTTTTACCGGGTTAGGTTAAGCCAGGGTTGACTTTAAGACTAAGGGTTAGAGATAGATAATAGGCCAAAATTGGTGTTAGGGTTCTTTTTAGTCTTCGTAATGGATTGCCAAAGGACCTCTGAGAACTCCTTCCCCTTCACGCGATGTGATTGAGATACTTAATATCAAAGATGTTTGCAGTCACGCCACACCCTTACTGTACCAACGTGACCTGTCACTATAAAAGGCAGTGCGGTGTGACATTCTGTCTTTCTTCACTCACGTTTGTGTTTTACATTACGAGATTGCTATTAATCCCCTTCGGATTACTTCCTTACAGAATTACAATTCTTCAACAATTCGGAGGTGCTGTGAGTAGTTGATGTTAATCTAGTCAAATCAAAGAACATTTTATTTGTCACATGTGCCGAATACAACCTTACCATGAAATGCTTGACAAGCCCTTAACCAGCAATGCAGTTTGAAGAAAAATAAGAGTTAAGAAAATATTAACTAAATAAACGAAAGTAAAAAAATAAAGGAGCAACAAATAAAATAACAATAACGAGGATCTATATACAGGGGGTACCAGTACCGAGTCAATGTGCGGGGGTCCAGGTTAGTCGAGGCAATTGAGGTAATATGTACATGTAGGTAGGGGTAAAGTGACTATGCATAGATAATAAACTGCGAGTAGCAGCAGTGTAAAAAGGGGGGTGTCAATGCAAATAGTCTGGGTAGCCATTTGATTAGCTTTCCTCTAGGAGCTTATGGCTGCAGGGAAGTTCCATCTACATTGAAAGTGTGTACGGCAGCCATCTCTATGGATCATGACCAGAGTGCGGATGCATTACTACAGGCACACCCTCTAGTATCACAATTCATGAAAGTTGCTCTCAGGCTACGGCCACCCAAGGCTCCTTCAGTACCCTCATGGGAGTTAGATGTTGTCCTACGATCATTTATGACTCCACCATTTGAGCCCCTGTCTTCACTTGAGCTATGGGAGCTCTCAGTCAAGACTGCCATTCTATTGGCTATGGTTTCAGCCAAGCGAGTTAGAGAATTACAGTACATGCACTTTTCTACCCAACCTTCATGCCTCACTTTAGCTGAAGATGGATCTAAGGCAGTGCTTTGGCCAAATCCAGCATTCTTACCTAAGGTCCTTTCATCATCACATGTTAACCAGCCCTTAATCATAGCAGCATTTCACCTGCCTCCCTACTCCTCACAGGAGAGTCGTGAGTTGCATACACTTTGCCCGATTAGGGCATTGAGTGCCTATCTTGCTGCAACAAGAACTGTTAGTCAAACAGAACAGCTTTTTGTGTGTTATGGGGAAACACTCTCTCAACCCAGATACAGTAAGTGAGCATACCGTGAACCTTGTACATACCTATCAACCACCGTGAGATGGATGTTCGAAACAGAGGCCTTCCACTCTTGGTGCTTTTGCACCCAATTGAAGCCTCATGTTGTAAGTTCTAGCTTTCAGCTTGCTTGTGTATACAGTTGTATATCACAGTTGAAATGAATTTCTTATCCTGTTGGGTAATTATATTCTGTTGCATCCTGTGGTGGATACAAGGTTTAGTTTAACCCTAACCTTTAAAAATATATATTTTATTCTACATTTCTCTTTGGACGCGTAGGGTGCTGGAGCTTTTTTCTGAATCAAAATGGTGGTGGGTGTGACAGTGGGCGTGGCCAATGGCGTCACCGCCAACCAAAAATGTTTGAGGCCCTCCTTTTGGCCCCAGTGACAAAATATTGCTGTTGTAAAGCTAATTTCCTGCAATTCTATACATTTTATAATGGGGTCTGATATGTATATATATGTATATATATGTATATATATGTATGTGGACACTTCAAATTAGTGGATTCGGCTATTTCAGCCACACCCGTTGCTGACCGGTGTATAAAATCGACCACACAGCCATGCAATCTCAGTAGACAAACATTGGCAGTAGAATGGTCTTACTGAAGAGCTCAGAGACTTTTAATGTGACACCGTCATAGGATGCCACCTTTCCAACAAGTCAGTTTGTCAAATTTCTTCCCTGCTAGAGCTGCCCCGGTCAACTGTTATTGTGAAGTGAGCAACAATGACTCATCTGTGAAGTGGTAGGCCACACAAGCTCACAGAACGGGACCGGCAAGTGCTGAAGCGCTTAAAAATTGTCTGTCCTTGGTTGCAACACTCACTACCGACATCCAAACTGCCTCTGGAAGCAACGTCAGCACAAGAACAGTTTGTCAGGAGCTTCCTGAAGTGGGTTTCCATGGCCGAGCAGCTACACACAAGCCTAAGATCACCATGTGCAATGCCAAGCGTCGGCTGGAGTGGTGTAAAGGTCGCCACCATTGGACTCTGGAGCAGTTCTCTGGAGTGGTGAATCACGCTTCATCATCTGGCAGTCCGATAAACAAATCTGGGTTTGACGGATGCCAGGAAAACGCTATCTGGTCAAATGTAAATTGTAGTGGAGGAGTAACAATGGTCTGGGGCTGTTTTTCATGGTTCAGGCTCCTTAGTTCAAGTGAAGGCAAATCTTAATCACTACAGTATACAATGACATTCTAGACAATTCTGTGCTTTCAACTTTGTGGCAACAGTTTGGGGAAGGCTCTTTCCTGTTTCAGCAAGACAATGCCCCCATGCACAAAGCGAGGTCCATACAGAAATGGTTTGTCGAGATCAGTGTGGAAGAACTTGACTTGGCTGCAAAGAGACCTGACCTCAACTCCATCGAACACCTTTGGGATGATTTGGAAAGCTGACTGCGAGCTAAGCTTAATCGCTCAACATCAGTGCCCGACCTCACTAATGCTCTTGTGGCTGAATGGAAGCAAGTCCCCTCAGCAATGTTCCAATATCTAGTGGAAAGCCTTCCCAGAAGAGTGGAGGCTGTTGTAGCATCAATGGGGGGACCAACTATGTTAATGCCCATGATTTTGGAATGAGATGTTCGACGAGCAGGTGTCCACATACATTTGGTCATGTAGTGTAATTTCCTTACATTTTACACATTTTGCCATGATTTATGCTATCTGAGTGACTCAAACATGATAACAAAATCAATAAAGAGAAAGGGGATACCTCGTCAATTGCACAACTGAATGCATTCAACCAAATGTTTCTTCCGCATTTAACCCAACCCCTCTGAATCAGATTGGTGTGGGAGCTGACTTAATCGACGTCCAAGTCATCAGCTCCTGGGGCCCATACCATGACAAAAATAAGGGCCCCATACCATGACAAAAATTAACCTGAATGCATAATGTTTGGAAATGTTAGACTGTCTAGCTTTTATTTTGGTGATTGTTAGTAAATTTGGTGATTTTGGTCATAAAAAGGTAAATAGGCTCATAATCTTCTCTACATACTTTACACTGAGTGTACAAAACATTAGGAACACCTGGTCTTTCCATGACAGAGACAGACCAGGTGAATTCAGGTGAAAGCTATGCTCCCTTATTGATGTCACTTGTTAATCAGAAGGGGAGGAGCCAGGTTAAATAATTATTTTTAAGCCTTAAAAGACAATCGAGACATGGATTGTGTGTGTGTGTATGTACAGTCATGGCCAAAAGTTTTGAGAATGTTTCACAAAGTCTGCGGCCTCAGTTTGTATGATGGCAATTTGCATATACTCCAGAATGTTATGAAGAGTGATCAGATGAATTGCAATTAATTGCAAAGTCCCTCCTTGCCATGCAAATGAACTGAATCCCCAAAAAACATTTCCACTGCATTTCAGCCCTGCCACAAAAGGACCAGCTGACATCATGTCAGTGATTCTCTCGTTAACACAGGTGTGAGGAAGGCTGGAGATCAATCTGTCATGCCGATTGAGTTCGAATAACTGGAAGCTTCAAAAGGAGGGTGGTGCTTGGAATCATTGTTCTTCCTCTGTCAACCATGGTTACCTGCAAGGAAACACGTGCCGTCATCATTGCTTTGCACAAAAAGAGCTTCACAGGCAAGGATATTGCTGCCAGTAAGATTGCACCTAAATCAACCATTTATCGGATCATCAAGAACTTCAAGGAGAGCGGTTCAATTGTTGTGAAGAAGGCTTCAGGGCGCCCAAGAAAGTCCAGCAAGCGCCAAGACCATCTCCTAAAGTTGATTCAGCTGCGGGATTGGGGCACCACCAGTACATAGCTTGCTCAGGAATGGCAGCGGGCAGGTGTGAGTGCATCTGCACGCACAGTGAGGCGAAGACTTTTGGAGGATGGCCTGGTGTCAAGAAGGGCAGCAAAGAAGCCACTCCCTAAATTTGATCAGCATATCGATTGCGCAACCAGGGGTGGAAAGACCTTGGATCATTGTTACTCTAACTTCCGCGACGCATATAAGGCCCTGCCCCGCCCCCCTTTTGGAAAAGCTGACCACGACTCCATTTTGTTGATCCCTGCCTACAGACAGAAACTAAAACATGAGGCTCCCACGCTGAGGTCTGTCCAACGCTGGTCCGACCAAGCTGACTCCACACTCCAAGACTGCTTCCATCACGTGGACTGGGACATGTTTCGTATTGCGTCAGACAACAACATTGACAAATACGCTGATTCGGTGTGCGAGTTCATTAGAACGTGCGTTGAAGATGTCGTTCCCATAGCAACGATTAAAACATTCCCTAACCAGAAACCGTGGATTGATGGCAGCATTCGCGTGAAACTGAAAGCGCAAACCACTGCTTTTAATCAGGGCAAGGTGTCTGGTAACATGACCGAATACAAACAGTGCAGCTATTCCCTCCGCAAGGCTATCAAACAAGCTAAGCGTCAGTACAGAGACAAAGTAGAATCTCAATTCAACGGCTCAGACACAAGAGGCATGTGGCAGGGTCTACAGTCAATCACGGACTACAGGAAGAAATCCAGCCCAGTCACGGACCAGGATGTCCTGCTCCCAGGCAGACTAAATAACTTTTTTGCCCGCTATGAGGACAATACAGTGCCACTGACACGGCCTGCAACGAAAACATGCGGTCTCTCCTTCACTGCAGCCGAGGTGAGTAAGACATTTAAACGTGTTAACCCTCGCAAGGCTGCAGGCCCAGACGGAATCCCCAGCCGCGCCCTCAGAGCATGCGCAGACCAGCTGGCCGGTGTGTTTACGGACATATTCAATCAATCCCTATACCAGTCTGCTGTTCCCACATGCTTCAAGAGGGCCACCATTGTTCCTGTTCCCAAGAAAGCTAAGGTAACTGAGCTAAACGACTACCGCCCCGTAGCACTCACTTCCGTCATCATGAAGTGCTTTGAGAGACTAGTCAAGGACCATATCACCTCCACCCTACCTGACACCCTAGACCCACTCCAATTTGCTTACCGCCCAAATAGGTCCACAGACGATGCAATCTCAACCACACTGCACACTGCCCTAACCCATCTGGACAAGAGGAATACCTATGTGAGAATGCTGTTCATTGACTACAGCTCGGCATTCAACACCATAGTACCCTCCAAGCTCGTCATCAAGCTCGAGACCCTGGGTCTCGACCCCGCCCTGTGCAACTGGGTACTGGACTTCCTGACGGGCCGCCCCCAGGTGGTGAGGGTAGGCAACAACATCTCCTCCCCGCTGATCCTCAACACTGGGGCCCCACAAGGGTGCGTTCTGAGCCCTCTCCTGTACTCCCTGTTCACCCACGACTGCGTGGCCACGCACGCCTCCAACTCAATCATCAAGTTTGCGGACGACACAACAGTGGTAGGCTTGATTACCAACAACGACGAGACGGCCTACAGGGAGGAGGTGAGGGCCCTCGTAGTGTGGTGTCAGGAAAATAACCTCACACTCAACGTCAACAAAACTAAGGAGATGATTGTGGACTTCAGGAAACAGCAGAGGGAACACCCCCCTATCCACATCGATGGAACAGTAGTGGAGAGGGTAGCAAGTTTTAAGTTCCTCGGCATACACATCACAGACAAACTGAATTGGTCCACTCACACAGACAGCATTGTGAAGAAGGCGCAGCAGCGCCTCTTCAACCTCAGGAGGCTGAAGAAATTCGGCTTGTCACCAAAAGCACTCACAAACTTCTACAGATGCACAATCGAGAGCATCCTGGCGGGCTGTATCACCGCCTGGTACGGCAACTGCTCCGCCCTCAACCGTAAGGCTCTCCAGAGGGTAGTGAGGTCTGCACAACGCATCACCGGGGGCAAACTACCTGCCCTCCAGGACACCTACACCACCCGATGTCACAGGAAGGCCATAAAGATCATCAAGGACATCAACCACCCGAGCCGCTGCCTGTTCACCCCGCTATCATCCAGAAGGCGAGGTCAGTACAGGTGCATCAAAGCTGGGACCGAAAGACAAAAAAACAGCTTCTATCTCAAGGCCATCAGACTGTTAAACAGCCACCACTAACATTGAGTGGCTGCTGCCAACACACTGACACTGACTCAACTCCAGCCACTTTAATAATGGGAATTGATGGGAAATGATGTAAATATATCACTAGCCACTTTAAACAATGCTACCTTATATAATGTTACTTACCCTACATTATTCATCTCATATGCATATGTACATACTGTACTCTATATCATCGACTGTATCCTTATGTAATACATGTATCACTAGCCACTTTAACTATGCCACTTTGTTTACATACTCATCTCATATGTATATACTGTACTTGACACCATCTACTGTATCTTGCCTATGCTGCTCTGTACCTTCACTCATTCATATATCCTTATGTACATATTCTTTATCCCCTTACACTGTGTACAAGACAGTAGTTTTGGAATTGTTAGTTAGATTACTTGTTGGTTATTACTGCATTGTCGGAACTAGAAGCACAAGCATTTCGCTACACTCGCATTAACATCTGCTAACCATGTGTATGTGACAAATAAAATTTGATTTGATTTGATTCTCTCCAGGAAAAACATCAGGGACAGACTGATATTCTGCAAAAGGTACAGGGATTGGACTGCTGAGGACTGGGGGTAAAGTCATTTTCTCGGATGAATCCCCTTTCCGATTGTTTGGGGCATCCGGAAAAAGCTTGTCTGGAGAAGACAAGGTGAGGGCTACCATAGTCCTGTGTCATGCCAACAGTAAAGCATCCTGAGACCATTCAGCCAAGGGAGTGGGCTCACTCACAATTTTGCCTAAGAACACAGCCATGAATAAAGAATGGTACACTCACATCCTCCGAGAGCAACTTCTCCCAACCATCCAGGAACAGTTTGGTGACGGAACAATGCATTTTCCAGCATGATGGAGCACCTTGCCATAAGGCAAAAGGGATAACTAAGTGGCTCGGGGAACAAAACATCGATATTTTGGGTCCATGGCCAGGAAACTCCCCAGACCTTAATCCCATTGAGAACTTGAGGTAGGTGGACAATCAAAAACCAACTAATTCTGACAAACTCCAAGCATTGATTATGCAGGAATGGGCAGCCATCAGTGTGGCCCAGAAGGTAATTGTCAGCATGCCAGGGCGGATTGCAGAAGTCTTGATAAAGAAGCGTCAACACTGCAAATATTGACTCTTTGCATCAACTTCATGTAATTGTCAATAAAAGCCTTTGACACTTATGAAATGCTTGTAATTATACTTCAGTATTCCATAGTAACAGCTGACAAAAATATCTAAAGACACTGAAGCAGCAAACTTTGTGAAAATTAATATTTGTGTCATTCTCAAAACTTTTGCCCACGACTGTACTGTTCAGAGGATGAATTGTAAGAGCCTTTCAACATGATATGGTAGTAGGTGCCAGACGCACTGGTTTGTGCCAAGAACTGCAACGCTGCTGGGTTTTTCACTCTCAACAGTTTCCCCTGTGTATCAAGAATGGTTCACCACCCAAAGGACATGCAGCCAATTTGACACAACTGTTGGAAGCATTGGAGTCAACATGCTTTCGACACCTTGTAGAGTCCATGCCCCGATGAATTGAGCCTGTTCTGAGGGAAAAAGGGGGTGCATCTCAATATTAGGAAGGTGTTCCTAATGTTTGGTATGCTCCGTGTATATTTTTATTTTAGTTTAAGTTTACACTGAAAAGTTTTCCCATCCTGAAAAATATGAACTAATTTCTAGTCTTTTTTTGAATGTTTGGATTTTGGTGGCCCATAAAATAAATATTAGGCAGCCTGCCCAATACTTTTCCATGCAGAAAAACCCTGTCTTTAACCCAAGGTGCAGGAGCCAGGTTCTGTGAAGCTGAGGCACAACTTAACCACTGCCTGTATATACAGTATATGCATAAATCAACTATTTTACCATTTTATAGAAAGGATTCTTGATGAGTAGTTGAGGTGCAGAATTGTCAGTGATATTTGTAGAGTAGGCCAGTACAACTCAATGAACACTAATATATAATTTTCCCAGCATGGAGACAGTCTGGGCCAGGCAATCTCTGGCTCTGTGACGAGGCCAAAGTGATTAAATGGATTTGAACACTCATAGGAATGAAATTCAACTTAACCTCGCTACCCATTGAAGAGTCATGACACTAATAGCAGAACTGCTTGCTTGATCCACTTTCCTTCGGTCCCTGCTTCTGACAGTGGTCACCCCTAATCAATGGAGTTCCACTCAGTGAGAGTCTGATCAGACCCCAGGGGCATCCAATTCCAGCTCCCAGTCTAAACCCATCTTGCTCTTGCCGGAAGTGAGGTTTTGTGAATCTGCCCTCATTCCCTTAACACACATTGACATTACTAGTAAGGCGAATTAATGCCTGATAGCTAATGAGTGTCGTAACATGGAGTGGCCTAGCTCTGGCCAATTACTAGTATATGTGTCTAAATAATGGATACAAGCTTTTTGTTTTTCCAATATTATGAACATGCATGTGTGTCAGTGGAGGCTGCTGAGGGGAGGAAGGCTCATAATAATGGCTGGAATGGAATTAATGGAATGGGTTTGATGTATTTAATACCTTTCCACCGATTCCGCTCCAGTCATTACCACGAGCCCGTCCTCCCCAATTAAGGTGCCACCAACCTCCCGTGATGTGTGTAGATAAGAGGGACTGGGAATACAGCATTGAATAACTTCTCTTTGTCTTCGTCTCTATCAGTGTATGTGGTGGAGGACAGGAGTCGAGATGGCGGAGGCGGAGGGGAGCACGCCTGTCTCACGGCCTGTTGGACGGCCCTTTGCTGCTGCTGTTTGTGGGACATGATGACCTGATCCCTGAACCTGGCGAGACGAGACCTCACTGTTACCTCACCATGTCCTCCCCAGAGAAATCTTCCACGGTGTAAAACCGTCAGGAAGTTAACTGATCTTTTACTTCCTGTCTCTTTGTCTTATTTGTTGTAACTTTATTATGCTCGCTAAATTGTTGCATACGTGACTTTGTACATCATACGGCAACTAAAAACCTAGCCTGAACACTCAAAGTACTAAAGCTAACTTTAAAAATATATAAATATTGACACATCTTCGCCGAAAACAATGTTGATAATCGGTCTAAATAATTAACAGTTTATATTTAATTATATTTTTAGTTTTTTTCATATTAGAGATGTTGGAAACTTACTTTTATCTTTCATCCCCACCTTTAAATATTTGCTTTTCATGGTAAAGAAAACTAGACTGAACAAAAATATAAACGCAACATGTAAAGTTTTGGTCCCATGTTTCATGAGCTGAAATAAAATATCCCAGAAAAGCTTATTTCTCAAATTTTGTCCACAAATGTGTTTATATCCTGGCCAAGATAACACCACCTGACAGTTGTGGCATATCAAGAAGATGATTAAACAGCCTGATCATTACACAGCTGCACCTTGTGCTAGGGACAATAAAAGGCCACTCTAAAATGTACAGTTTTGTCACACAACACAATGCCACAGATGTCTCAAGTTTTGTCAACCAGAGCTGTTTAATTTCTCTACCGTAAACCGCCTCCCAACATTGTTTTAGAGAATTTGGCAGTATGTCCGACTGGCCTCACAACCACAGACCGACCACGTGTAATCACTGCAGCCCAGGACCTCCACATCTGGTTTCTTCACCTGCAGGATCATCTGAGACCAGCCACCCAGACAGCTGATGAAACTGAGTATTTCGGTCTGTAATAAAGCACTTTTGTGGGGAAAAACTCATTCTGATTGGCTGGGCCTGGATCCCCAGTGCGCCCCTGCCCAGTCATGTGACATCCATAGATTAAGGCCTAATGAATTTATTTCAATTGACTGATTTCCTTATTTGAACTGTAACTGAGTAAAATTGTTGAAATTGGTTTCCAAGTGTTTGATACCATTCCATTCATTCTTTTCCAGACATTATTAAGAGCCGTCCTCCCATCAGCAGCCTCCAATGGTTTACAGCTAGAGCTATTGACATTTAAATATGCGCATTTTAGCTGTGTGTCTTAGTCAGGTGACTATATTTGCACAACTTATTTTGGGCAGTGCTTCTCACCCCTCTGGCTTAAAGCTCTCATGTGGGTTGAGTGTGGGGCCAGGGAGGTCTCTGATTCTATTTCTGAAAGGTCAAGATTTAAGCCCTGTTTATACCTGGTGCTAACATGTGTACTGATCTTGTCCACATTCTGATCACCATCAGTTATTTTAATCATCTACACCTGTCTAAAAATGTGGGCCCAATGAAAATGTGAACAATATCAGGACACATTGCACCAGGGTATAAACAGGGTGCAGTGAGTTTGATCTGCATGTGTGAAAATAGCTGCAACTCGTTCAGAACAGTCCGGACTGCTGAGTATCTCTGCCTACCGCTGTTCTATAAAGGTAGATGATTCTACGGTCATGGACGGGGCTCAGTCCTACTGTATGTCAATGGAGATGTTAATGATTAAATCTGCTTGTTAGCTTGGAGTCCCAACCTCACACTTCACTGCAGTACTCCAGTCTTTCATATACGTTAGTGCCGGGGGTCAAAGATGCTTCTGGCAGGTGCTAATTAAAATGGTAAAAATAACCTGGGAGCCATGAGAACCGACTGCAGCTGACAGGAAGAGGTTTGCCTCCAATGATCTCAATTTGAACGATACAATACCTGCCTTTAATATACATTTACCTCAGTAGTGCAAAGGAAGCCAATTTGACCTGTCAATCAGTATTTGACAGATTAAATTGCTTTGATTTATTCACAATTTGCTAATTTTACGCTAATGACAAAAATACTGTAAGTGCTCAATGGAAGTTGAGGGTAGGTACTGCCAACACACTGACACTGACTCAACTCCAGCCACTTTAATAATGGGAATTGATGGGAAATGATGTAAATATATCACTAGCCACTTTAAACAATGCTACCTTATATAATGTTACTTACCCTACATTATTCATCTCATATGCATACGTATATACTGTACTCTATATCATCGACTGTATCCTTATGTAATACATGTATCACTAGCCACTTTAAACTATGCCACTTTGTTTACATACTCATCTCATTTGTACATACTGTACTCGATACCATCTACTGTATCTTGCCTATGCTGCTCTGTACCATCACTCATCATATATCCTTATGTACATATTCTTTATCCCCTTACACTGTGTACAAGACAGTAGTTTTGGAATTGTTAGTTAGATTACTTGTTGGTTATTACTGCATTGTCGGAACTAGAAGCACAAGCATTTCGCTACACTCGCATTAACATCTGCTAACCATGTGTATGTGACAAATAAAATTTGATTTGATTTGATTTGAAGGTAGTTAAGTCTCCCAAATTACCCTCAGGAAAGCACGTCGATCCACAGCTGCTTGCTGAAAGTGGAAAAAGAACTTCATGCAACATGAAAAAACACGTTTATTCTGATAAACCTTCCACATTATCCTCGTCTAGTGTAAAGAATGTTTCATGATACCTATTCATGTACATATTGACATCCGTACTGTGGTTCTTCACAGTGAAAAGATACTTTTTACAGATATGGTTGGTTACAGAGAAACCACTAGGTAAAAAATGAATTAAAATCTCCAGTTTAAAGGGGATGTTTGAGTTTTGGCAATCAAATCAGTCAAAGATCAGTATGTAAACCCCTTTTCTATGGATCTTCACAGAACTATAGTTAAACCACCTTTGAGAAATTTACAAATTAGACAGCTTTCAGGACATGGATCTCTGTTGCTGAATGAATGTGAATGTACACATTTAACTTGGTAATGTATAGGGAAACATGTTTCACAGTTGTAAAGACAAAAAAAAGTAAACAATATAAAAACACAACATACACCATAATTTAGGTAGACCTTTACTTGACACCCAGTGTCATAACACATTATGACACGGTCATAACAACTGACATAACTTGTCATAACCTGTCATAATATGGTCATAACACTGTCATGTGTCTTGTCCTGCTCCTGCATTCATCCCAGTCATCAGCAACAGAGCACTAGCGTAGGTGCATGTCTGACATCAACGTGTGTGCAATATATATATATATATATATATATATATATATATAACAAGCATACTGTTGACACATAGGCTATGGTGTAATGGAATGTTTTGCCTTGTGTGGTAGGTTTGGTGGGTTTTGACACTTATGTAGGTGTCATAACCAGCCATAAAATAATGCACCTTATGTCACAACAGGTCTAAATATATGTGTCATGACAGTGTTATGACCATATTATAACAGGTTATGACACGTTATGTCAGATGTTATGACATGGTTCTGACCGTGTAATAACGTGTTATGATGCTGGCTATCAAGTGTTACCATATTTTATCTGTAGCATGTCTTGGGCTGCAAATTCAAATATGTATTGAGAAAACTTTAATATATATATATATATTTTAAAAGACATGTATTTCATCCTCAATACAAATTCTTCATGATTGTCATATAGTGCAAACAAAAAGAGCAAGAAAAAAAACGACTATCCAGTGATTCCATTTGTATTTTTCTTGAAATTGTGAGAGAGTTATCCTGACTTATCTTGGATAAGTCAACAGGAGTGCCCAAGTGAATGTCTTGTTTCAAAGTCTACAGCACAGGAACATACAAATCTACATATATGTCATATCCTCAATCTCTGTTGTCGTTAAATTAAACCATATTTTACTATGTACTCTGAATGAAGAACAATTGAGCGTCCTTAAACATTGCTCATGGTTATGATGATGTTGGCAAGTGATGGCTCTATGTTCTTCAGATGGTGGCCTGAGACAGTTCAAGAGTTGTTTAGCCATTAGAAATAAAAGCCTCGACTGTGTTGTCATTGTCTGCGTTGGGTCGGATACGTCTGATATGCTGTTGGAATAGCAGTTAACCCTCACTGGCATCAATACCAATCCCTCAAAAAAGAGTGAAAAATAATTTCAATTTTTTTCCACATAAAAAAGTCTGTACAGTTCATATCATCAGTAGTTAAGGGTGCTTTTTTAATTCATAGTCTGAACTCATTCAGGCGTTGTTTTTTGCCTTCAGCAAGATATCTGTTTTGTGAGATTGTGTCCTCTCAGATGCCCCTGCAGCACTGCCAAGGGAAACCCCATGTATACTCTCCCTAGGAGATGAAGTGTCAGAGGGGCTGTGTTGTATTGTACTCTGTTACCTCTTGCCCATCTCCTTCTGTCTGAGGAACTGGATGTTGCTGCTGCTGTCTGCCAGTTCTGGGTACTGCTCCACAGGCAGCACATAGTACCCATCGTAACCTGGCACCTTCCCTGCTGCTAGGAGCTGCTGCCTCTCTCCCTCTGCCCACAGCCTCCCACCCTCTCTGCTTTCTCTCAGACACTGCTGCTCCCTCATCCAGGCCCCCGACAGGGCCCTCTGGTGGGCCTGCTCCAGCAGGCGACCCCGTTCCTTCTCCAGCACGTCAGCCGCCAGGCCGTAACGTACACTCAGGGACAACGCTACCGTGTGGATCTCCACGGTGACGCCCCGACGAGAGCGGCCGCTTACGGTCACGTTGACGCCATTCTCCAGGGCTTTCCTCCCGCTGCTCAGTCCTAGAGACAGCAGGTCGCTGTCAGCCAGGCCCAGCTTCACAAAGAAGTGGCAGTCCTTCCCGTCTACGGTGTAGTGGGTTCCCTCCAGATAGATGGCGTTGTTCAGGACTTGGGCCACCTTACGGCTGTCCTCGCTGGCCAGGCCGGACACTCCCGTCACCACATGGCCCTCCTTGATGGCTAGCATCATGCCTCGGCCCACAATGGGGATTTTGGTGCCGAACCAGTACCCAGGCTTGTCCCGTTTGGCCCGGTGCTCCTTGTTGAGCAACCTCCCCTCCAGGGCCATGAAGGCCTGGTTATAGCGCTCCGCTGCATGCTGCACCCCTGTGATCAGCTGGAGACAGAGCAGAGGGTCGGCCAGTCACTTGATTATTTTGTTTAAATTAATAAACATAAAAAACATGGAGATTTGCCTGTGTAGTCTCAGTAATCAGTAGCTCAAATATATATGTATTTGATACATAACTCACCTGAGCAGTCTCACAGTCCTGGCTTGCTAGTAGTTCATAAGGAGGCTCAACAAAATACATGGGGTGTCTGGGGAAGCCTGGTATGATGTTACTGAGCTGGAAACCGAACATCACCAGCCAGCTCTTCACATCTACAAAATAGGGCAAGAGTATTAATGAATTAGAACATGTCAAGATGTCATAACAACATACTTAGCTCACTTGATGGATCTTTTTGCATAAGAAAAAGCAAACTCAAATCATCCTCACCTGTCACATAGCTCTTGACGTCGATCATGTCACTGAGTGGGTTGTTGTTCTTGAACATGTACAGATTGAACGGGGATGGCTCCTTGCCAATCTTAGGTAGGAGTTTATGGTCTGGAGCAGTCCATCTGCCTGCCAGCACGTCGTAGTCTCTCTGGCCAAAGTGCACCAGCTTAGTGAGGGGGTCGTAGAGCCCTCCGTGGAAGCCCACCGCCATGTTGAAGTCAGGGTTGGAGTCGTGGTACACCTCCCCGTAGGCAGTGTACTGGAGCTGCTTGACCATCTGTCCGTTGCTGCTGAACACGGCGAGCGGCGTGCCCGTGTTGTCCGAGGCGATGTAATACTCCTCCCCGCCGGTCACCTCCATGGCAAACAGATGGCCCTGCAGGTCGTAGTAGAAAGAGGTGATCTCCCCTCCAGAGTGGTTGTACACGTGGGTTATCCTGCCGGGGTAGTTGAGATCTGCGTAGAAGAACTGCAGGTGCTCTCCCTCATTGGTCTTCCTGGAGATGCGGCGGCCCAGGCCATCGTAGCGGTAACGCACGCTCCACCCCCTGGGCGTACGGCTGTACGCCTGCTCCAGCAGCCCGTTGGAGTTGTAGAGGAAGACGTCAGCGCCGCGCTGGCCCAGGACGCCGTCCTCATCCACGCGGTACTGCATGTCGCCCAGGCGGGTGATGCGGTCGCGCAGGTCGTAGCGCAGCGGTAGCAGGCGCGCGCTGTTCCCAGGGTTCAGCAGGTGCAAGTTGCCGTTCAGGTCGTAGCTGTAACGCCAGGTGGACCAGTCGTTGACTTTGACCCCGACAAGCTGGCCGTCACCGTCATATTCATAGCGGTACTGTGTCGTGTTAGCATATGGCCCGATCTTCAGCTCTCTCTTGATGACCCGGCCCATGCTGTCATACTGTACCGTCATCCAGTACATGAGCGAGCGGAAGATCTCGTACTGCACCTCTTTGATGCGGCCGTGGGCGTCAAAGTGCTTGCTGAGGGTCATCACTGCCGTGGTGATTATCTGGTTGACGTCATAGTAGATAATGCCAAACTTGCCAAAGTGCTCCACCTTGCCTGAGATCTCATCGTAGCGGTAGAGGTCCACGGGCAGGGGCGTCTCGCCGATCACAGGCTTGATGCTGGCCACACGGAAGCTGTTGTCGTGGTAGGTGTAATCAAAACGGGCGTTAACCATGCCCTCCTCAGAGAAGCGGTACATCTGTTTGTCCACTAGGGGGCCAACTTTACGGTAGCGGATGGTGCAGGAGAATCCCCCACTCTGCAGGTTAACCATCTTCAACACTCCGGCTGTATCGTCGTAGCCGAACGTCACAGCTGTGCCGTCGTACAGAACCTCAGACAGCTTGGCCAGCTTGCCATACTTATAGATTACGCGTCGACCTGTGCCTAGGTAAAAGGTGGCGCGGGGTCGCCCGTCTTCGCTGAAGTCGTGGATGACTGTGGCGTTGCTCTCGGGAGGGTTGTAGATGTTGCGAATGTAGCCGATGGACACGTGGGTGGACATGGTGTGTCTGGCCATGCTGGGCATGGTGACAGAGATGATACGCCCCGAGGTGTCAAACTCAAACACATACTGCCTTTGACTCTGCTGGAGGTGCAGCACCATGGACTGGGGAAGGAAGATAGAGAAAACAAAAAAAGGTACATCCATTTGTATTCTCTACTGTACATCCACAATAACAGAGACCTTGAAAAACTTCTCACAAAAAAAAAACTCAGGGACAGGCAAGAGTAAAAACGCTGTTCCCTTGCAGCTTACAGCATGCACGCCAGGCAGACAGACAGACAGAGACAGACAGACAGGCAGGCAGACAGACAGGCAGACAGGCAGGCAGGCAGACAGACAGTCACATCCAGTAGTGTATCAGAATGACTCACCCTGTCCAGATAGCTGAAGCTCCACACCTTGCCGTCCACAAAGGTGCGTGAGAGGATGCGTCCGAAGGTGTCAAACTCGCTCCTCTGGCTCATGCTGCCTCTCTGCAGGCCCACTAGGCGTCCGGTGGGGGAGTAGGACACGTTGACCACAGCCAGGCTGCTGCTGGGAAGCCAGGTGGCTGGACGGCCCTGCTGGTCATACATGATCCTCAGTGTGAACTTACGGTGGTCGTCATAGATCTTCTCTGTGCGAGTGTTGCGGTCAAAATCAATGGAGAGGAGGTTCCTGCCATGGGCCTGTGCAGAGTGTGAGGGAGGACATTTTATTAGTCATAGGTATAGCTAGGTCAAAAATGATTGGCACCTGACTGTACATGAAACATGAGAGGAAGACATCCTAAGCCTGTATAATCATCTGCATTCTGATAAAATCAAATGTTTTTATGGGTGAAAAACTACATTTTCTCTCTTTTGCTCAGAGCTGGCTGTGTATCATATATAGTTAAACACAACATTACTCTACAAATCCTATATTGTAGCTCTATTTTCCTTCTCAGTGATAGAGAGGGACTTCAGTTTGACAGAGAGCAAGCTGCATTGATTAAAAAACCTCCAGAAATGGATTGACATTAGAGACTGAGCACTTTAAGTGCATTGTGTCCAGCTTACTCTCAGCTTCCTGCCATAGACGGTCACTTTGCTCTTGATGAGTTCCTTCCTCATCCTCCACTCGATAGAGTTCAGCCCGCTGTCAGTGGGAAGACTGATGTTGCGCTGACCAATGGTAGGGCTGACTGAGCCGGCTAGGATATGGGGCTCTGTGTGGAAGCTGAGGCCCATGCCATTGGCATACGATACTCTTAGAGTACCATTGTAACAGAACTGGTAGTTGTTCCGTACTTGGTCTGCAGGGGGAGCAACAGACACAGGCACACACACACAAACAGGCACACACACACACACAAACAGAGACACACACACAAACAGAGACACACACACACACACACACACACACAAACACACACAGGTTGGATTAGAAGTGAGAAACTGAGGGCACATTTTATTACAGAGAAGACATTACATTTGATCTGATTGAATGCTCTGCATTAGGGGAAATGCAGTCTCTGGGGCTGGATCTGTGTACTTTTCTACCAGACAATAACAAGTATCCTCTCTCATAATGACATGACCAAAGATAAGAGGGTTTTTAGTCTTTCAGCAAAATGCAGAACACGAGATTTTTATTCCATTTACATGCAGTAATGAGATCATGTACTACATTTGAGGAGGAAAGGTACCTGGAAGCAAAATAATCCATGGAGCTTAATGCGAAGGAAACTTCCCGAACACGTCTAACCAGACGAGAGTACTCAAAACCAGCTTTTAACAGCTTTCAAACTCAATTTATCTCCCTGAAACAGTAGAAGCAAACTTTGGAAGCCTTTATAGACAGATTTACTTTGTAGAGTCCATTTCAGTCAGAACTCTCGCATTAGATTGAAATAAAGTGTGCAGTTTAAGGTAGCCAAGTCGCTTTCCCTCTTTTATGAGCCCCCCAGGGCACACTTTCATATAAATCTCTTCAATTCTTATTCTCGCGGCTCCAGTAGTTTCCAGACGTACAGATGAGATTGCATTTATTTTCTGTCACACCCCCATGGGTCAGTAGGGAAATCTATACTCTCTCCTGCTCTTTCCTCCACACTGTTAAACAGCTGAAATAAGCTCTGGGATCAGGGGCCTTCTTGTTGGGCAGCAGCCACCTCCTATGGCGCCCACAGACACAGATGAAGATTTACTGTGTCCTAGGTAATGAATTTCCACCTTAATCGCATTTGTCATAGGACTGTAACAAGTGTCAGGTACCCTAGGGTGTTGGAGTTGGGGAGACAGAGAGAGCGAGCTGGGTAGGGGATTATAGTACTGTAGTTTAAATATGAGAAGGATGCTTTTAGGTGACATGTTTGCTACCTTGCACCACAGTGTAGGACGCCTCCGCAGAGGACAGGTTGGTGATGACGGTGACATCATCATCCCTGTTGGAGCTCTCCATGTCGATGTTGATTGACTGGTCTATCTCCCGGTGCAGGCTGGTCACCACTCCCGTGGGGTAGGTGACGTTAGTCAGACGCCCCTCACCGTCATACCTGCATGGGAAGAGTAGGATGGAGCTGAGTCGAGGGGCCATGGAGGAAAAATCCTACATGTGCTGGAATGTTTGTCAAACGTGAGACCAACAGATGTCATCTAGCACTCAGAGCAGTACCAGGGTCAGACACCAGACGGTGACAATGTGACATGACACATACTGTTGATTTGACTCCCGAGTGGCCTGACGGAATCCAGACTTCTTTTTCTCTCTGACTAATGCATTACTTCCACACCAATAAATGGCTATTGCTCCTTTTCTTCACCTAATATTAATACACTGCACTGTGAGCTATACCACTGAATACGTTAGGCTAATTTACAGTCACACATACACTAGTTAATTCCCACATACTCATAAAAGTTGGTCCATCCAGTCTCATCAGCCTTGGAGGACAGCAGGCCCGTGTTCGCAGCATAGCTCATCAGCGCCACCTCCTGGTTGAGGGCAGATACAGAGCGCAGGCCACCGGCAGGGTCCAACCCCAGGGTGACCACCTGGTTCTCAGGCAACAGCACCAGCCTCAGCTGGCCAGATCCGTCTCTCCTCACCCTCAGGGTGTTGTTACAGTTATCAGCAACAGCAGCCAGCTCCATGTCCGGCCCGTAGGTGAAGTTATAGAGAGGTTCCCCGGTGATCAGACTGACTGTCTGTCTGTGGAGCCCATCTCTACTGAACACATACAGCTCCTGCTCCCGGGGTGACCCCACCTCATATAGCCCCACTGGCGTGGCCACGGGCCTGTCGCGCCGCACTGCCCGCACACGGATGTTGTTGAGGTCAGCGATGAACAGCGTGCCGTCGGGAGACACGGCGAGCGAGGTGGGGGCGTTGAGCCCGGCGTCTGTGGCGTAGCCCTCGTCGCCAGAGAAGCACTGGCAGTTGACGTCGTTCTTGCAGTCGCACTCGGAGGTGGCGCCGGCCAGCAGAGAGGTCTCTCCGGAGGCGCTGACCTGCCGCACGCGGTTGATCTTCTTCTCGTCCGTCTCGGCGATGTAGAGCACACCGGTGTGGGAGATGGCGATGGCCGTGGCGCTCTCCAGGGCAGAGTGGATGGCCAGCTTGCTCAAGGAGTAGTCGATGCCCGGGACCTGGCAGTGCATGGGCCTCCCAGCGATGATGCTGACCTGGTGGTTCTCTGTGATCCGGAGGATCACGTTGTTCTCTAGCACGTACAGGGAGTTGTCTGTGGGGTTCACCGCCAGGTCTGTGGGCCACTCCAGGCGCACCTGGATGAACAGTTACACAACACATAAGTAATCACAAATCCACTGGAACTCCCCAGTGCTCTTTAGATCTCCAAGTCTTTACGCAAATTCCTCTCTTTCACACACTATTCAGAAGAGAGCACAGCTAGGATAGCTTGGATAGGTGGGTATAAATACTGTCAATTGATGACAGCAAAGAGGCAGCCCTCTTTGTTGGACAGTAGTAGATGTATCCCTTTAAAGAAAAGTCTCTCATGCTTAGTGTATTTGGCCATAAGGCAGAGGGGGGGGGGGAAATAGGACAGATGGGGATATCATTTAGACTGCAGACTCTCTTCCCACCTGGCTATTAAGAAAAACATATAGCCTCAGTACTACACAGGTTTCCTGCCCCAAAGGACAATTTTTTTGTCCCCCAGTTTTTCTCCCCACCTGACTGACGTCCATGCTGGAGTCACAGCTGAGTGGACGGACCGCTGTGAGGTCATTGGTCTTGATCACGGTAGAGATGATGCCGTTTTGGTCCACCCTACGGATCATGGTGGCGTCAACAAAGTACATTAGGCCGTTCTTATCCACCGCGATCCCTGACAGACAGAAAGATGGAGGCAGAGTTAGAAATCATAACATTCTGACATATCAAAACTAGTTCTACTTTACATCTGGGGCTGCTAACACAAACAGTCAAAACACTGTCAAAGTTGGGCTCATCAGGCATTCTGCAGCGTTGTAACCTCATCCTGACATCAGAATGTCTCTGTGTTAGAGTGTCACCTCTGCTGTGACACCAAGTGACAGTGTTAACACTCCGCCTGGCAGTTTGGTGTCAAGAAGACCCGCTGTTTCTGTTCCAGGTCACTGCTCTGAACAAACAGATTGCAAATCACTCGTTTACATACACCCTCCCTCCTGAGGACACCACTAGATAGATACTGAGTGACAGCTAAAGACCCCAAAAGAATAGCAGGTGAACATGTGTAAACTCACACAATATGAGTGTTTCCTACAAGGGGGTATAAGTGACAGACTGTAAGTAACAGTCAGATATAACTAAATAATCCTGATGGAAATGAGATGTGTGGATCTGATTTTATATGGAATGTGTGGAGCAGAGCATCCCTAAAATAAGGAAAGGCTTCAGTCACTGTCACCTTCACAGTAAGAGTTGATACACTAAGCCCCTGGAACTCACCCCTAGGGCTCATGAGTGTGGCCTCCGCGGCCTTGCCCCCGTCCCCACAGCGGGCCTCGTCGAAGGGGACACACTGCTCGCCGGTCCCAGCCACCACCTGGGCATTGTCCAACAACTGCCGCCCGCCGGTCAGTGAGCGCACGCGGTAGATCTGTCGAGAGTTGGTGTCCGAGAGAAAGACCGACCCAGACAGCGGGTCCACCGCTAGGTAGTACTTGTGTGTTGGGTTGTTCCTAGGTAGATAGGAAATTAGAGAATATTCTAGATAGATAATCCCTCAAAGGACTGAGCCAGAGAATATAGGAATACAAGAGAGATGACATACAGGTAACCATCACTTTTGCTAAAGCTGTATGTCAGGCAATGTTACCAAGCTGGAGGATGCCAAAAGTGCTTCAACAAAGTACTGAGTAAATGGTCTGAGTACTTACAGTACCAGGTTTGGACACACCTACTCATTCAAGGGTTTGTCTTTATTTTTTACTATTTTCTAGATTGTAGAATAATAGTGAAGACATCAACACTATGGATTAACACATATGGAATCATGTAGTAACCAAAAAAGTGTTAAACAAATAAAAATATATTATAGATTCTTCAAAGTAGCCACCCTTTGCCTTGATGACAGCTTTGCACATTCTTGGCATTCTCTCAACCAGCTTCATGAGGTAGTCACCTGGAATGCATTTCCAACAGTCTTGAAAAAGTTCCCACATGTGATGGTGTGGGGGTGCTTTGCTGGTGACACTTTGGTGGTGACACACATAAAAGGCACACACCCGACCTCAACCCAGTTGAGATGGTTTGGGATGAGTTGGACCGCAGAGTGAAGAAAAAGCAGCTAACAAGTGGAACAGAGCAACCAACAAGTGCTCAGCATATTATGCTGAGCACTTGTTGGCGGCTTTTTCTTCACTCTGCAGACGACGTCCGCGGCTCCAGAGTGGAAACTTTTAAAGTTCTTGAAATGTTGAAATTGTCCGGATTGACTGACCTTCATGTCTTAAAGTAATGATGGACTGTCGTTTCTCTTTGCTTATTTGAGCTGTTCTTTCCATAATATTTTATTTTACCAAATAGGGCTATCTTCTGTATACCACCCCTACCTTGTCACAACACAACTGATTGGCTCAAAAGCATCAAGAAGGAAAGAAATTCCACAAAATACCTTTTAACAAGGCACACCTGTTAATTGAAATGCATTCAAGGTGAATACCTCATGAAGATAGTTGAGAGTATGCAAAGAGTGTGCAAAGCTGTCATCAAGGCAAAGGGTGGCTACTTTGAAGAATCTCAAATATAAAATATATTTTGATTTGTTTAACACATGATTCCATATGTGTTATTTCATTGTTTTGATGTCTTCACTATTATTCTACATTGTAGAAAATAGTGAAAATAAAGAAAAACCCTGGAATGAGTAGGTGTCAACTTTTGTTGAAAAACATGTCATGTTTTTTTTTTTTACTTTGCAAAAAATGCAGCCTTATTCTAAAATTGATTAAATCGTTTTTTTTCACTCATCAATCTACACACAATACCCCATAATGACGAAGCAAAAACAGGTTGAGAAATGTTAAAAATTTAAAATTAAAAAATGAAATATCACATTTACATAAGTAAATTGGTCACCTCCCTGACCGAGGCCCTTCAATCCCAATTGCTCAGTTTGGCCAAGCAGCCAGCTCTAGGGAGAGTCTTGGTGGTTCCTAACTTCTTCCATTTAAGAATGATGGAGGCCACTGTATTTTTGGGGACCTTCAATGTTGCAGAAATTTGTTGGTAGCCTTCCCCAGTTCTGTGCCTCTACAATATTTTCTCTTGAGGTCTAAGGACAATTCCGTCGACCTCATGGCTTGGTTTTTGCTCTGACATGCATCACATTTCCAAATCATGTCCAGTCAATTGAATTCCCCACAGGTGGACTCCAATCAGGTTGTAGAAACATCTCAAGGATGATCAATGGAAACAGGATGCACCTGAGCTAAATTTTTAGACTGATGAGACTGATGTAGACTGATGTAGACTGGTGAGGAAATGTGTTTCTTCAATCAATTTTAGAATAAAGGCTGTAACGTAACTAAATGTGGAAAAGGTCAAGGGGTCTGAATACTTACCGAATTCACTGTAAAAATGTACAATATATTGATGATTTATAAAGCCAGGCACATTTAACAGTTACGCTATTGATTATAGACCTAATTAAGTTGGGGTTTCCTCTTGCCTTAGACAACTAAGTTTGTTTTCTCCTCTCCTAACTCCCCTGCTGTCTCCGCCCATTGTTCTCAACACCAATATGCTGGTTAACTTTGCTATTGTTCACATAGCAACATGGTCTAGGAAAAGGCACCAATTCAACAGCGCAGTGATGTATTTCAGAACCGCGGACAGCGACCGCTACCCAAGCCGGAGAATTGTTATAAAATAATATCATTTTTATTAGTGTTGCACCATTGTTCTTACTTAATACAACCATATATATTTTCAGCAGCACATGTCTTAGAGTGATGGACTGTGTCATCCCCGCGGCCTCCACAATAGATTAGTCCACTCAGACAGGTGTCTTGTACGACATAATTTAAAAAATGTTTGTTTGCTGCTGTTCGACTAAAGACATCTCGGTTGACCAACAGCCTTACGACCAAACAATCGACCAGTCGACTAAATGGGGTCAGCCCTAGAGGACACACAAACATAACTTACCCATGCCTCAAGTCTTTATTTCTGGAGAAAAACAAAAGAAAACAACCTTGTTAGTTTCCACCTATCATGTTACTCATCCCCTCCCCCAATGATAACCTCTGTTCATCCGTCATGCCTGCCAACCTACCTGAGCTCCAGCACGGCTGTGGTGTTCAGAGTGGGGTAGACCCGGCGGACGAAGTTGAGGTCTCCCACATACAGGCTGCCGTCCCCCCCACAGGCCAGCGCCATGGGGGCCAGCAGCTTGTTGCCTTCAGCCAGACCACTGCAGCTGGGGCAAGAGATACTGCGCCTGCGCCCGTTCCCCATGATGCTGTTGATGACTGGAGGCTGCTGCTCTGATACAAACACGTTCTCCCCACTGCCCTTATGCAGGATCCCTGAAACAGTAGAGGCATTCCGATCCAAAACAATATCCTTTTAGATCCTAAACTTTACATCTACGCCATGAAGAGAGCTAGGGAACAAAGACCCAGTGTCACTTTTTAATCAGCCTCTATCTTAATATTGACTTACTTATCATTTTAGACTTTAAATTCCCTGTGTACCTAAAAATAAAACAATAAAGTAATCCAATAATACTGTTCAAACTGTTGCTATAGAAACTGAGTGAGTGTGAAGGTGTGAGAGTCAGAGAGGTCTACTATTAGTGTTTTTCATCTTATTGACTCCCTGCTTGTCACTGCCTGGGCACAGGACTATTCCATTGGTTTTCAGTGGAAACCGGGTGCTGTCAAACATGGAGGCGAAAAACACTGTTTTAGGAGATCCACAGTGGCACTGCATTGATATACAGATGCGAGACAAGAAAAGACACGACTACTTGGATGTTGAACATTCATTCATGCATATTCCAAGACGTTGTCTGGTTTCAGTGACCATTTAATGTAGCTACACCATTATTTTTATTTTATTTTTTAAAATAAATTCTCAACACTGACAAAAGAAAACACACACGTGTAAATGATCTGTCCTGCTGTGAGTGTGAGGTTCGTTCTAAAATGTTCTAAGTGCGTTTTAAAAGGCTGTAGGTCGTACCACTGGCAATGTTGAGGGCGTGGTGTTTGTCCAAGGACCAGCCCCCCAGGTTGGACGGTAGCAGCTCGTAACCCTGCAGCACCGCTGTCCTCTTCTCCCATAGGATCAGACTGGGACACGTCTCATACTCAAACCCCACTGACACTGTAGGAAAAACAGAGAATAGAACCTTTTCCTTCCCCATCCACACTTTAGCACCACCTCAAAGTAACACAGGGCGTCATCACACTACATAGCACGTACAGTCATTTAATGAATTAAATGTACGGTACTCTCAATGACCACAGGAATCAAATGCAATACACATACGTGTGGACGAACGCAGCAGGTTTAGCCTGCTTCCACGAGAATGTTAATCAAGCGAGTGAGATTTAATGAGACGTGTGCATAGGGAGAAACGTATGCAGTGTGATCACACAGTGTTTCTGTCAATGCATGGTTCACACCTACACAGCACCACACAGTATCTTACTGTGTAGGTGTCAACTTAATTAAACGCTTGTGTTGTGGCTTTCTTTTGTCAGGAAGCCACAACAGAAGTTCTGCCAGCCTGTTGCGGTAATAGATGGCACGGTCCTGTGTCTTGACAGATAGAGCTACACAGTTACATCTAACATAACCGACAAAACATAATCCAAACACTACAGAATCTCACACTGCCACTCACCAGCAGCCTGGGTCAGCCCATAGACCCTCTGCCTGTAGGCGTCCGTCTTGTCCCAGATGTAGGAGTAGGCCAGGTTAGGAGAGGCGTGGAACCACTTCTGGAAGAGGTGTCCCTCCACGGCCACCATCAGGTGCACCTTGACCAGGGAGAGGGGCACCAGGGTCTGAGTCATGGTCACCTTCAGCAGGGCGTGGTACCCCGAAGCACGAGAGCTCAGGTAGCACAGCTTCAGACCTGTACCTGGGATCTCTAGCTGCTCATGAACCACCTAGGAGGAGGAGGGAGAGAGGGAGTTAGTGGAAGAGAGAGAGAGAAGAAAGTAACAGACAAAGACAGCTAGAGGGAGGGAGGGAGAGAGAGAGAGAGTATGCTAATATATATATATATTTTTTTTTTAAATTGTGGTTTGATACTTTATTCAGACAGTAATGACATGAGATAGGGAGACAGGCAAATACTAGAAACAGTGGCAAGGTTGGAAGCAGGGATTGATCCCTGTTCTCAGGTGGAAAGTTGTAAGCAGAGAGAGACAGAGAGAGAGAGACAGAGACAGAGAGAGGAAAGTAACAGACAAAGAGAGCCAGAGGGAGAGCTACTGAATGTATGTACAGTAAGTACCTGAGTCTCAGGGATGATGTGCCTCTCTGCAGGATGGGAGCTGAAGAAGGAGGAGAGGGGTGAGGCCACCACCACGGGGTCAGGGTGGACGTAGCCACTGAGGTCACAGGCTGGGATGGTGTTCTCCTCCGTCTTCAGTACCAGCGTGTCCATGGCATAGAACCGGTTCCAGGGCAGCCACACCGTGCGCTCTTGGCTCAAGAACGGCGCTCGCTCGAAATGCAGGGTCAGAGACGCACCCCCATTGGCCACCAGGTCAAATCTACAGAGGAACAAAGACAGGGTGTTATAAAGACATTGATCCACACGGTCCTCCATTCACTCTAAGATGTTTGTAATTCATGGGGGAACTAAGGGACATACAGTAAATCCATTAATAATAATTTTTAAAAAAGAACAAAAATGGTAGTCAGTGTCATATTCAAAACCCAAACGGTCACTTACGTGCCGTCCTGTCGAGTCAGGGTGTAACCATAGTGAGGGTACTTGACAAACGTCACGTTGACCCCTACCAGGGGAGTCCCGTCCGTGGTCAGGACCTGGCCTCTGATCAACGATGCCAGGCTGCAAGAGGAGGTGAAAGAAGATACAGTTGCTTCCTAACTGACTGCCAAGGCATGAAGATGATGTAACAGCAAGTGATCCTAAAATCTCCATGTCAAAGTCAGTGGTAATTACTTAGTGACAGAAAAATACACTTTTGGATATATTTGAAACTCTCATATATATTTAAGCAATAAGACCCGGGGGGGTGTGGTATATGGTCAATATACCATGGCTAAGGGCTGTTCTTACAGCTGTTCTTACAGCCCTTAGCCGTGGTATATTGGCCATATACCACAAACCCCCAAGGTGCCTTATTGCAATTATAAACTGGTTAAGAACGTAATTAGAGCAGTTAAAATAAATGTTTCGTCATACCCGTGGTACACGGTCTGATATACTACGGCTGTCAGCCAATTAGAATTCAGGGCTCGAACCACCCAGTTTACAAATGCTGATATCTATGGCATAGCTAGTTGATTCCATCCAAGGAAGTGAAATGGACAGATGGGTACACTACCTTGAGTTGAAGGGGTTGTTTCCAGGGATGATGTGGGTGCCATCCCTCCCCACCAGTAGCTTGACCCGGTCATAGAATGACCGGACTTTCAGGGATGGTGATTGACTTTGCTGGATGATCTGCAGTGGATCCCTTGCTCCCAGACACAGTGGATTGGTCAGGCACAAACTCTGAGTGCAGCAGTCGGGATCCATGCAGTCCGTCAGTCCGTCTGCACGGGGAAACACACAGAAATATCATCTGGACAGAGAGACGGCGCCGCAGCTAAATAAGGATTCAACGGCATTCTTCATGTCAAATTGTTCCTCTTGTAGTTGGGCAGAACAGAACAAGGTGATTGCTCACGCAGGAGCAGAGCTGATAAAACAGTGCCACGAAGAAACGACAGTCGAAATGGAATTTAACATTCAAAGACATGGCACGCATGTTTAGCATTCGGGGTGGCGTCTACACTGTGTCCATGTGAACCACAACGTGTGCATGATTCAAAATGTATAATCCCTTTCCATTCTTCTCCTGATTGTTTCATGAGACAGTTATAATTGAGCTCTTCATCTATAACGCTCTATTTTCATTAGAACGGATGTGTGGTGTGGTATTTTCTCCAGGTTCTCCTTTAGAAGTGGTGCTCTGCAGCCTGCTCCCCGGCACAGTGCCTGCATGTCCTCCTTTTAATCAAACCCAATAACACTGGCATCAAAGTCAAACGGGACATAACGCACAACCCTGTGGGGGGGTCTCCTCTTTTTCATCTCTCTTTACACGCCCGACACAAGCACGCGCGTGCACTCACCCACCTCTATTTTCCTTCCCTCCCTTTTACACCTCCCATCCGCTTCAGACCTGCCAAAACAAACACTGCCAGCTACTTTCAGAGACTTTGTACACATTTTCCGTTTGATCTTTCAGGTATTATTTGGTGAAATAAAACCCAGACAGAGACAAATAGAGAGGGAGGGAGACTGAAACACACAGACAGACATACATACACAGCGAGAGTGTTAAGGATTAAGGACGCGACTTGGAAGTATGACACAACATCTCCACGGAAGAAGGAAGACGATTGGATTAACCACATCAGCCAGCCAGTTAGGCAGCCAGGCAGCCAGCCAGTCACACATTGAAACATGCACTGAGCCAGTCTGGTAATGGAGGGCTGTTCAAGTGAGCCATGTTTAAAAACCCATTGTCCTCGGAGCCCATGACCTTATTGCTCAGACGCAGACGGGGGAGATGAAAGATTAAAGGCTTCCAGGGGCTGCATTAAGACACCTGTTCAATCACCACCCGTTTCCTTGGCGACAGGCATCCTCAATTGCATGACATGCCACAGAGAAAGCGCTCTTTAAAATTGACACAGCTCTGGCCTCTGCAAACTACTTAGCCGTTAATCAAGGAAAAATACACCTGGGTATCATTTTCATGTTAGATAACCCTGCCCTGACATGCTGACTGAGGCTGACTGGCTGACTGCTCAGAGCTGCTGCTTGCCCTGTGAAAAGCATCTATTGCCGAGGCCTCTTTGATCCTCTCACAAATGGTCACAGGAGGGGGTCACTCCATCTCCCACCAGGGAGGGAGGGAGAGGAAATAATATGGGCATCCATCTCAGCAAACTCTAGGTCACTGATCCCCACATGCTCTTAGGAGGAGGAGGAGGAGGCATTGATTCAACCAGCCTCTCCTCTCTCCCCAGCCCTCTCAGTACTCGCTCACACCGACAGAAGGATGCCATAATGGGGCCATTCAGACCTGATAGCACTAGCCCCGCAATCACACCTCTTTGATCCGCTAAAAACACTCACTGGCAGGAAACCTCTCAGAGAGACCTGGGCAGGCGTCTGGCTGTCTGGCTGACTGCTGCTCATCAGGGAGAATCAAGTAATTGTCACGCCTGAGAGACACTGCTATTATTAGGAAATAATCTGACTCAAAATCTAGACCAAATCAACAGTACAGTTGCACAAATACTGTAACTCCGCCACAGCTGGTTCAAAATCAGGGTATAATTTTTCATAGGCAAATCTACAAAGTGTCAGCCTGCCTTCCTGTGCTGCGATCCTTCACCTCTTCAACACACTCACCTCCTTCGTTGTCCTTGTTGTCAGCACAGGAGATCTCCATGGCAACGCTGCAGCCAGGTCCTCTCCAGCCAGTGTGGCATTCACAGTGCCAGTTGTTCTGTCCCAGGGTGCATTGGCCATTCCCGTTACAGAGGCCCGGGCACCCGTCTGAGAGAGAGGGAGGAGGGAAATAGAGGAGGAGTGGACAGGGACCAGAGGAGAGGACCGATCAATAATAGTGACATAGTAACTTGTGCCAGCAAAGGGAGAGCAGCACACCAACTTGATATATTTAGTCTCTGTCTACCATTGCATCACACAACAAAGGCATAAAAAAAAAAAACGATTGATTACATGGCAAGAAGATTGCATCTCATCACAACAATTCTCTTCTTGTGGATGTGGATTTCATACAGCTACAATATATACCCTAGAGGCAAAAGGGAGGGTTTTGGCATGCGGTAAATTGTTTTGTTCAATATCCATTCATAGCTAAAAGTATTCAATAAAAGAAAGTACACAAGTTCACAGCCAATTCATTTGCAGTGGTTGATTTGCCTCTGGAGGCTGGCTGGGTTGTAATGCTGCCTCATGAGAGAATTTGATTAGGCAAAACTGATGAGATTACAAGCCACCTAGACTTTGAAAACAGGGAGGGAGAACAACAGGAGAGATGCTACACATCATTGATGACTGCAGTCCCCCTCAGCAGATGTGTAATATTCTCCCAGGCTAGGTTAATGAAGAGGACATGATGAATGCTGCTGGGACATCTGTCTCAGTGGTGTAGTACAGTCTGTACAGGAGACCAGACGTATGGGACCAGGCAGTCGGAGGTATTGGACTGTAAACTCGCCGATGGTGTAACCACGAATTACCATCACCAAAAGGTCAAAAGAGCAAACCTCACTGAAAAAAAATATATATATGAAGAAGTGATAAATATGAATCCATAAACTGCATTTACAAAAATCAGACACTTTCGTCAAATTAGGAAACGTCAAGATTAGCATTAAGACCCCCCCCCCCCGAACAGACTAAAATCTCATTAAACTGTATTAACCTTTAATGTAAGCCAGCCTCCTAACAACATGTCCGCCGTCCTGTCCCGATGTGGAGCAGTACAGTCATTAGTATTCTCCCAGCAGGGATGAGCATGCAGCTTCACTGGTCCAACTCATCTATTAGTATTCTACCTACTGCTGGCAGATGCAGCTAGAAGGCCAAGGCCATTAATATTGCCATGGAGGGAGCAGACTGCTGCAGCAGAAATAGCTGCCGATCGGTCTCCATTGAGCCCACTTAACATGGAGTAGCAACGCTAACGTACACTTCCAGCTAACTGTGTGTCTACAACAAGACGTTGATAGACAGATAGACGGACTGACAGGCCAGCAGTCGCAAACGAACACAGGAGGAACACACTGACACACAATAGTCCTATGCTTAACAAAGCACAAGAGAGAAATCAAGGCAATGGATCCAAATGTTAAGTCTATGAGGAAGGGGTTCATCTGTAGTGGACAGACTAGTTAAACATATAAATGGTACCATCTGGGTTAACCAATATTAGGAAGTGGTAGAAAGGGTGCACTAGCTGAATATCCCAATATGAGGGACCAATAGGGATTGGGGATACTAGCAAATGGGAGTTTGCATCACTCTACTGGAACTCCAAAACACCAGCTACCACTAAGACATTGAGTACAAACACTACTCAACACTTCACAATACTAAAGGAACCCTCTATACATCCCTCTTCTACACAAGAGAGTGGTCTGTTTGAGGCGTGGGGAACTAACGCACACATCAGATCACCTCTTGTCCAAATACAATACCTTGTTCCAAGCTTTCCCAAAAGTCTGCAAGAAACCAAAATAGGCAGGTTTGATACGTTACTCGTGTGTGGAGGACAAAGTGGGATTCTTAACATGGCGTGGTTCATCACAGGTAAATAGGAGAGATACATCTCCTTCAAACTCAACTGTCCAACACTAAGAGAGAGACACATAATGAACAGAGAATGGGAGCTAGCACAGCTCTAACAACACAGCCCACAGTGGAGCCCCAGGGAGGTGTTTTTCTCATCAGATGGGAGGAAGATAAAGAGAGGAAAATAGGAAAATAAAGCCCTCTGGCACTCAAGAGCACTCTGGGGGAGAATGAGGGGGCAGAGTGGCTGTCCCTCTCTGTTGGCTCCCAGGGAGGCTGAGTGGGTCTTAAGGCTTCCACATGCTTCGGTTCGGCTGGCACCTAGCCGAACTAGGCTAGGCAAATCAAATGAGTGTGCTGGCATACTCCCTTAAAAGACGTTCGCTTGAAAAACAAGAAAAAAACTGCAATAGTACTGTTTGTCCATCTTGAGAAGCCGTAGCCAGTATCCACGTCCTCAAAATAGTCCGAATTAATCTAAGATATCTCAAGAAATCTGTCATTCATTTTGATGTTCTTGTTTGAACTCTTAGTCCCGGCATTTAACATCTAACTAAGATGTCTGGTGCAGTATTTCTCAAGTGAAAAAATGTGTATGAAAAATAATAAATCTATCGTAGAATGACAATAAACCCTTCATTGAAGAATCCCTACTGTTGACCAATGACCGACGAAGGGGCATAGACTTCAGCTACCAAAATTGGGCTTGCCTTGAGCCAAAAAAAAGTGTGCACGAAGCAGGAAAAACCCTTGACGAAGACCAAAAAGACCAAAAACGTCACAAAAATGCACAATCTGTTCTGAACTGTTTTGGATGGAAAGCATGCAGACGCCTTAAGGGAGCACCAAGAGGCCTGCTGCCCAGCCTTCTCCACCGGAGAGTGGGTGACTAGGCTGGAGGGGCGAGGCTGCAAATAGATGTGGCTGAGTACTTTGGTCATGGATGAAACATTTGCACTGTAGTGGAGAAACCATTCCAAATGAATGGGAGAGCTTCTTAATGACATGAAGGAGCAGAGCAGGAAAGGAGGGCACTCATCAGCATTGGTGGAAGTATCTGCTGCTGAGTGCTATGCTTCAGCAATAAGGCCAGAGGGGGGTGTGGTATACGGCCAATATACCACTGCTAAGGGCTGTTCTCAAGCACGAAACAACGTAGCATTCAGGGCTCGAACCACCCAGTTTAGAATGCTCTTTATATAGTCATAGAAAGAGACACATTGGACATGGCTACGGGAAGATGTTTTGTGTTAGGGGTGCTGTCGAGGGGGTAGGGTTTGGTGCTGAGGAGTATTTTTCTCCGCTCTGCTGACAAGTATTTTTCCCCGCTCATACAGAATTAATAAAGGCCGAGTTCACTAATAAAAAAATTATAACAGAAAAAAAGTATATATATATATGCTTTTATTTCCCGTGGCTATGGACTGCCGGTACCTCCTCATAATCCAACCAGGGTATATGGTTAAGACAGCATAAAGGATGCTTCGTTTAAACATGTGGGGGTAGTGACAGTTCCACTCCTTGGCTGAGAGTTAGTATGGTGGGAAGATAGAAGCATGATACCGCTGTGTGTGTTAGCGTGCCAGGGTGTTGGCTGATTGGCTGGCTGGCTGGCCGGATGCATACCGATGGTGCAGTGCTCTCCGTTCCAGCCCTGTTGGCACTGACACTTCCCATCCCGGCATGTCCCGTGCTTCACACACAGCGGGTTGCAGAGACGCTGGTCACACCCGGCGCCTGTCCAGCCCTCCTCACAGCGACACACACCGCCAACACACAGGCCGTGGGCGCCACAGTCCGACGAGCACACCTCTGTGGAGAAACACACATGTAGGCACATGAGCACAGTAACAGGAGAGGAAAGCAGTACAGTCGACGGACACAGGGAAATTGATGGGTTTCACAGAGGTGGTCGTCACAAAGAGATGTGGCCATGGCGTGTGTTGAGTGTCTTTCTGAGTTGTAGAGACTAGTGAGAGAAGTAGTATAATATATGCCATTTAGCAGACGTTCTATCCAAAGCAACAGACATGCATGCGTGGTCCCGGGTATTGAACCCACCATCTTGGCATTGTAAGCACCATGCGCTACCAACTGAGCTTACAGAGGGGAAGGTGTGTGTGGTATTACCTACCCATGGAGCAGTCTGGTCCCATCCAGTTTGGGTCGCAGCTACAGACGCCTGTGTCGGGTATGAAGGCACCGTGTCCGTGGCACTGGTCTGGGCACTGGGCCCTGGGATGCTCACAGAGCGGGCCGGCCCAGCCTGGCTTACAGTGGCACTGCCCACTCACACAGGTACCATGGTCAGAGCAGCCTGGGTCAAGACAGTCCACTGATACACAGATAGAGAGAAACAGAGGCATGACGTCAATGCACCTAACAAAAACGTAGTAGCAGTAGTAGTGAATAGTGAATATACTTAAAGTAGGGAATATTCTGAAAGAGAGGAGGCAAAATGGCCATTTCTGATGTATTCTCAGTCCCTCTGTATAACAAGAACTCTCTCTACTCTGCCATCACACATCTCGCTTCTCTACTTACCCTACTTTTGGCTCCAACTCCACTTCATCCCAGATGAGCAGAAAACCCATCAGAACATAAGTGAATGAATCAGCTCCAGGGCAATTATTTAAAAGCGGGATCAATGGAAGAGATTCCATTCCCGTAATAACGTTTCTGATGTACAGTGGGGGTCTGAAATGATTGACGACCGTGACAAAGTTGAGCAAAGAATGACCGTGTAAAATAAATCATTTAAATACTGAGCTATATTGTATGCAAAGGATATGATATTATTTTTTTATACGAACAGAACTGCTCAGAGAACAACTCATTTAAAAACAATTCTCAAGAAGGTAGGGGGTCAAAATGACACCCCTGTTTTCAACACTTCAGGTGGTGAGGATAAAAGAGTATTTTTCCAAAATGTTTCATGAGATTGGAGAACACACTGGGAGGGACCCATGACCGTTCCTCCATACAGAATCCTTCTAGATCACCGATATCCTTCGAACTGCCCTGTTCAATTCAAACAGCAGGTTTTTAAATGGGTTTCAAGTCCGCCAATTAACCATTTCTTTTTTTGAAGGTTTTTGGCTAAAATATCCTGGTACATGAAGTTCATGATGCCGTTGACCTTAATAAGAGCCCCCAAAGACCAGCGGCAGCAAAATAGCCCCATAACATCAAATATTATTTTCTGATCATGCGTTCTCGTTTTGACGCCAAACCCACCTCTGGTGTGCATGGCCAAAGAGCTCTATTTTCATGTCATCTAACAAATGGAAAAGCCGAACAGCATTGGCTCTTGGATTGGAACTGGAGCTTTGGTCTGATGACATGATACAAAAAGCTATTGTATTGTATTTGAACTATTTATTTTATACAGACAATACTTGCTCATCATTATCAAGGGTGTCAATCATTTCAGACCCCACAAAACATTAGGAACACCTTCCTAATCTTGAGTTCCATCCCCTTTGCACTCAGAACAGCCTCAATTTGTCAGAGCATGTACTCTACAAGGTGTCAAAAGTGTTCCACAGGGATGCTGGCCCATTTTGACCCAAATGCTTCCCACAGTTGGGTCAAGTTGGCTGGATGTCCTTTGGATGGTGGACCATTATTGATACACACAGGAAACTGTTGAGCGTGAAAAACCCAGTAGTGTTGCCGTTCTTGACACACTCAAACAGGTGCGCCAGGAACCTAGTGATACCCCGTTCAAAGGCACTTAAATATTTAGTCTTGTCCATTCACCCTCTGAATGGCACACATACACAATCCATGTCTCAATTTTTTATTTTTTTATTTTACCTTTATTTAACTAGGCAAGTGAGTTAAGAACAAATTCTTATTTTCAATGATGGCCTAGGAACAGTGGGTTAACTGCCTGTTCAGGGGCAGAACGACAGATTTGTAACTTGTCAGCTCGGGGATTTGAACTTGCAACCTTCCGGTTGCACCGCTCTAACCACTAGACTACCCTGCCACCCCAATTGTCTCAAAGCTTAAAAATCCTTCTTCAACCCGTCTCCTCCCCTTCATCTACATGGATTGAAGTGGATTTAACAAGTGACATCATTAAGGGATCATATCTTTCACCTGGATTCTCCTGGTCAGTCTATGTCACGGAATGAGCAAGTGTTCCTAATGTTTTGTCCACTCAGTGTATATCACTGCAGTCTCATACTTTTTGAAACGTAATATGACACTACATTGTGAATCTCCCTGAAGGCAGGTGTGTGTGTGTGCGTGTGTTTGTCTGAGAGTGGGCGTGAACAAGTGTGCGCGTGATCTACAGCGCTGCACACCCTACCTTCCTCGCAGGTGTCGCCGCGGTAACCTGCAGAGCACGTGCAGGAGCCCTCGGAGCAGGTGCCACGGCCGTTACAAACTGGGTCAATACACTGGCCCACTGGGACGTCACACTCTGAACCCTTCCATCCGCTGTAGCAGATACACGAGCCCTTGTCATACTGGCCATTGCCACTGCACAGGACCGGGCAGGCAGCTAGACAACGTGGGAGGAATGAGATACAGCAGGGGAGACAAGGTGAAAGACATGGGCGTTAGGTCCTATTTGAGTCATGCTCCATTTTATTTCAGTAGATAATCACTTATGTTGAGATTGGACTCAAACTAGTCATGGTGGCTCTTGTTACGAGGATCAAGGTAGGGGTAAAATATTCCACAATATACATTTGAGTGATGCTTCATTTAAATATATCAGTAGTCACTTAGGTTGAGACGATCCTATTGGACATGTCTCAAAACGATGATGATTTTCAAGATAGGGGTGAAATATACCTACAGAATACACAACTTGACAGCCGAGCGCAGTGATACCAAAGTACGTACCTTTGGCACAATCCATGCCATGGAATCCTGGAAAGCAGTGGCACACGCCCGACATGCACTCTCCGTTTCCATGGCAATTCTGCGGGCATTCTTGCACTGAATCTACGATCGAACAGAAATCATTGAAAACAGACAAGTAATTACAACCAAAATATGAGATCTGATATGATACAGGATGCGATTGTTCCCACTCCTCTCACCTCCCTCTGTTTGATCCCTCTCCTGTTTTGATTAGGCAGACCTCCTCCCTCACCACCTCTTCCCTCCTTACCGTTCATAATTAGATGCGTCTAAATAATTAACAGTCGTTAACGTTTCACCGGAGGCCGAACCTGCGACTCTTTCTACAGCTAATAGAATAGTCTGTGCCAATAAGAGTTGAATGCAGAGAACGTCACGTGTTTGATGGAAGAACTACAATGAAGCGGCAGAATGGTGTGAACACATTGACATTACTCGAAAAGGGGGGGGCAGCTCCTGGGGGGGCATGTCAACATATACTCTATACAGCTTTATGCAAAGACTACAGCTCAGTAATTAAGAGGACAGGTGAAGACCGATGAGCTTTTGCGATTCGGGTCATTTTTATTAAAAGAATTCTCTGTAAATATCCATTAGCAGATCATTCAAAAATGCCTTAGCACATTATTCAAACGATTCAGCGTACCAATACTCTTTTATAGCACACCCCAAATGTCCTCAAACAACCCCCCCCCCCCCCCCCCCCCCGCCACAAGTGAAAACCTCCCCCCATTACAACATTACTCATCCCCACTGCTCAGTTAAGTACAATTACTGTAATATAATTGCCTCAATCACTCAGTGTCCCTACGGCAGTAGGCCAGTGGCAGAGGCTACTCCACCACTGTATGTTGCTGCCACTGTTGCATGTCCTGTGTGCCTCCCCACGGAGGATTAGAGGTTCATGGAAGCATATAAGGCAAAGGAATAATGAGCAGATGTGTATTCATGTACTAAGAGAGTCTACTGTTGAAGACAAAAGCGCCACTTTGACCTTGTGCATATCAATGTAGCCAGTAGGTCAAGCCAACCCATTCGTCTCAGCTCCCGTTCCCCTCTCTTTTAGACAAGTTTAAGCCCACGCCCTGTTCTGTTGCCCTTTGTTCTCCTTTTCAGTAGCATCGTCCTTCAGACCAGTCTTCCTCATCACTGGTTATCATTTCAACTCATCTCTAAATCAAAATATGTTGTTTCATGCCTTTACTGCAGCAGAGCCTGCCTGTGTGCTGTGTAGAGATAGTGTTTTTCTTCGGGGGAGCTCCTGACAGTCATGAAAACTTCAAAACCAAAGCAAGTGCAAATATTAATGGTGTTTTTTTTCTTTTCTTGTTTTGTTCTCAGCTGTTGCAGAAATGTGTCATTCTCCCCCTGAACAAGGCAGTTAACCCACTGTTCCTTGGTAGGCCGTCATTGTAAATAAGAATTTGTTCTTAACTGACTTGATTATAGATTTTTTAAATGCAGCTTACAGACAGAGAGGACATACATCTTTTACAATTCAATCTCTCCCACTCAACCTTGCCAACACATTCAGAGTTCACTACTAATATCAGTCTAACCCAAACTGGCCAACAGGGCTGCAAACCTGGAATGGTGCATTTGTAGAACTCACTCAGAGGTGTTACTCGCTACCAGAATCCAAAAATGGTTTCCCTGCCTTTACGAAGAGAAAACAGAGATATAGAGCAGGGAAATACAATAACAGCACCCACCTAGAGCCACGGTGCTGAAGGAGACAGACTCCTTGTCCTTGCCGTCGTTGTAGAAGGCCAGATGCCAGGTGCCAGGGTCCAGGTATTGAACAAAGATGGCCTCGTTCAGAACCACCGTGTGGATGCTGCGGCGCTCCCGAGGAGACTCCACCACACTCCACTTCTCCTTCCCGTCCAGACGCTCCATGTAGTCATACTGAACAGAGAGAACAGGGTTAGTCAGGAAGGAAGGGGCACGGCAGGTAGTCAACTCTGCTTAATAAACCCGGTTTATTAAATTCAGGTGGAATTAATGTCAAGGTCTATAACATATCTGTGACATATGTAATATACTTCTATGATAGCTATATCCAGGTCTAAAACATGACCTATCCAGGTCTAAAACATGACCTATCCAGGTCTAAAACATGACCTATCTAGGTCTAAAACAATATAGACGGCCATTGCTGGGTACCTGTGCATGGGAGGGGGGCAGACCCTTGCGGATGTACACCCCAAAGAGTGCATCTTTGCCCAGGGAGATGTTGAACTTGAGGAACAGGGGCTGGCGGAGGTGTAGTAAGGAGCGCCAAAACACTCCTGGGGGGATGTCCTGGCTCACCCGCCGACCTACCTCCAGCTCACCTGTACTTATACTACTGTTCCTGTACACCCATGGTCCTGAAAGAGAGACGGAGGAGGGAATGGGGATGGGAGAGAGAGAGAGAGAGAGAGAGAAAGAGAGGGGGTGAGTGAAAGAGAGAAGAGAGAAAGAGTAGGTTAGACATACCAAATCCAAGGTAAAGGCCCCTGTGAGTTTACCTCAGATCTCTGTCGAAATAACCCCTCTGCTGTGATAAAACCCAGAGGAAAGTCAATGTCTCCAGCTCATGGAGAGGCAATGCAAATATTTGTGTTTCATTGCGGGGGAAAGAAACCAACATACAGATGCTGTTTTACTAAGGTGTGCATTTTACAACACTATTAATCATCTCACACTGTAAAAGGGTTTTAGATTCATGTTTACATTGTAGTGCTGTAGGATGCGGCATCACACAGTTCCTGTAGCTCCTTTTCCCTATGGGGACTGGTGAGGAACTAAAGGTCTGCTACCATTCTCCTCCTCCCTCTGAGGGGGATTACCGTATTCCCAGACCTGTTTATCATGCAGCTCTCATGGGACTGAGGGGGTCGACAATAGTGAGGACTTTGCTAAATCATCGTAGTCCACCATCATCTGTGGTGCAACATACTGCATCTCCCCTTAAAAACAAAAAACGCTTGAGAAATTGATGCAGGAACAGGAAGTTCCTAGTATTAACTATAACTGCAAAGGTTGCTATCCCTCTCTGGTTTTGAGCAGTTAACCCCAAATAGTTTATTTTCCTAGCTGAGAAACCTCTGGCTGTATTAATATTGGATGAGGGAGAGAGATAAAGAAAGAATGGGGTGAAGAGAGAGAGAGAGAGAGAGTGAAGAGATGAGGTCCTAGGTAGCGATCTATTCCTCACACAGTATTAAAGCAGGGGTGTTATTCCTCCTGAACACATCAGGCAGATCTGCAAATGTCCTCCTGACAGTGAGGATCACAGACACACAGCGAGAGAGTCACACTAACCACAATGCTCTGGCTCGCCTCCAGCACAGTCTCACAGCTCCCTCTCTATGTCTTTACTGCAGAGTGACCTCAACTCATCTAGACACCAGGATCCAAGCCCTGGAGGTTAGGGAGGCATCGACCGTTTAGTCTGGAGGTCTGCCTCACAACACAGTCTTATGAAAAACTATTCCCAGTCCTGCCAAACCCCGGAGAACCCAACGCGACTGCTGTATCTCTCAGTAGAGAGCCGTTTGATGCCATTCCCAACAGATGACAGATGTGCTCTCACTCATATCTTGTCCTTTCCACAACCTTCTCTAATTACATGAAGCCCAGCAAATTCAAACGCTCAATTTCAGCGTCTGGCTTAAACAAACTAGCTTGGCCCAGACATGCAGTGTGTGTGTGTGCGTTTATGTGTGTGTGTGTGTGTGTGTGCGGGTGTGTCGGCTCATCAGACAGCCCATGCTTGGCGGCTCCTCAGAGCCACTCCAGAGGCCCTCCATCAAAGCCAACGTCACGCTGTTGGAAAAACACTTCAGAGGACGAGTTCACAGCTCGAGTCTCCGAGAGCGATTTCACAGCTCCTTCCGCCCACACTACGCCTCCTCTAGTTGGATTAGATGGAATGTGTCGTTACAGTCCTCCTAAATTAAGACGTGCCTCTGACGCGGCCAGCAAATTCTACAGACCGAAGGGCGTGATATGGTGTTTTAACAGCAATCAAACAAATGTGCATTGGTATGTGTGAGGAATTACTAAATATTTATCTGAGGGCTGAAGGCTTCCTTTCTAATGTGTTACTAATTCACAAGGGAAATGAGGCATTACATGCACTATGGCGGACGGATGGTCAGCCTTGTGCCATCCTTTGATTGCACTCCGACAGCAAACTTCAAAGCGCAAGGTAAATAACCTGAGTTCTAATGCAATTGGCAACGCTCCTTTAATAGAACCTGTGTAAGCTCTGTTGATGTGATTAGTATTCTATTAGGAGTTTTGCACCAGACGGGGTAAGCTTCACTATAATTCAAACACTCCAGACAGCAGAAAAGGGAGAACTCGTTATAATTTGTTCATTAACAAATGAAAGCCAGGGACTTCTTGTTCTTCGTTCTTGCACATTAGCAGGTTGTCGATTTCCACTACATCCTTCCCTCCATTCATAAACAAATCTAGCCCAAAGCTACCAGACCTCTAGCCCAGAGCTACCAGAACAGCCAGAGCCTCACTAGCTGTTAGAACCCCCAGTACAGTCTCCAGTCATCCATGCTGCCTCAGTGTAGTGTAGTGGAGGGTTTCAGCACCATGGCCAGGGGCGGTAGCTGTGTGGACTCTGGCTGTTCTTACCTCTGCCTCCGGAGGGCACTGTTGCCACGTCGCTCCTGCCCGGCAGGCCAGTGCTCAGTCCGTTGTTGATCAGGTGACCATCGGCCGGTTTCAGCTGCCAGTTGAGCCCCAGCAGATTCAGAACTGATCGAGACACAGAGAGAGAGAGAAAGAGAGAGAGAGAGCGAGAGCGATAGAGAGCACAATACCATAGTGTGAATATTGTAGTGTATATACCACTAATACACAGAGCTGGGCTGTTGAGCTGTGCTGGGTTGGGCTGGCCTCAATGGCCAGGCAGCTTGCCCACACAGGTGGACTGGAAGCCCACAGCCCAGGAGAACAGTTTAATAAGCCTCTCACTTCACTACTTAATCACAATGGCCTTTAGGTAAATCACTTCATCCCAATACTCAAGAGAAAACTCTTGAAACAGCCATGCTAGAGTTGGCTTTGTCTCATACCTTCCTGTATATTGGATTAAATGCTGGGACATCCTAAATCTTGATTAAAAAGAGACAAATAGGCTGAATCTGAATAATAATAAAACAAAAATATATATAAAATGCTTTGAATTTAGTGACAAAAGTGGCAAAGATAACTCTTCTTCTTGAGTTAATCAGCTCGTACATTCCATCGCTAGGAAAAGACCTTGGATTAATATCTCAGCAATTTTTCATCTACTCCCCAGAACTCCAATTACTGCTGCCAATGACCTTTTGCACAGAGCGAAACCCAGAGAGTAGAACATTCAGGTATATCAAAATTCCCAAAAATGTAGCTATTAGGTTGGGACAGGGATGGCATCTGCTTGAAGCACACGTCAACCTCACTATAACAAGTCAGACAGATCAACACTCTTATTTTATAATTGTTTTAATTGTACCTTTATTTAACGAGGCAAGTCAGTTAAGAACAAATTCTTATTTACAATGACGGCCTACCAGGGAACAGTGGCTTATCTGCCTCGTTCAGGGCCAGAACGACAGATTTTTACCTTGTCAGCTCGGGGATTCGAGCCCGCAACTTGTTGGCCCAATGCTCTAACCACTAGGCTACCTGCCGCTCTCTATGATAATATAAGGAACAGTGGTTTTGTCAGTCAGAGGTCCTAAGGTCATCTACATGACAACATGCAGAGTGGTCCAATGGCTGTTCATAACAGGGGTAGAAATGAAATCTACTCTACAAACGGCTACGTGGGGAGAGGCCGAGGGGGTCTTAATATTCTACCCAGTCCCTCTTACCCTAGTCCACATGGATGCACACCAGCACACACACACTGACATGGTATGTAGAGGCACAGCAGTATGCAAACAAGCATACGCACGCAAACATATACACGCATGCACACACACACGCGCGAAGATGCAGACGTATGCAGTATCAGTGTTAATGACTCACCTTCATCTGTGCCCTACTATCCCAGCTACCCCCCACCCCCCAGGGCTGAAGCAGACAGTAGGCTGAGGAGAATGAATGGAACAGGATGGGCCCCTCGGTATAGCTCCTGTCTGAACTGTTCAGCTTGACTTGTGGGCAGGCAGGCTATGCTCCTGTGCCACTCCACTGTCAACCTCTCTACCGTCACAGAGATGGAGCAGCCTTTCTTCACTATCTCCATTTACTCTCGCTTTCTCGCTCTTCTCTCCTCTATCTGCTTATCTGCCACAATCTCTCTCCTTCAATCTACCTCCATCTCCACATCTCCTTCATTCATCTCTCTCTGCAGCCTTTTTTTTCCTCCCACAGCAGTCACTAGGCCTCTGTCCCAGATACACTTTGCTATCCAGACATTGGGCTGCTGCTGCTGATCCTGGCACAGATCAGGGACAAAGAGGTCCAGGAACGTTATCAATAATAAGCTCTCTCCGAACGCTTTGTCTAACGGGACACAATTCACTGCATTTCTGTCGATGCCGGCAAGAAACCCATGTCTTTCTACTCCGCCTGTAGAGGGCACCCTTGCTATAAACCATTGCAGAGTTCAAAGGGGAATTTTTGATAAGGTCTATGCATGGGGAGCCAAACTGCATATCGACTCGGTCTTGCAGCGAGACACACCTCTATACAGCAATGGCGCCACCTTCCGCAATTCAGGATGGTGCCAAGAGCCACAGACAATCCATTGCTAATTGTATTAGATCATTTAACAACAATCAAACGATGCCATTCTAAAAATAGCACTTCTCAATGACTATTTTCAAACCATCTCCTCACGGCGTGCACACAGTCACCCTACATTTAAACACAAGAAACAACAATCAGGCTGGCTGTGCAGCTATAGTTATGCACACTATAAATGTGCCCATGGGGAGGAGTGTAGAAAAAGGATCAGAGAAACAGGCACTTTGCATACATTAGCTCAAAGACGAGAGCTGCAGCACTGCACTGCACTGCTTACTGCGGTCTGCATGCTGCCTGTACAACTCCCAAGGTTTACCTAGATAATCATTAGCTGATTGAATAAAAAGCTTGTCAATGAGGCGAAGAGACAGTAAAAATAAACCTAAATGACAGCCCCTCAAGCTGTTGGTCATCCTCAGTTAATTCTGAACAAGAACCCAAGTTCTGCCGAGGCATTAATAAATCCTCGCCTTCGGGTTCCTCCTCCCTCTCCAGCTTCTTTCGGTACAACACACGGTCTTCTGCAGGCCTCTCTAAAGACACACATATATACGTGTAAAGCAATGTAAGCTAGGTAATCAGTGGTTCATCAGTCTGTCAATGAACCAGCATGGCAAGTGTTAAATACTCTCTGTCGCTTCAATGCACTTAAGACTGCTTAATCACATCTGGGGGAAATCTTCCACAAACTCATTTTCGGCCCTGCAATAAACATGAATAATTAACAGAAAATGTGTTAGATGAGAAATTCATGAGATGGTGCATAACAATTTATGTAATCTTTATCTATAATTCACCTCCTCAAAGTGATGTATAACATTACCTAGAGAAGTACTAATCTGAGAGATGACCTCAACTCTACCGGGAAGGCACTGTGAGTTCCCCGTCTCTGTCTCTGCTGCAGGAGCAAGACGCTCCGACTTCAGGTCACATCCATCATCAAGGAACAGCACAGAGAGATACTAATGCAGTATAATTATTTATTATTGGCTACCACTCACTTCAGTGGTTATGTATCAAAACTCAATGTGACGATCCAAAAAAAAGATAGTTGTAATACATTGGTCTGGGGAGTCTGATGAATTCTATGAATCTAACAGGTGAAGAGTCCTCAGTTTGAGGACCGAGACTGGGTGTGGTAACAACAACAAAAATTATTCCCGAATATTAAGCCTTTATTCTTGTAATACCCCCATGTGAGCTGCTCCCTCCAGGGGATTTCTCCTGCAAACGCAAACACAGCTAAGTCTAAAGGCTTTGAAGTTCAACTACAAAGTGGAGCAGACCCAGGGGCCAGGGGAGGGAGCTTGCCGGGCCGGCTGAGGAAAGGAAAGCAGGCCGTGCTGGGGATGAGGATGGGCCGTGATGTGATGTGATGGAGGAGCGTAGAGCTCAGGTCTGCTCGGTTGGTCCCCTGGCAGGACCAGCCTCTGATGAACCGGTAATGAAAACAGCCGTGGGCCTTGCTCCCTTGGTGCCACACCTCCTCTGACTGATGCAACTAAGTGGCAGTTCACAGCAATCTGAGGACAGGATTACAGGAAGTTAAAAGCAGGTGTGCAGTCTGTGCAGCACCACCACCACCACCCATCCCCCATCCCCGAGAGACAACTCAAATTATAGGTGTGTAAACACAGACGTTAGGCTCCAACTTTCACACACACACACACACACACACACACACACACACCCACACACACACACACACACACACACACCATATAAGTCACACACTTATCAACACAAACTCAAATCACCAACACTCTGCCACACACAAACACACACAAAAAAAGCGCACTGTGAAATAAAAAGCTTTTATTCCCACTGATCTCCCGGCGTGTTTCCATCTTTGAAGTCTGTTTGATTTGTCGTTCACAGCTTCTAGCAACACTGTTGTGAATACAAATGTGTGACTACGAGAAATCGACAGTGTCTCTCCTAACAATGAAAAGCCAAGCCAATAACAGCAGCCCTTTCTGGGGTCTATCCATCCCCGCAGCAGCATTCTCTCCAATCCCTCCACAGTGTGTACCTTATCCGCTGCTCTATCCTTGACCACTGAGGGACCCCAGCCTCTGAGAGATGATGCGACATGCCTGTGCTGCGGAGCCATTTTGTTGTCTGATCATCACCCTTTCTGCAGACCCATGGAATCTAAAAAGGATTACCACCCCACCAGCAACCCCCGCGACCCCCCTCTGCGAGGGCGAGATGTGGGTGTGAAGAGCAGCGTGACGAGATGGATCCAATCTATTCCACTCCGCTTGTCAAAATCCCTGAGCCCAACCATCGGTCCCCCAGACACCTTTTCTTTCTTCTATAATTACAACCTTCGTGTTATGAGTTTCTCTCTCTTACTCTTTCACCGACTCCAAATGGACCTTGTCACCATCCTGCCCATGTGCAAGTGCTGAGGAGACAATTTGTGTGACAGCGTTATATACCCCTGTCGGTCTCATGAAGGAGAGCCAGGGAGAACATCCACACATATGCCAGCAGCATACCACCCTGCATCCCACTGCTGGCTTGCCCCTGAAGCTAAGTAGGGTCGGTTCTGTCGTTCCCTGGATGGGGGATCAGATGCTGCTTGAAGTCAAGTCAATCAAATGTATTTTATAAAGCCCTTTTTACATCAGCCGATGTCACAACGTGCTGTATAGAAACCCAGCCTAAAACCCCAAACAGCAATGCAGATGTAGAAGCACGGTGGCTAGGAAAAATTCCATAGAAAGGCATGTATCTCGGAAGAAACCGAGGACAGGATTACAGTGGTTTTGGAGGGCCAGTAGGGGGCACTCTTCCCTCTGGTCTAAGGAGATCCCCATTTCAGGGCAGTGAAGGGGACATTGCCCTGCGTAGGGTTCCTTCTTGTGGAGGGAATGTTAAAACAGGTATCCTGACTCTCTATGGTTATTAAAAGTCCCATGACACTTAGCGTAAGAGTAGGGGTGTTAACCCCGGTGTCATGTCAAAATGTCCAACCTGGCCCCATTCCATCATGGCCACCTAATTATCCCCCTCATTCCTAATTGGCATATATCACTCACCTGATAGCTGATGTGTGGTGAAAAATGGCACAAAAATGGTTGCTGTGCATCACCCAGGTGGGTGCTACAGTACACATTGATGGTGGATGAGGTGAGTTTCCCCCTACTATAGGAAACGCCTTGAGTACCTCAGTTGGTAGAAAAGCGCTATATAAATCCAATCAATTATTTATTATTATTATTATTATATCTGGAGTCAGGCCACATGCTCAGCCTCCCTCTCTACAGCTGCAGCTCTTGTACAGCTCATACTATGTGCGTCTAACCGTAACCGGCCAAGTTCACCAATGGTGGCTGGCCATTCCAGCAATATTGCCAAGGTGCTCTGCTCTCTGCTGCTTTGAATCCGAAATAGACCTGAATTTACTATTACTATGCAGGCTGGCATTTGTTTATAGCGAGAGGTAAAAATATTAAATTAAGTGGAATGGAAATAAAGTTGAATTTTGATTGTCATTTCTGTACGCCAGAAGCAGAATTTAGAGTAGAATGAAGAGACGAGGACTCAGGGTTGTGGATTGTTTTTTCTCCAGTTTAAAGCGCGTGCATTGTATAGCATATCTAACACATCCATGACATGCGGCATAAGGAGAAGTTTCACTCAAAGCCTCATCTCCAAAGTAGGAAGGGAAGGAATTTCAGGTTAGGCTCTCTCCAGTGTACACCGCATTCATTCTGCACATTAAGTTTTGCCAGCATGAAGGTCAAAGTCTCCAAAGGCTTGGGGACATTGGGGGTCGTGTTTTCCAGGGCAGAGCCAGTCTGATGAGGCAGATATTTATAAAAAAAAAACAAAAAAAACTGTGACAGACTAGGCGTATTGATGGAGCACTGGTTTCAACCGGAGAGAGGAGAACCACGCAGGGCTGAGGACGTCTACCACCTGTCTCACATGTTTTACCACATGGCCTGTCACTAATGATGGACAGATGACTACAATCAGAACCCACACATAAAAGTGACAACCGCCAACCCTGCTCCATCACTGATACCGGAGGGAGAAGGGGAATAATATGAGTGGATATGTGCCTGTGCATGTCAGGTGGTGTGTTATTCTAAATACAGTGGGGGGGGGGGGGGGGGGGGGGGGGAGTATTTAGTCAGCCACCAATTGTGCAAGAAAAAAATCCAGAAAATCACATTGTAGGATTTTTAATGAATTTATTTATAAATTATGGTGGAAAATAAGTATTTGGTCACCTATAAACAAGCAAGATTTCTGGCTCCCACAGACCTGTAACTTCTTCTTTAAGATGCTCCCGTGTCCTCCACTCGTTACCTGTATTAATGGCACCTGTTTGAACTTGTTATCAGTATAAAAGACACCTGTCCACAACCTCAAACAGTCACACTCCAAACTCCACTATGGCCAAGACCATAGAGCTGTCAAAGGACACCAGAAACAAAATTGTAGACCTGCACCAGGCTGGGAAGACTGAATCTGCAATAGGTAAGCAGCTTGGTTTGAAGAAATCAACCGTGGGAGCAATTATTAGGAAATGGAAGACATACACGACCACTGATAATCTCCCTCGATCTGGGGCTCCATGGAAGACCTCACCCCGTGGGGTCAAAATGATCACAAGAACGGTGAGCAAAAATCCCAGAACCACATGGGGGGACCTAGTGAATGACCTGCAGAGAGCTGGGAACAAAGTAACAAAGCCTACCATCACTAACACACTACGCCGCCAGGGACTCAAATCCTGCAGTGCCAGACGTGTCCCCCTGCTTAAGCCAGTACATGTCCAGGCCCGTCTGAAGTTTGCTAGAGAGCATTTGGATGATCCAGAAGAAGATTAGGAGAATGTCATATGGTCAGATGAAACCAAAATATAACTTTTTGGTAAAAACTCAACTCGTCGTGTTCGGAGGACAAAGAATGCTGAGTTGCATCCAAAGAACACCATACCTACTGTGAAGCATGGGGGTGGAAACATCATGCTTTGGGGCTGTTTTTCTGCAAAGGGACCAGGACGACTTATCCGTGTAAAGGAAAGAATGAATGGGGCCATGTATCGTGAGATTTTGAGTGAAACCCTCCTTCCATCAGCAAGGGCATTGAAGATGAAACGTGGCTGGGTCTTTCAGCATGACAATGATCCCAAACACACCGCCCGGGCAATGAAGGAGTGGCTTCGTAAGAAGCATTTCAAGGTCCTGGAGTGGCCTAGCCAGTCTCCAGATCTCAACCCCATAGACAATCTTTGGAGGGAGTTGAAAGTCTGTGTTGCCCAGCAACAGACCCAAAACATCACTGCTCTAGAGGAGATCTGCATGGAGGAATGGGCCAAAATACCAGCAACAGTGTGTGAAAACCTTGTGAAGACTTTTGACCTCTGTCATTGCCAACAAAGGGTATATAACAAAGTACTGAGAAACTTTTGTTATTGACCAAATACTTATTTTCCACCATAATTTGCAAATAAATTCATTCAAAATCCTACAATGTGATTTTTTGGATTTTTTTTCTCATTTTGTCTGTCATAGTTGAAGTGTACCTATGATGAAAATTACAGGCTTCTCTCATATTTTTAAGTGGGAGAACTTGCACAATTGGTGGCTGACTAAATACTTTTTTGCCCCACTGTATGCCCATTCTAATCCTGTTTTATGAGTCATTAGGTTGATTTCAGTGTCAATGACCCATCTTTTTTGGTTTTATATCATGCCTAATAAAAGCCCCTGCTTATAGCCAGAGCAGCAGCTCCAGCATCAGTTCAGGTAACATGCAGTGCACTAGGAAAATGTTTCAGATCCTTTCACTTTTTCCACATTTTGTTACGCTACAGCTTTATCCTAAAATCGATTAAATTAATGTTTTCCCTCATTAACCTACACACAATACCGCATAATAAAGTGAAAAGAAGTTTAGACATTTTTGCAAATTTATTAAAAATACAAACAGAAATACCTTATTTACAAAAGTATTCAGCCCCTTTGAGATATTCATTTCAGGTGCATCCTGCTTCAATTGATCATCCTTGAGATGTTTCTACAACTTGAATGAACTTCACCTGTGATAAATGAATTTGATTGGACATGATTTGGAAAAGGTACACACCTGTCTATTTAAGGTTTCACAGTTGACAATGCATGTCAGAGCAAAAATTAGGCCTTTATGGTAGAGTGGCCAGATGGAAGCCACTCCTCAGTAAAAGGCACATGACAGCCCACTTGGAGTTTGCCAAAAGGCACCTGGCATCTGGAGGAAACTAGGCACCGCTCATCACCTGGCCAATACCATCCCTACGGTGAAGCATGGTGGTGGCAGCATCATGCTGTGAGGATGTTTTCAGTGGCAGGGACTGTGAGACTAGTCAGGATAGAGGGAAAGATGAACGAAGCAAAGTATGGCGAGATCCTTGATGAAAACCTTCTCCAGAGGATCATGACCTCAGACTGGCGCAAAGGTTCACCTTCAAACAGGACAACGACCCTAAGCACACAGCCAAGACAACGCAGGAGTAGCTTGGGGACAATTCTCTGAATGTCTTTGATATGCCCAGCCAGAGCCTGGACTTGAACCCAATCAAACAACTCTGGAGAGACCTGAAAATAGCTGTGCAGCAATGCTCCCCATCCAACCTGACAGAGCTTGTGAGGATCTGCAGAGAAGAATGGGAGAAAATCCCCAAATACAGGTGTACCAAGCTCGTAGCATCATACCCAAGATGACTCAAGGCTGTAATCGCTGCCAAAGGTGCTTCAACAAATAACTGAGTAAAGGGTTTGAATACTTATGTAAATGTGATATTTCAGTTTTTAATTTTGGATACATTTGCACAAAATAAAAAAAAACTGTTTTTGTTTTGTCATTATTGGGTAGTGTGTAGATTGATGAGGGATAAAAAAAATAATTAGAATAAGGCTGTAACGTAACAAAACGTGGAAAAAGATAAGGGGTCTGAATACTTTCTGAATGTACCATAACTAAGGGGATAAAAGTAGAACCAATATCAAAAAGGGGGTTTGGGAGGTGGATAGCTAAGCCTAGACATACTTGTCATTTATCTCTCCCTTTCATCATCATTCACCAATTAGTGTAAATTAGACCGGCTGTCCTTTAAGGGGGGGGGGGGGGGGGGCGACAGAGAAACGCAGGAGCAGGGCTCTCCATCGCCATTCCCCACCTAGCATGATGATGCTAGACCTGCTCGGCTTGCATCAGGCCTGCTCACCTCACCTGTGTCCTAGCAACAGTAAACCTCTCAGCCCCTTGGATGCGGTAGGTCTGTGAGCGAGTGCGTTTCACAACAAACCACAAGGAATATAAAAAGACCTTTGTGGCAAACGAGTGTCCTTAGAGGAATGGACGAGCGGAGAGATACAAGGACAACTGGTGGGTGTCAGTCTTTCATGATGTAACAACGTCCCCGTGATTGGCCCAGTAGCTCTTCACACTTGTACCCGTACACTGTTTCAAAATAGCAGATTTGGACACGCTGTGGCTGTGCAATAACATGCTACTCGTGACGTCAGAGCTCAAGGACTCATCTTCACTGTGCAGTATTGGTTTTGACTGACAGCAGTTCTGAACTTGAACACCGGGCGTGACAAGACGTCGCCCCGATCCCCAATGCTAATTGGGGAAATCGCTGTCTTTTGAAAAGACGAGACATTGGACAAACACCCGTTAGTCCAAATGTGCAGTTCACATTTCCATATCATAAAACTCATGTCATATACAGTAGTGTCAACGTTTATGATCACTATGCTATGTACAGTTCGAAAGACATTTTGGCGGGGAACACGCATCTGAATACACCAAAATGAGGGCCCGCTTCTCTGAACTGCCTTGTGAAAGCCTAACACTGTAAGATCCTATTTAGTAATTTAGCTAGCTAGCCATGTTGCCAATAGAACACACTTTCAAAATAATGCCCATCTGACCAGATCTGACCAGATTGCAATTTATAATGGACTGTTTTTGGAATGTGTAAACAACAACAGTAATTGACACGGATGCAGGGCTGTGTTCCAAAGAAAACAACTACAAGTCTACTTGCTCTAGTTCCTCAACGGCACAGCTAGGAGAGCTCAAAATAGCACCTTATAGTTGAAGACTCCTCTTTGAGACATAAAAGTGCATTCAAATTACGTAGGAACTGTGTGTGGCCACTTGGAGACACAAGTTAAACCCTCTCACTCAAAGCCGTGTCATTTTTGTCTTCTGTTGCACCTACCCCACATTTTCCAGGAATAATCTAGTCGTGTTACTGAATTTATCCAGAGTATTTACAGATGTAGTTATCAACAAATGTGGCAAATAGTACAGTGAATGTAAAATATACATAAAATCAATAATGTAATGTTTGGATTAAGTCTTGCATCAGATGAACTGTTTTCCCTTCACATTTTGTCCTCACATTTAATAATTTTCACATAATCTCCAATCTGTTCCCTTTTGATTGTTACCATGGTTATGCATACATGCTTTCCATATTTCTTCTGTAAGAAACATTTCAATTTAGCCCTGTCCCACGAGTGTATTGGGTTAAGAGGCAAGCTATGCAGACTCAAAAGGAGTCTAGCGTTCAACTCTTTCAGAGCATATTCTTTGTCTTGAGTCTCTGAGAGAAGTTCTCTTCAGACACTAATTCTGGAGTTCAAGAAGAGGACAGACATCATCATTTTTTTTAGACACTTATGAAAGAGGGAAACAGAAATAGCTCATATTTGTCTGACTGCTGTGTTTCCAGATGCATTAGTGCAGATCTCCCTGGAACGCAGGCAGAGTCTGGGCTATGGCTGTGTCTGCGGTGGAGAGCTCAGCTGCAGCCGTCCAGGTTTGATCGCTTGTAAAAATAAAAAAAAATTAAAAAGCCACGGTCACATTTATTTCTGCAGTTTGCACGCACGCACAGGGTTCGGTTCTGCTCAGAAGTCCCGGGGCCCGCTGAGTATTGGCCTGGCCCGGGGGTGCTGGATCGGAACCGCTCAGCCCATAAAGCCTCGACCCCCATCCTGGCGCTGGGGTACAGAGCGCTCTGCTTGCTGAGCTGTGGCCTTGCCTCCCTCCCTCGGTGTGCCTGAGTGCCACGCCATGCGAAACATAATCCCACAGGTAATGGGGGAGTTTCACCACGCATCACACACCAGTGCACACACACAGCCAGCTTCCACCCATGGCTGCCCAGAGACAATGAGCCAGCTCTCTCCCACTCGCTCTTTTTTTTCTACCTCTCTGTGTGTGTCTCTCCAGATTTGAATAGGACAAGCGTGTCAACGCAATCTCACAGTGAATAAATATATCCACAAACACTGCAATTCCAAACAGTGAAGTCCTGAAAGCCGGGTGAAGTTGACTTAAAACCACAATACCGCAATGGCTTGGCCACCACTACTAATGTATCTGTTTCTACCCCACATAGAGCCCGTAATACAACACATTCAGGCAACTCACAATACACCCCCCCCCCCCCCCCCACGTGATTGGCCTTAGCTGTTATTATGTGACCACAGTGAGGCTCTTGATCGGCTCATCAAAGCCCTTTGATGTGTTTACTCTCATTTTCCACCCCTCCTGTAGTGGGCTCTGCTCCCGCTCTCACTCGAGCGCTCTTACGCCTCAGTATCGACTGTGTCCACAGTCCTCTGAGGAGCAAGGCTTGGGGAGCGGCAGGCTCCCTCTCTCAGCCTGGTGTGTGGAGCTAACAGCACAGCTCACTGCACCCCGCAGTGCTGCGATGACTCACAATCACCATGTCAGATCTGAACACCGCCGGAGAGACCTCAATGCTGACTATAAATCGTTACCTCACAAAACAAAATGCTAATAGTAAATATTGTGGGATGAAACCGACCATGGCGTACGGCTAGAGTAGGCCGAGTGTTCACACGTCTTTTTCTTTCTATGTGCTTCATCCTCAGCCATTCATTTGTCATGAGCATGAATACATATTCCATTTTATAATAACCAACATAATATGCTAACAGGCACACATGGATTCATTGCGTGTCAAATGTCAAGCTAATTATGATATATAAGCAAGGTTCTAGAAATTGCTTTTCCATGTCAAGTGTCTGTGAATTTTAATATCATTAGTGCGATAGGCCTATGGTATTTCAGTCCACCATACCCTTGACAAGAATATTTTCAGTTGGAATATTTTCTAGTTCATTCCCAAAACAGGTGAAATGAGCCAAGCCAATCTGACAGCAGATGGCATATCAATATAACAAGGGGGTCTACAGTACTGTATTGTACTGTACTGTATTGTACTGTAGCCTACCTATGAAGTAGGAGAGCAGCACGGCCAGCAGGACGGCAGCAGCGATGGCCGACACGGCAGCACATTTCCAGCTGCAGTACTTGGAGGGTTTATTCAGCTTGAAGGAGCTCCTGGAGAAGGCGTTTCTGGGTAGCAGCCGCGGTGGGGGTGAGTAGACGGTCCCAGACGTCAGGGGGTACCCTGGAGACGAGCTGCTGAACAGGGGAGTGGTCCCGGACGGGGTTTTAAACAGGAAGTGCCTACAGCGAAGGAGAGAAAAGGAGAGAGAGACAAGAGGCGGACACGGAGAGTTAGAATCAGCTGCTACATGGTCTCTATTACCAATAGAATGTGCAAATTGTGTTGGAGTGAACAGTAGCTTTCAGAATATAATGAGACATCTGGAGCAATGAAGTGCCCCTCTATATTCCACCAGCAATTATTCACTGGTCATTTACATGCATTGATTTTCTTATTCACGCTACTCAAAGCGGTCTAAGGACTCTGAATTATACAGCTAAAAGCATACAGAATATACAGATTATCGCCTTCCAGACTCGTAGACCGGCATTTGATTATTATGCTCATTATCATCGTTAGCGCTTAGGCTAAGAATAAAAATCAACTGCTTCTTCGTCATCAGCAGTCTAATTTCTACCCAATGTGAAGATTAGTAAATACTGTAGCTAAGTTAGTCTGCTTCGACAGTATCTCTCGCCTAGCACCTCCTTTCCGTCCGGTGCCCAGCTTGGCTACAGGCAGACCCCAGTGCAATGCTGGCCTGTGCCAGGTGGGCGGCAGACCCTGCGGGGAGGTCTACGAGGAGGCAGATGGGATGGGGATGAAAGTGGAAGACAGTTGACCGTGCCGCTTTGATGCTGGTCGGAAGCTCTCACAAGCTGCTGCCCCACACTGAACCCAAAAACACTCTCCTCTCAGATCTTGTTCCACAGCTCCAGCCCGGACGGGGAAGGAAATCCAAAACCCCCCAGCATCAAACCTCATGGTGTCCTCTCTCGCCTTAAAAAACAAAATTTCCCTTCTATTCACTCACACACAACAAGAGGACAGTTTCTTCTCCTCTCCTCAATTGGAGAAGCAGTGACTAGATCAATGGTGCACATCTACCAATTACGCGTCTCAACTCCTGAGCTGGTGTCTGATCAATCCTAGCAGTAGAACACTGAGATCAACACTAACAGGCTCTCCACAGCCCATCTCTCAACCAACCCGAAGAATCGCTGGAGAACACCAAGGATGACTTGTAACAAAAGGTCTGGGAATTACAGTTAGAAATAAGTAGGAAATCTGTCAGAGATGTCTGTTAAATCGACTATATGTGTTGTAGAGGGAAGGAACTCTTATATGAAGTAGGTAGGGGGAAGCAGCAGAGAGAGTAACAAGTGGATTGACCGTCAAACCTCACGTCAATTCTCAATTCACCGGTTTGGTGGTCTGTGTCCAAATGAGAGCGTCAGCTCAGAAATAATCATTTCATGGGGCGAGAAAGCAACAGAATGACTTAGATATAAGTGAGAGAGAGAGAGAGAGAGAAAAAAAAACAGGTTGGACGCACAAACAAGCTGTAGGAGGCGTGCGCACATAACTCAAGGCCTTACCTCGATGCGTCTCCATCAGTCTTTACATTTGGGATCAGTCTTTACGTTTGGGCTTCACGTGCAGGCAAGGTCAAATGTGAAACCTGCTCAAGGCAACAGCCCGATTTTCATAGCCGTGATGATGGTGCGTCGGCATTTCCTCACCCTGGAATAGCGATGATAAAGTGGGCTGACTTGCCGGTCTACCCAATTACCAGTCAATATCAAACGATGGCTGGCTGATGACATCAACTAATCCCAGGGTCTGCAACATGTGACCTAATAATCCTCATTCAATTCACTCTAACAACCTCGCGTGGAGTGAAATAAACACCTCGAGGAATGGTTTGTCCGAACATAGTATATTGAATATACTGTACTGTCTATGGGCAATCAAAGGGATCACATAAAAAAAAAACATGTTTGATGTACGTATGATTGGTTGTGTTAAATATGTGTTCAGCCAGCTGGCCATTACGGGTTCATCAGAGTATCATCCTCTACACCTCCTCCTCAGTATATAATAAAAGGGATGAAGACAGTGGAAAGAGGTGTCACCGCGGCGACCTGAGAAGGTGTTACACTTGGAGAGGAGTGAACCCACCCCCAAGCAGCACCTCCTGACGGCTGTGTACGTGCACTAATGAAAACATGGCTGAGGTTAGCGCCCTGCCCCTTACTTTGGCCTGCCCTCCGACGCTGCCTGATTAATAACCTGTTCCTTGGTGACAGGCAGGCAAGCACGCAGGCGGCTGGCCACGGCCATCACATCACACCGTGTTAGTGGAGAGAATATCCTCTCAACTAGATGCATGTTAATTGCACCATAGCAGGCAGCAGGTAAATGAATCCATAAATCAATCATATTTTATCCACCAGGGCATGAGTCATATAGCCGTCGTCAGAGACAGCTTTGCAAAGCAAAACAGAGATAGCATAATGGCTTTGGCAAGCACACAACAGATGAGATGGATGATATCACAGTTGATTATGTGTGGGTATTACCACCTGAATTAAACAACGCAATATTCTCCCAACACACTGTAGAGAATGTAATACTCTCTCTCCTGACATGACAAAGAAGGCTGTTTTGTATCCAAAAATCGGTCAATAGTAAAAATAAATGTACATGCTATTCAGCAGTTATTAAAAATGCCACTCTAGCTTACAATGACATTCAGTTCACAAGCCTACTCTGACTTTAAACAAAAAAATGAAATCTATTTCAATGTGATTATAGGACAAAATGAGCATATAATATAAAGGCCTTCATACGTTAATTGCTTTAGTTACACATATCATATCAAATCCACGCTCGAGTTGCATATTTTCAAAGAGGAGAGCCAGCATCAGAGCTGCATTTGAATAAGGACACACAAAAAAACCCCGCTTTTTTTCTCCTTTCTTTCAGGTGAGCCTTTCTGTCTTTTTGTTTATTTATTTTATCCAGATGTTTGCCTTATCATCATTTTAAATAGCACTTATGGTGATAGTCTTTTCTTTCCTTCCTGCTCCGGTGTGTAAATTGGCCACAACATGCCACTCAGAGGGGTTTATCCCACACAGACAGTTTAACAAAACCACAGATGAATACAAAACCAAGCCAAACAGAACAAAAACAAAACAGCAAGACAAAACTGTGTTCATAGTCTCTCTTTCACAGTAAACACTTCTCTCATCCTGAGGGAGGGCGTGTAAAGCCAGCGCAATTAACGAGTAAATGGAGATTTTACAGATAATGAACAGGAATTCAACTGGAGTGTAGATCTATTAGTATTCTACCAGACATGCCAGGACATAATGGTAAAGCTATCAAGGGCAACAGAAATTTAGCATAAGAATTTATGTAATGAACCCTGTTTGGGATTCAAGTCACGGAGGGCTGAACTGTTGGAGGTTTCTGGCTGTTTCTCTCTCAATACCAATACCTCCAGAATATCAGGCAGGCAGGGCCAGGTCTGTCTGCAAGGTGCAACCACGACAACACATTGAGCTGGGCGCTAACACACTGAACCATACCGACGGTGCCGGAGTCAGTCAAACTAATCTAATAAAAAGCAACATCAAAAGGTTCGGGAGTTGAGTCCCCCTAGCACCATGGCTTTTTTAAGCGACCACAAAGTCATTGACTTTATTGTGTTATCCCCGACTGGTTCTTAAAATGTATGTACTGTGTGTATATGTCATTTTTTAAACTGTCAAATCAAAACCAATCAATCAACCTTTGAAGACTTCCACAACAACAAAAAACTAAATCTGACAGGACAGCAACCACAATGACGCAGTTGAACTCAGAGAAAAACATGTTATATAACTAACCCATCCATTCTCAGAGGATGTCTCTCCTAGACAGAGCTCACATAAAAAAAATTAAAAAACTGGGACTCGGTGGGGTTGAAACAGAGAAAAAAAGGCATTTGGAAATTGAACAAGCTACAAACACTACCATTTAACATGGCTGCCATTAATAGTGCATAATTAATTCCAATAAACATGCCATCACCATGCAAATACAGCTTCAGTGCGTACCATAATAATCAGCGGCTTGGTCTTCATGTTACAAGAGCCATACAATGTGGGCTTTCACGCTACGTTGTGAGCATACAGTAGTAGGGCTAATATATACTGTAATAGGGCTCATACATGCAAATTGGCTAAATACAGGCTATGCATTCTGTTGTTGAGAATATAGGAGGAACACCTACAGGCCAAAAGCACCATTGCACAGGTGGCCACTACTCGCTACACTTTGTGATTTTTTTATCTCCCCCAACCCCGTTTAATTTCAGGGCTCCTCAGCAGAAATCGACTGCTGGAGGAGGACATTCAATCTGCAGATAGAGAGAGAGAGGAAGAGAGTGAGAGAGAGAGGAATGGTCCAGCCTTCTCAAACAAGCCCATGGGGATACAGGGAGAGAGCAGACCGGGCAGCGACTCAGCTCACCTCTCAGGATAATGGATTTTTTTATTATTTCATTTCAATTCACCATTTCTGGAATGTGATGAGACTGGACCCTAGAGTATGACAGTGTTACAGTGCCTTGCAGAAATATTCAGACCCCTTGGATTTCTTCACATTTTACTGTGCTACAAAGCGGGATTCCAAACCAAAAATAATGTCAACAATGTACACAAAATACTCTGTAATGTCAAAGTGATCATATGTATATATTTTTTGAGATAAATAAAACATTCATAACTAAAATACAGTCACTGCATAAGTATTCAGACCCTTTGTTATGGCAAGCCTAAATTAGTTCAAGAGTCAAATGTGGCTTAACAAATCACAGAATAAATGACATGGACTCTGTGTGAAATAACAGGGGTTGACATGATCTTTGAATGACTAAACCTTCCTCTGTCCCCCATACACACAACCTCTGTAAAGGTCCCTCAGTCAAGTATTGAATTTCAGGCACAGATTCAACTACAAAGAGAACGGAGCTTTTCGAAAGCCTCTTAAAGATGGTCAGTGATTGGTAGATGGGTAACAATAACAAATCAGACATTGATTATCTCTTAAGCATAGTCAAGTAAATAATTATGCTGTGGATTATGTATTAAACCACCCAGACACCTCAAAATATACAGTTGTCCTTCTGAACTGAGCTGCTGAGGGCATTGGTGATTTTATAACAGCTACAGTTTAATGATTGGGATGAGAGAAAACTGAGGATGGATTAAACAACATTGTAGGGACCTAAATGACGGAGTGAAAAGAAGAATACAAATACACAGAAAGAATATGTATTCCAAAACATGCAACAAGTCACTAAAACACAGCAAAGAACTACACTTTTTGCATAAATGCAAAGCCTTATGTTTGGGCAAATCCAACTCAAAACGTCACTGAGCAACTACCTCCTTATTTTCAAGCATGATGGTGGCTGCATCATGGTATGAGTATGCTTGACATCAACAAATACTGGGGAGTTTTTCAGGATAAAACGAAACAGGATGGAGCTAAGCACAGGCAAAATCCTAAAGGAAAACCTGCTTTACACCAGAGACTGGGAGAGGAATTCACCTTTCAGCAGGACAATAACCTACAATAAATCTACACCGGATTTGCTTACCAAGAAGACAGTGAATGTTCCTTAGTAACCAAGTTCAAGTTTTTACTTAAATCTGCTTGAACATCTATGGCAAGACTTGAAAAAAGTACTGTGAGCCATGATCCCCAAACATCTTGACAGAGCTTGAATAATTTTGAAAATAATAAAATGGGTAAATATTGCACAATCCAGGTGTGGAAAGCTCTTAGAGATTTTACCCAGAAAGACTCACAGCTGTAATCACTGCCAAAGGTGTTTCTAACATATATTGACTTATGCAACAACTATATTTTAGTTATTACATATTTCTTCCACTTTGACAGAGTATTTTGTGTACATTGCTGACAAAAAATGACAATTAAATCAATTTGACTCCCACTTTGTTTCACTAAAGAAGGAGGATTCTTTATAGATAACATTGATGTCATCGCTGAATAATTTGGTAGCTCATTTATGCACTGTAGTTCCTTGGCGCATAAAGACTAGGGCAAGCATTTCGTGAGGGAATTATATAAAATAGTGCACTATGAAAGTGGTTTTCAAACTATTCTTGCCCAGGCAAACTGGCGACCCAGCATATGTTAGCAAAAAGGTGAACGATAATGGCAAGTAAAAATAAATACTTTATTTTAATGACTAGATTTGGTTGATAGCTTCATTATTTTGACATCCCCACAATTAATTGGAAGAGGAAGTGTCAACTCTAACATAGCCTATAAGCTGAAAAAGAGAGAACATTTAGCTTTTTTAAAGGTCATTTTCTGCAATTATTCCGTTTTTTTCATTGAGCTGAAAGAAAATTTTGAAGATTTGAAATTCATTTCCAGCAATTCTATACAGTTTGGCATGGAGTTGAGGGACAATTTTGCAGCTTTAAAAGCACATTTCCTGCAATTACATGCATTTTGCAATGGCTAATGCTGTATTCCTCTGCGCAAACAAAATCAATGGGCATGTGCCCTGACGTTCTAATTTCTATTCGATTGTTAGTTCTCAAACATTGTATTATGAAAAATTATATATAGTTCAATATCTTTTCTGCATGCTTTTTATCTGGTTTTGGTCGTTTAAGTTGACAATAAAACCATTTTTCCATCCCGAAAATTACCACTTAAGACAGCCCGCCTAAGAATTTTCTATACAGAAAAACCCCTGTAATTATCTCCAATGACTGTAATTTCCTCCATTTTAAAGGGATGGTTTGAGATTTTGGCAATGAAGCCATTTATCTACTTCCCCAGAGTTGGATGAACAGGAACAGCTAGCACGGTAACTGTTCCTGAAGACAGCCAGTCATTGCGCTAACGCTAGTTAGCATAGGCTCTTGAAACTACCTCTAACCTATTTCAGACTGGACGCAGAGTCATAAAAAAGTTATCCACAATGGCCTTCTGTTGTAGCTAGCTAGCGAAAATGTATTAAAGAAAATGTTGGTATGTGTCTTTCTACCGTAGTCATTTGCAATATGATAACCTTACAGTTGATTTGTTCCATTGCAAAAAAAATGGCTTTTCCAAGCCAAACCCAAGTCACTGCCTCCCTGAAAATGTGAGTGTGTGTGTGTGTGTGTGTGTGTGAGAGAGAGAGCATGTGTGTGCTAGTGTGTGTGTGTGAATGTACTGTATGAGTTATATTATCTCCAGCAGTGGTATGATGGACAGCATGTCGGGTGGTTCCAGGTCATAGGGTAAAGGGTCAGGCCCCAGATGAAATGTTGTTTTATGCCTATGAGGGAGACTCTGTAAAGACCAAGCAGTATTAATGGGTGAAACTAAGTAAAAGTGCTAGCGCTGCAAGATGCCCCAGACAGGGGCATCTGAAAGACAAAGAATTATGAACTGAAGTGTGTGAGGTCAGGCCCATATGCCCCGACAGAAGCTATATTAATCTGCCTGCTGAGAACAGGCACTGAGGGGGCAGGGAGAGAGGGAAGAGAGAAGAGGAGAGACGGAAGGGGGGAGAGGAGAAAAGGGCAAGGAGCACTAGGGGGAATTGATAGTGAGCGAATAGACGCAGGGTTCTTGTACTGTTTTGTTTTGTGTGTAGTTTGCATTTGTGTGAGTGTGTAAGTGTATATAGCTGTCTATGTAAAGTGTAGGATTAGGAAGAGGAAATTGGATTGCTGTCCACAGTAGAAAGGGAAGTCATAAAACCTAAAACTAACAAACAGTGGTGTAAAGTACTTAAGTAAAAATACTTTGAAGTACTACTTAAGTAGTTTTTGGGGGTATCTTACTTTACCATTTACATTTTTGACACCTTTTACTTAATCCCTAAAGAAAATAATGTACTTTAAAAAAAACATTTCCCCTGACACCCAAAAGTTACATTTTGAATGCTTAGCAGGACAGAAAATGGTCAAATTCACACACTTATCAACAGAACCTCCCTGGTCATTCCTAAAGCCTCTGACCTGGTGGACTCACTAAGCACAAATGCATCGTTTGTCAAATATATCTGACTGTTGGAGTGTGCCCCTGGCTATCAGTAAATTTAAAAAACAAGAACATTGTGCCGCCTGGTTTGATTAATATAAGGAATTTTCAATTATTCATACTTCTACTCTTGATACTTAAGCATATTTTAAACCAAATACTTTTAGACCTTTACTCAAGTAGTAATTTACTGGGCGACTTTCACTTTTACTTGAGTCATTTTCTATCAAGGTATATTTACTTTTACTCAAGTATGACAATTGGGTACTTTTTCCACCACTGCTAACAAACCACCATACTGGAGACTTTTGGGAAAATGCATGGCCTAAAAACCTGAAAAGCAGCAGAACACAACTCAAGCTGCTAGGACACCAGATCAGGAAATACAACCCTAACATCCTGAACACTGTCTCGTTATTCCTGCGTATCTCAGCTACCATGATGGAATTGAAAAGAACTGAGTTCTTACAGTAAAAACTGATTTCCTCACTCAGTAGGAGGCATGCTGGCTGTGACTCAGGCGCCAGGCTCCATTTTGGAAAGGAGGGAACAGGCAGGTAAAGGCACCCGGCGGTAGCAGGAGTAGCAGGAGCTCCTGGCAAATAAAACATCTGAGAGACACGCCCTGTAGTCCCGGTAACATGAATTGTGCATGCGGCGTGTTTGGAGTGTGATCTGGGAACATAGAGGAGCGACTCACAACCCAGCAGGAGCATGGCAATCACACACCAAACAAAAGGCAGAACAGAGGGGGAGAGGAGGACACCAGCTTCCATCTACCAGAACACCAGAGAGAGAGAGCAGCAGGCAGGGCCTCTGCCTGTGTGCCAGTGTGGCTGTGTGTGAAGATAGGCAACGGCAGAAGGGGATGTTGAGTTCAGAGCTCTAGCAGCTGGGCAGAGGGCACCCACAAACCTGACCAGAGCCTTTAAGTTTAAGGTAAAGACCTTTGTCACTTGGATAAATACAGCCAGCTGTACAGTACCAGAAGCTGATAGGAAGCATAAAGTGTTCCTGTCCCTCTGAACAGGGAGGGTGTCCAAACATGAATGGATAGCAAGCAGGGAGACAGTGATACTGACCTGGTCTCCAGGGGCACGCTGCTGTTCAGCGCCCAGCTTTCCTGGAGCTGGACTGACTCTGGTGTGGAGGGGCCCTCCCCGGGGGCCGCCGAGGGGGCATGGGTTTGGCCGCGGCGGCTGGCCAGGGTGTTGCGGTTCAGGGAGTTGGCCGATGACTGGTGGTGGTTGTGAGGAGGAGGGAGTGGCGGCCGCAGAGACTGACTGTGGTGGTTGTTTGGAGGACCTGAAGGAGAACACAGGAACAAATTAGGGCTTATTGTTTGACAGGAATGGTGTTCTAGCTCATAGTGTATATTTCAGTTGTTATAGCCTTGGCGGCCGCTTTATAAATGTGTACTACTTCAGCCTGAATTGACTGATTTAATGAAAGCATTATCCATTGACAGTGATGTATGTTTGGATGCTTTAGTTTCATATAGAACATTTTTCATTTCATGTGTTACAAATTGCTTTATGAGAACATGTCAGATCGAAATACAAAAACACCTCTGAAGAAATAACTAAAATTGTACAAGTAGAATATTTTACAGACTAAATCCAACCTCCTGTAGAGTGACCAATTCACCTTATCCATTCCATAACTAAAAAAAAAGGAAACATTAATGAAAATTACTTTGTGAAAGTTTAAAATGTTAATTATGATTAAAACTATCCAAATATTGGAATCAAGTGTTCTTCACTTTTAAACCTCTAATCAAATAATATGATACAAGTACTTGTATGCATTATTGTAGCAGCCCTAAATCATTCCATTTAATCATTACTTCTGATTTTGGCAAATGAGATCTAAATCTTTAAATTAAGGTATTAGAAAATATCACTAATTACTCAAGTCTAAAGAGAAATATTTGAACGATTCTAATTTCTATCTACAGATACTATATATTACAGAGAACAAATTGTGTAGCAACATGAATAAAATCTTAGTGTATCCACCTGCACAAATTCTTTACAAAGCCTGCGTGACGGACTGATCGGACAATGGCAAAACATCAATGAATCAACATATTCCTCAAAAGGGGTCAAAAGAAAAGACAATATATACTTCTTCCATGATGCAATAACAGTCTTTTTGACTAAAAGGCAACGCCTACTGTATAAAAAAAAGCACACATACACTGAGGGTACAAAATGGCATAGACAGACCTGGTGACTCCAGGTGAAATAATGATCCCTTATTGATGTCACTTGTTAAATCCACTTCAAAAATCAGTGTAGATGAAGGGTGAGGAGACAGGTTAAAGGAGGAATTTCAAGCCTTGAGACATGGATTGTGTGTGTGTGCCACTCAGAGGGTGAATGGGCAAGACAAAAGATTTAAGTGCCTTTAAAAGTGGTATGGTAGTAGGTGCCAGGCACACCGGTTTAAATGTGTCAACAATTGCAACGCTGCTGGGTTTTTCACACTCAACAGTTTCCTGTGTGTATCAAGAATGGTCCATCACCAAAAGGGACATCCATCCAACTTGACACAACTGTGGGAAGCATTAGTCAACATGGGACAGCATCCCTGTGGAACGCTTTCGACACCTTGTATAGTCTATGCCCCGATGAATTGAGGGCAAAAGGGGGTACAACTCAAGATTAGGAAGGTGTTCCTGATGTTTTGTATACTCCGTGTGTATTCTCCAACGGGTTTCTCCTTCCTTTCCTTGTACAATTAATTTCAGCTATTGAAGAGTAACATAAAAATATCAGTTACCCATACAGTATGTAATGTCAACATCGTAAAAAAACAGTGGGCCTACCTGATTATGTACACAGCACTGATAACTGAAAGAATGAGGAGTCATACCAAGACCTAAGACATGAGCTAAGAAAGGGAGAGGCCCTTTACACAAAACGTCTTGTGAAAAGAGGAGAAATGAAAAAGGGATTTGGCCGAGCTGAGATCAGTCATGGTTTGGAGGGCCAGGGTGGGTGTAATCTCCCACACCACACTGTGTAAGAACTGGAGAAAGACCCAGTGCTACAAAACCCACAGTTCACAAAAGCTGCGTTTGGACTGCAGGGACGCAGGGAACAATCTGAGCAGCACAATAGGGGCTGAGAGCAGTGGATTATAAAGTGTGACGTGTCCATCAAAGCACCACTCCACACAACAGCCCTGGCTAAACACAATGGTATTCTGGTACTAACCCTTTAATGTGCTCTGATAACCTTGGTCGGGCTCTGATCTAATGCTTCTTCCACTGTTTCCCCCTGCAAAACTGCCGTTCAAACTCAAAATCGAGCTGACAGCCATGGAGGTTGTTTACCAACCCTCAACAGGTCTGTGGGCACACAAAAGGACACACAGTCAGAGGCCTCAGTTTCTAACCTTCAGTAACGACATCCCTGTGTGAAACAGTGGAATCCCACAAACACAATGGCCGGCTCCTCATCTGTTTAAACATACTGCCGAGATCACAGTGGAGATCTGAGCAGGGGGGTTATCAAAGTCCCTTCTGTAATACGCAGATTACAGCATTCTGCAGGATGCTGGCCTTTATTAGTCTACTGTATTGTGTGTTTAATAGCTCTAATACAATGGCCTTTAAGATGGAATGAATGTCCTTTCATCCGCCTTGGGGTGGCAGGCAGCCTAGTGGTTAGAACATTGGGACAGTAACCAAAAGGTTGCTGGATCGAATCCCCGAGCTGACAAGGTAAAAATGTGTCTTTCTTCCCCAGAACAAGGCAATTAAGCCACTGTTCCCAGGTAGGCCGTCATTTTAAATAATAATTTGTTCTTTATTTATTTGCCTAGTTAAATATATCTATTTTTAATTAAGATTAAGATCACTTTATTGGTCGATAGCACAATTTGACTTCCGCTTTTAGCTCAACCCTTCCGAAATACACACATCCAGGTTTGGAGAGGTGCAGGGGGCTGCCACACAGAGTCTGGGGAGCTGGGATTTGATACCAGCAACCCTCCGGATGCCAGCTCACTTCCCGCTCTGACCCTGGATTTGAACCGGCAACCCTCCAGTTACCTGCCGGTTACCTGTCACAGCCAGTCTTTCCACAGAGGATCAGCCTTTCCACTGTGGCTCAGTACTACCATCTTCATACCTACTTAAACAACATACGCCATCGTAAAAAGACAGTTGTGCTGCATAGTAGAGGAATGGCAGGGCACCTACAGTTGAAGTCAGAAGTTTACATACACCTTGGCCAAATACATTTAAACTCAGTTTTTCACAAATCCTGAGTTAGGATCAGTAAATTAGGATCACCACTTTATTTTAAGAATGTGAAATGTCAGAATAATAGTAGAGAGAATGATTTACTTGAGCTTGTATTTCTTTCATCACGTTCCCAGTGGGTCAGAAGTTTACATACACTCAATTAGTATTTGATAGCATTGCCTTTAAATTGTTTATCTTGGGTCAAATGTTTCGGGTAGCCTTCCACAAGCTTCCCACAATAAGTAATTCTGGCCCATTCTTCCTGACAGAGCTGGGGTAACTGAGTCAGGTTTGTAGGACTCCTTGCTCACACACGCTTTTTCAGTTCTGCCCACAAATTTTCTATAGGATTGAGGTCAGGTGATGGCCACTCCAATACCTTAACTTTGTTGTCCTTAAGCTGTTTTCCACAACTTTGGAAGTATGCTTGGGGTCATTGTCCATTTGGAAGACCCATTTCCGACCAAGCTTTAACTACCTGGCTGATGTCGCTTCAATATATCCACATAATTTTCCTGCCTCATGATGCAATCTATTTTGTGAAGTGCACCAGTCCCTCCTGCAGCAAGGCACCACCACAACATGATGCTGCCACACCCGTGTTTCACGGTTGGGATGGTGTTCTTCGGCTTGCAAGCCTCCCCCTTTTTCCTCCAAACAAAACGATGGTCATTACGGCAAACAGTTCTATTTTTGTTTCATCAGTCCCCATGCAAGCCGTAGTCTGGCTTTTTTATGGCAGTTTTGGAGCAGTGGCTTCTTCCTTGCTGAGCAGCCTTTCAGGTTATGTTGATATAGGACTCGTTTTACTGTGGATATAGATACTTTTGTACCTGTTTCCTCCAGCATCTTCACAAGGTCGTTTGCTGTTGTTCTGGGATTGATGTGCACTTTTCGCACCAAAGTACGTTCATCTCTAGGAGACAGAACGCGTCTCCTTCCTGAGCGGTATGACGGCTGCATGGTCCCATGGTGTTTATATACTATTGTTTGTACAGACGAACGTGGTACCTTCAGGCGTTTGGAAATTGCTCCCAAGGATGAACCAGACTTGTGGAGATCTCCAATTTTTTTTCTGAGGTCTTGGCTGATTTCTTTTGATGTTCCCATGATGTCAAGCAAAGAGGCACTGAGTTTGAAGGTAGGCTTTGAAATACATCCACAGGTACACCTCCAATTGACTCAAATTATGTCTGTTAGCCTATCAGAAGCTTCTAAAGCCATGACATAAATTCCAGAAAATTTCCAAGCAGTTTAAAAGCTCAGTAAACTTAGTGTATGTAAACTTCTGACCCACTGGAATTGGGATACAGTGAATTATAAGTGAAATAATCTGTCTGTAAACAATTGTTGGAAAAACTACTTGTGTCATGCACAAAGTAGATGTCCTTACCGACTTGCCAAACTATAGTTTGTTAACAAGAAATTTGTGGAGTGGTTGAAAAATGAGTTTAAATGACTCCAACCTAAGTGTATGTAAACTAGCCTAGTGGTTAGAGCGTTGGACTAGTAACCGAAAGGTTGCAGGATTGAATCCCTGAACTGACAAGGTAAAAGTCTGTCGTTTTGCCCCTGAACAAGGCAGTTAACCCACTATTCCTAGACCGTTATTTAATATAAGAATTTGCCTAGTTAAATAAAAGGTAAACAAAAAAAAATGTATCTGCACTGCTGTTTTAGTAGTTGGGGGGGGGGCAGCGACTTTTTCAGAATAGATGACATGGTGACTTAACCCTGCACAATAAAGAGATGCAGCACGTTTCGGTCACAGCAGAGTGTAGGGGTGCCTAACACAGCACACACATGATCACACACATACATACATACACATGAACAGAAAGCAACAACATCAGCCAGGCAGAACAAGTGCACTCACACAACCTATCCCCGGAGAATTATGCCTTTTCTCTTTCTGCCTGGAAGACAATCATTCCAATTCCAAACAAAGTCCTATGAGGAGCAAGAGAGGCGCAAACTAGAAATTAGCAAATGAGGATACAAACTTAATAACAGGCAGCCATGTTGGTAATTACCCACTCCATGGAATGAACAAACTTCTAAAAAGGTTAATTGCTTTTCTGTCAGCAAGGCAGCTCCTCGCTACAGAGTGACAGAAATGGAAATTGAGAGCGTGTCTGTTTTCTTTATATGGAATCAGAAAAAATATATATTTATTGTAAGAAATATATATATTATTACACAACAAGAACAACAAAAAATGCTAAATGATAAAAAATTTAAAAAATGTTTTCATTAAAAACCATGATTTATGGCAAGATTTATCCAAGTAAAATTGGTATCAGCCAAGCTGCAGCAACATTCATATGAGCATGACTAAAACTTTGTTCTGTAGCTTTAGATCTCATCCTGCATCATAAGCTCCTTTAATGTAAAAACTGTTGGGAAACAGCACTGAGCTGTAGTTCCACCCATAAAATGATATTCATTTTCCCCTCTATCTTCTACCTCCTTTTGTTTTTCTAAATGTCATTTTTTTTACCCCCCCGCCATTTAAGAGAGTTGATTCACAATTGAGTTCTAATCTACTGTGCAAACCTACAGTAACGCAAAAGACAACTCAACAAAAACACAGGGACGAGAGCCCATGTCAAATAAGCTACTATATGATGGTTGTCGTTTTGGAATCATTCCCGAACAACAACAAAAAAACTGGATGACAGCTCAAGCCAATTTGCTACAAAACTCAGTTTAAACTTGAAAAATCTCAGTTTGAACTTGAGAATCTGCTCCAACTCTCTTTGAAACAGTATGGGAAAGGAGGAAAACACACAAACACATGAAATGGTCTTACATGCCTATTTGTTCCTCCAATGTTTAGGAGTCCAGGCAAAATAACAATTGCTGTAGATAATGACCCAGGTGTAGAATGTGTTTTATAGCCACCTCAGCTATCAAAGACTCATGTAGAGAAAAGAGACAGAAAGCTGAGAGGGAATAAAAAAAAAAATATCTAAAAGCAATTACAGTTCAGAGGCAACGCAGGGCGAAATGGAAGCACAGCACAACAGCTTCCCGGGTCCGCTTGTTGTTGTTGGTGGTGCATGGCGATGTTGAAATTACTGCAGCTCAGATTCGCAGGCTACGGGCTAGAATGACAAGGATTAAAATAAATTGCCCAACATGAGCGGTGGGAACCTTGGGAAAAACAATACGAGTAAAAGCATAAAATGTCAATTTGGAATGATAAAAGACACAATCTAAACAGGGCAGGAGAAGCCTCAAGACAGCGCAAGGTAATAGAAATTGTGATTTTTACTGTGACTCAGCCTGCTTAAAAATAAATGAGGTGGCATGATTGGAAAGGGGGCATTTTTCTGGTCTTCCACTCTTTTGCTAGTTCCACCTATCTATCTCTTCACACAAACCAAAGACAGGTGAAAATGTCTTAATTGAAACAGGCCCAAAGGTCAGTGTACTCATGACAGCTCTCAACGCCTCAACGAGTGGTGGACGCCTGCCAAGCTGAATGGGTTAACGTTTGGCTTCGGCTGCAAATTGGTACAAACGGTGTTATGGATATGCAAGACCCAGGATTCAGCTGAGGGTGTCCAGACTTCATTTTCTTTCACTGCTAGTACATCATATCGTAATAGAGAATGGCAGGATTAGCAGAAGCAGTTGAATTAGTTTTTTTCCAGGGACTTCTGTTCAGTGAATAAACTTCTGTTGGGCGTTTCCAGAGCGATAGGATGGGTGGCAAAACAGAACCGCAGCAACACCACACCGAGTCAGATCAGTGAGCGGCCGTGCTTGAGAAGCCGTGGATCATACCCCTACTCTTCTAAAGAGCGGAGGATCTGGAACTGCCGAAGGACAGCTCAGTTTCGGAGTGCACTACTTAGCCCTGTCCCCTTGATCTTTTTCTTTCTTGGGGATTTAATTAAAAAGCAAGATTGCAGTACGTTAGTGCAAATGAAATACAGAGACATACTGATGGAGAGAAGAGGGGGGAGATGAGACGGAGGTTGTTTTGAAATATTCAGAGCACACTATTTCTCTGCCTCGGTCACTCATCTCCACTAATTAGACAATAATAACTGTCCAGCAGCAACAGACAAGGAGAAGAGACTACTGCACATTCAACTTGAAACCCCTCCAAATCAAATACCCCAATGCTATGAAATTACATTCATCACCAGAGAGATCTGTGGCATACAATTTATTAACACAAAATTAACACAAAATTTAAGACCAGACAAATGAACTTTCCTTTGGTAACAAAGTGGCATAGAGAATGGAGTGATCAAACATTCAAAACACCACATAAACCTCTAGTGATTTCCCTGCTGGAATGTTTTTCTACTTCCAAAACGCATAGACACCGGAAATACACCACAAGAGGGAAAAAAAAAACAACTGATGAATAATGCATTGGTAGCATTAGTGCGCTAAGAGCCTGGGCCGTTCCAGGAGTAGCTACTGCGTCTGCCACTGCTCACATCCAGTTCTGGCTAAACCTTCCCAGAGAGTGTGTGGAGAGACAGGCCCCAGCAGGCACACTTACAGTGCTGATGCCATCGACACCTCACTTCTCCCCCATGACACCTGAGAATGTGACGGCCTCAGGAAGGGAGATGGAGCATACACAAGGTGCTAATGCTGTAGCATGGGTTAGCGCAAAAATTAGCAGGAGACTAACAATGCATACCAATTACGCACAGCCGGCACTAGGGATCAGCCACAAGCAAGGCTGAGAGTGGAGGCTTCAGGGGCAGACTATACGTTTGAAGGCCATGTTTAGCATTTGTTTGGAGAGATGCAACACTGCCACAATATGGAAGGCATATTATGCATCCAAATATGATCATGGGAATGAAAAAGTCGTTACAATAATATAAATGTAGAATTTAGGAGCAGGAAATGCAAAAATCAACAGTCAGCCAACTTCAACACGCAGTGATTTAAACTGCATATTTTGTTATCCCAATGAGGCTAGAGGAGTAGAGGGGACTGATGACCGAGTTGTCATAATAATAAGGGAATCAGTCGATAACTGAACAAGGCACACGGGCAGGAAAGCCAACTGAAATGTAACCTTGGAGAATACAAAGCATTGCAATATGAAGGGGGAAGAAATGGTTCATTATCTGTTTCATCATTCGGCTTCTTGGGGGTTGTTCTGTTGGTGAAAATGTTTCCCTTTGAGAGGCGATTGTACTAGAAAAAGTACAGATGAGCATGAAACGACAAGGTGTGCAGGCGTTCCAAAACAGCGCATCAGAATGCTTTGTAGAGAACCATGGTATCCGATTACAGAATACAGTATGTGAACTGTGTGTGCTCCACATGCAGGAACCTCAATCAAAAACGATATCAGGATTCATTATCAGAAACAGGGAAAGAGATGCCAGAGTGGAAAACAACAGGCAATTAAAATATGACTTATTCTATCCAGCTACCTAAACAATGGAGGGGGAAAAAAGGAAAAGCACACTTGACAAAGGAGGAGATGACAAGGAAATCTAAAAAGCGCTTTAGATCTGTGATACCTCTTAGAGCTAAAAATACTCCTACGTTCCTTCCATGGAGAACATGAGGGCACAATGTCGACAGTGTTGATACATGTGCCTACCTGTCTAACAATCTGGGTTAATTGTGTTTAGTCAAAAAAATAATATCACTTCTGTTATGACTCCAAACAGGACGAGGTGAGAAGCAGAGAGTCATATCAAAGAATTTTATACAGCAGCACCAGGCCATCGACTTCCAGAAGGATGATATGCTTGGTGATATTTCATGTCGTAGACATACCACGTCATCATACCTACAAGTATTGACACTTCCGTGGAAAAATCATTCTATGGGTCTTTTAACCGCCTGACTGACTTTGATAGATTTGATTTGATTTCTTGCAAAGATGGTTCATTAACTGCATGCAAGTGATGAGTAAAAGCTGGTATGACATATTTTCCTAACAATGTGCATATATATATATATATATATAAAATACGTATTCACTTGTTTAGGTCAGAAACATATTGATTCGCGTATTATAAAATCAATAACAGGAGATAGTTTATCTTTTTGCAATTTTTGCATATGCACTTTGGATGTTAAAGGGCCAATCGACAGCTGAAACAATAACAAAGGCATCCACACCACCGCTGTTTTGGTAAAAAGCTGAGGGACGGGGCTGGAGAGATGTAACCACTAAAATTCATAAACAGACCTATGGATACAAGGACTGACCATCCATGATATCCAAATGATAGTTTTAACCATGTTTTGAGGTTATACAATGTTTGTTTACATGTGTTGTTTATAAACAATCGAGTAAAGCAAGCTTATATTTTGGGATCTGATGGGGTACAACAGTTTAACTAAGCTCATGAGGCATTTCTACATGTTATATTCATGATGAATCACTGGGTATATATCATTCATTTAGAAGTCTGAATATGAATGAAGTAACTGCGGACTGCCCCTTTAAGGTGCCATGGTCTAATCAATAAAATAGAGAAACATTTGCATTATTTTTATCTCTAAACACATATTTTAACTTTAAAACATAATACATAACATTTGTGACTACTTCTATGAAATAACTTGTCCTTCCTTAACTATGTCTAGTTTTGTATTCATTGTTTTTATAATGCAAACCATATTGATTACGGTATGTACACCAAATACAACAGTGATGCACTTTTCTAAATAAATTAAAATCAGTGAAAATCAAATTGAAAAATTAATCATAACAAGTACTGTGTAAAAACAAAAAGTTTAAATCCTAGTACATAGGGTGACTTTTCTTTTTCAAAGTATTCTTAGTTACTCCCTGTTGATGTGGTACATGATAGGTGAACAGTGAGGAGATGCAATACTCGGTAATATGCAGTACAGCATATTTTAAGAGTAACGCACACGTTGCACTAGAATACTGCCAGAGCAACATCTCGGCACTTAAGCAGCATGAGCACTGAAAAATGGCACATACAGTATTTTCACCAAATTGCTAGCAACCTCTAGCTGCTGCATTTGACTGTTTACTAAACTACTCTGTCTTTCTGTGCTGATTCTTTTCCCCATTTAGGCCTAACGCAAACGCAGCATGGAGAAATGTTACACTAAGACTCAAATCTTCAGAAACACTGCCTCTGGAAGAGCAGAAGGCCATGCAGAAATACATTATCGAACACAATAATTCATAGGAATATCATAGACATAGTAGTATCTGTTGAAAACAAGACCTATAAGCTACCATAATGAAAATCCAATTGTGGATTCCCCAATCAATAAGAACCATATCTGTCTTAAGAGGACTAAACTTTTCACTAACCTATTTGATAAGGGTGCTTCGCCATGATTGATGTGGCTCCTTTGAAAAGTAAACCAATTTCAGCCCTGATGCAAAGTTGATTGAAATTGGCTATAATCACGTTACTCTCTAATTCTGAACCCCCCTCCCCCCCATGGTTTTAATAAAGATTTATGGCTGATTAAAAGACAGACTAATCGAATTAAGACTAGACCTTGTTCCAGCAAAAAAATGGTTCCAACTGATTTTGCAAAATCCGATTTTCGTTTATGATATTGATATAACACTTACTGATTTAGATCCATAGAAGAGGAAGGAGGTCTTCTTTTACAGATTTATTCCCCTATTTCCCCATCATGCGTCAGTATGTTGACTTGATTCTATGATTATTTGGGTTATTGGCAGGTATTGCTCAGAGGGAATGGACTTCACGTGGAGCATTGGGGGTTCAGAAAGAGCCAGAATGACCAAGCGCAAAGAAAATATATTTTTCTCTCTGTGTTAGTGAGGTGTCACCTCAGTCTATTCACAGCAGAAAACACATGACCCCAACAATGGGAGTCAGTGGCCTTTCAACTCAAAGGCAATGGGATGATGTGGATCAGAAGACAACTTAGGAAAAGGACAGACCCATTTCAAGGAGCAGGTCTATATATAGCCTGTCGCTACAGTGACTATGAACTTTGGACACAAAAGTGATCTGTTACCTACTAATCGGCACCATAAATCAGGAACATTTGGTTAATGTAATATTCTTACTTGTATTAGACCATAATATACTATTACTTTGTGGTACACAGACGCAGGGGTTTGGAAATATATATGTAAAGCCAACGTGACCAATGAGCTATACAATGCGTATTCTTTTTAGGATCTGTGCTGGAATTCAAACGTAGGCTACAACGTCACACTGAGTGCATTTCAAAAATGTCATATTTCCGTGTAGGCCGAGCAGTTTCGCAACACTAAAAATATAAACAATACCATGTAAAAATGTGCTATTTTTGGGCCATTCATTAACTACAAACAAGTGCACTGGCAAGAAAAATACATAGCCTACAGTACACAATTTCATCAAGGGAAAATGTAACAGAACTATTCGACATGAAACCACAAAAGCCAAAAGCTGTGCTTCCTAGCCACATTTTAGAAGACATAAATATACAAGTATTATATCTTTAGTGTCGAACGTACAGTCAAAAAAACATAAAAGAATGAGAGAAACCATCGGAAACCCAGACAAAGCCCCCTCTGTATCTCCGGCTACAAGCAGGGTCTCTGTTTGACATCGCAGTAATCGTCTCAAATCCTTTCCTTCCACCATTCTCACCCACTGAGGAGAATTCAGTCACCTAGGAACTCTCATTCTGAATACTGACGTGATTAGAAAGTAACAGCTGCATTCACGGTGTTTGGAACAAAAGCACACTCAAAGACGCACAATTTTCTTGCTTGTTCATGCTAGCGCAGAAAAAGGCAAAGCAATTACGGGCAGAAAATACAAAAATGAATTAAGTGGGCCTATTTCTACACCATTCCTAATGACTAATGCTTTTTAATATTGTTTTTTGATAGACATTCACAGTGGGGGGGGGCAGTTTCACAGATTGAACTCATTGAAATGAATTTAAACTCCACAAATTCCCTCAATTCAACATCTTTCAAGCATATTTTTGCATTTCAGACTCAATTCAATAATTCTATGTAATACTACTTCAATTTAATAATACTTTATTAAACCACAATTTATCCATTGTGATATTTATCCATTTCCAAAGCATTGATAAATTCACCAGTTTGCTTTTTTTGAACTGAAAATTAACACATAACTTCCATTTTATAAAAAATATATTCTTAGCCAATTAAAATGTATGTATTTTCTTTAAATACTAATGTACACTAACAAACTTTCCTCATTTTATCCAATAAACCACAGAGAAGAGTGGAAATATAAACCCTAAGTGTGTTCCTCATTGCATATGCAACCAGTCTCACAAGCACAGGTAGAAACTGAGTGAATGATAAGGGATTCATAATTTACTATGGAATGGTAGTTATTAATATGGAAATAATATGCTCTGATTCAAAGGAGCTGCTTTCAAAACTCTTTCCTATTTTTATGACTTTGGGTGGCATGAGAGCAAATAATTGTAAATTCATCATGACTACTTTCTTTGCTGTGTGAAAAATTATTTGGAATTGCAGTATATCAATGAATTCAATCTTAGCATATACATTTGATTTTCTACCTGAAGCGAGTGAGTCATTTCTTAAAGAAGGACTGAGGTTCATTATGATTTTAACATTACAAATGATCGTTGTAGAATGTCCTTCACCTTCAACGATATGGCATAATCGTTTACTATGCGCTTACTTTTGGCTTTTAAAACTAAATCTAAACTATTCAGAGATCTGTATCTATCCTTTAACCACAGTGAATAAAGACAGAGAGACATGCCATGGTAGATGGCATTTTAATGATACTTTACATTGGCTGGGGATGGTCTTACCCGCAGAGGGGGGCTGGGGTGGAGGTGCGCAGGCCCGGAGTAGGTAAGAATTGGGGGAGAATTCATCGTCAGGAGGGGGGTCCAGCATGACGTGGGGGGAGCCGCTGTCCAGCAGGGGCACTTGGCACTCCCTGATGGCTGGGGGGGCAGGATGGGGAGGGCCAGTGGGTGGAGGTGGGGCAGGGGGTAGCAGGCTGGACGAAGGTGTGGGAGGTAGGGGACGACCTGGGGAGCACACACACACACACACACACAGAGAAGATGGAGGGCACGTGTTACTATGCACACTGGCATTGTAAATTACAGGAGGACAATAGGTGGTGTCCTCTTTGAACATGAAAAAGTTAGAAATTACACAACCTTGTCTCCATGTCAATACAATGCTCTTTTAGACACACTGTCAATCTCTACCAGTATTGTCAATCTCTACCAGTATTGTCAATCTCTACCAGTATTGTCAATCGCTACCCGTATTCATGTGTTCAAGCGGAGACTGTCAATTCCATTCACAGCTGAGCGATAAAATAACGATAATGAAAGACGAGAGAAACAATTGAGAAAGAAAGAGATATAGAAAATGGAGAAGTATTGCAGGGCTTTCCATTCCTTCAATCGCTCTGATAACCTTGCTCTTTAATAGCAGCACACTGAAAGGAGGTCAACTTTGATGTCCTATACAGGCTTTTAAATGAACCATCATGTACGGTATTTTATTTGCCTTGAAATAAGAACTCCAGCGTTTGACTTTGACCTTGAGAAATAAAGAGTGAAAGCCTATGAGTTTTCGTTAGGATTCTTTGTGCCATCAATGGTGCAGAATTGTCTTAATTTTGCCATAGTCATGGGGGATCTACCTCTTTTTTATCTATTTTGCAACCAAACCAGATGGCACTGAGAAAATAACATTGATTTGCATGATTAAGCCTGCAGTAACACTAGAGTTCAACATTTGGTTAAAGCAGAATGGTTGACCCCAACAGAAAATCCAAGGGGTAGCCTTATGTTTATTTATTTTTTCCATCCTAAACCCTTTTCTCACATCCTATTTTAGGCCATCAAATATTTGGTTTGTAAAAGGAACTATGTCCACGATCCACGAGTATTTAACTTGTGAAATGGGACATAAATGTGCTTATTAGGACATTTCAAGAAGATAACAAAGGAGATTATATTAATAAATGTGTTTTGAGAATGATCAAAAATGTATGATCAATTGTGGCCTAGAAATTCCAGAAAATACTAATTATTCAATAAAGACAATTTGTAAGCAAAGTACATTTATTCAAAGTACATTTCTCAAAATAATTATTGCTCCATTTTCTGATTTCAGTCAATTACAGCATTTTATTTAACATATTTAATATATTCTGTTTTCCTACTTATGTCCAACACAGCAATGGAGAAATGAAGGCCGATTCCCTCCCACACATCCATGGTGTCCTTTTAGATTAGCATGTTTTGATGCAGCTCATCAAGATCACAGACACATATATCAACCCTACACCTTGTTGTGGTGTGATGGAATGGTGTCACCAAGGCCCTGCAACTGTCAGTACAAGGCAAAGCACTCCCAGCTCGTGTGAATACTCTCACTAATAACATGAGCACCACCACCCACTTTGCCTCTGAGCAAGTCGGCAGATCCAACATCCACGGCTGCTTTGGCAAACGTGTCCTTGTATAGAGGCCGGGTGATTTTGACTTCATGTCAGTTCTTGTCATGCGTGGTTAAAAAAAATAAAAAAATAAAAAAAAGTGGCCTGCTTTTGCTGAATAATATATGCCTGCTTCAAAGTCCCGGAGTGGAAGATAAGCTAGTGATGCAATGGTTGCTGCCACACAGCACTCTTCAAAGCAAATAGGCTAGCAGAACATTGGAATGGGCAGTGGAGGGGACGAGCACATATAGTACAGTATAGTACAGTACTGAGAAGCCAGAGAGTAGAGTGGCTGGACGGCGATAGAGGGCAAATCTCTCTCTAATGATGAGGATTCATCCTCCTCTCCTGTCGACAACAGGCATTCAGAACATCAACATAAAATAGGAAGGTTTTCTGAATGGAAGATTGGAGGATGACATCGGTTCCTGCCACAGAGTATCAGAACAGCCCCCCATTTCCTATTCCAGTGTGGATGTTTGGCACAGGCCTCCATTGTGGCTCATTTGGAGCCGTTATCGCTGTTTCAAGCCTTATCCTCTGCTGTTAGCGTCCCTGTCCTCTGAGTCACATAATGTGTTGGGAGGCAAACACACACGCCCCCCCCCCCCCCCCCCCCCTCCTCGCTGACTCCTGCTGAGGCTGTCTACACACAGCAGGTCTAGCTGTGACATTTGCAGAGATGTATCATATCAGTGTCCTCCTACATCACACAGCAAAACAAAACTAGAGGACCAAAAGAAACCAGAGCTCCTCGCCTCTGTCCTCTTTGTCACGTTTAACACGGCTCCAAACGCTGACATCAAGGGGCAAGAAAGAGAGAGGGAGAGAAAGTGAGCACAAGCCAGCTCTAATGTGACAAGTCGACAAAGATTACTTCACAAAATGTCACTTGAAGAGACATCACACTATCTAACGCGCCTGGCATTACATTATGAGCATCTGATTATGTTGCTATTTTGATTGCTGAGGGCTTTGATGTGCACCATAAATAGTTTAATATGCACCTCAAATGTAAATTAATGCTAAGCTTTTTATAAAGTATTTTTGTACCAAGTAGTACAGTACTTTTTCCTTTCTATTGCCTGATATGTTTACATTTTTTATTTAACCTTTATTTAACTAGGCAAGTCAGTTAAGAACAAATTCTTATTTACAATGACAGCTTACCCCGGCCAAACTCGGACGACACTGGGCCAATTGTATGCCGCACTATGGGACTCCAATCATGGCTGGATGTGATACAGCCTGGAATCGAACCAGGGACTGTAGTGACGCCTCTTGCACTGACATGCAGTACCTTAGACCTATGTGCCACTCGAAGCCCCTGTTAGGTATAGCATCCAGATGTGGGGGCTCCATAAAAGCTCATTTCTATCCCTCACTGCCCCCTCTCTCTCCTGGACCAGGGCCTTTTCAAGCAACAACATTCAGCGTGGTCTGAAAATAACTGTCTCCAATCGGCCTGACTCCATTTTGTCACGGGCCTCTTTGTGTCATCACTCCCCGTGACTGGGATGGCTCCGTGCTGCATCCTCAGCACATTCACGGCCCCAGTAGCCTCATGCCCAGGCACCATTGTTCACATGAAACCACACTTTACTTCTCAAATAATTTTCCACACACTCATGGTGGGATTCTGCACCATTTACAAGGTAAAATAAATGGCCCCCAACCACCAAATTATTTTTGTCCCACAACTTCCCATTGCCTCCATCTCATGCACTTATTAATCTCTGTGTGGCTCTTCTCTATAACTGTCTAAACCAACATGGCCTCGGATTGCTGTTGATTTGATCCTATTGTTTCCTCCACAGGCACCACCAGGCCACTATTATACACATTGCACCGGCCAGTCATCACCACATGCACCAACAGGCCACTATTATACACACAGCACCGGCCAGTCATCTCTTCAGACTGCCTGTCCCTGTGATCTCACAACCACAAACAGTTTCACAAACACTCAGGAGTATGTGGTCCCTTAACAACAGGCAGTAGTGGCATCTCCATGTCCAAATTGAAATGGAAATCCAACTTTGTTCTCATCAGCCATGGAGACAACTCTATTGTGTGATTTCAATATCGGCGCAGTTGTTCAATTTCATTCGAGCAAATGGGTGAAATGATCCACCACAATGTGATATGGTGATATATGTGTGCTACGATATACGAGATGACATGACACCGGCGTCACAACAAGTTAACCTCACCCGTCAACCCCCTCCCTCCCTCATTAACCTAGCTACCCCTCCTCAACCCAACAGAAACACAGATGGTTTTGGAGTGTTTGCTAAATCCTGCAGCACAAACAACACAGCAGCAAACCCACATCCCTCCTACTGTCATGTGTGTGTCTCGCTGCTGATGTACAGATTAGCCCAGAACATGGCAATGTGGAACAGCAGGAGGGAGGCAAGAACCAAGACTTAGGCTCAGCTGCAAAGCACATCGGAAAACCAGACTTGAGCAATAATATCACTATCATCTCCCTTTCTATCCTTGTATGTTTCATTACAAAGACAGCTGGGAAACGGGTTAAGATGTGCTGACTCGGCTCTCCATCACACAGAACAAAGCTCCACTTAAAGATCCACTTCTGCCATCAGCTGTAGCCTTTTAATATATGTACGGTATAAATTACTTATTACATCGCTGCCTTTGAAGTAGGATGCTTCCATTCTGGCACTATTTTTATCCGGTGTCGCAAAAGTAACAAAAAAAAAAAGACTTACTTTTCTATAACGCCGACTCATCCTCGAGCCTCCCCCCCCCCCCCCATCTGTAGTCCTAAGAACTCTTTGCCCTCACACAGGATCAAAGCAGTGAGAAATTAGATTCCACTCCAAACCAATGAGAGCAGCCTCTCCCCCCTAACAACACGTTCCGCATAAAATCACAGCTTTTTTGTTTGTTTGTTTTCCTAGAACCTGAAAATCTGCAAGCCTCAATTCTTCTCTCTCTCTCTCTCTCTCCGCCACTTTCTCACTCTCTCTCTCTGATTTTAGGTGTCTTGTGATCGTTCACTTGGAGAAAGTATTTTTCCTATGCCACCAACCCGAAAGCACTCATAATCCCAAAATAAGGTAATTACTCAAATGAACTGATGCCTTTGAAGTGGGGAGAGAGATTTTGTCAAAGACACACCATATTGCTTTGAGTTTTATTTGAAGTAGGTCTCAACGGTAATGAGTTTGAGTCACTGGCCTCAGAGAATGCTCTTTTATCACAAAGGCGCCACCATCTTCATTAATTTACTCAAATCAACATATTGCACTGTAAACATGTAATTTGAACCAAATGAAAGACAACTAAAAGGCTTGTTAACAGACCAACCTGGTCTCAGAGCATTTCGTATTATTCTGAACGGAAATCCTAGACACTCCATTTAGTATGATGTTACATTACTTATGGTATGTATTCATTTGTGGATGTCCATCACCCATTTTGTATACGTTACGAATTTCAATTCAATTTACGAAATAGCAAAACGTACAATATGTTACCAATATAAATTCTAGCTAGGTGGCTAACGTTAGCTACCTCGCTAACGTTAGCTAGGCTAGGGGTTCGGGGTTATGGTTACGTTTCAGAGTTAGGTTAAAGGGTTAAGGTTAGGGTTAGCTAACTTGCTAAGTAGCAAGTAGTTCAAAAGTTGCTAATTAGCTCAAATGCTAAAATTGTGCGTGATGATTCAAACTCGCAATCTTTGGCAACCATGTCACGCCCTGACCTTGGAGATCCTTTTTATGTCTCTATTTTGGTTTCTTGGTTGGCCGGGTATGGTTCTCAATCAGGGACAGCTGTCTATCGTTGTCTCTGATTGGGAACCATACTTAGGTACCCTTTTTCCCACCTGTGTTTGTGGGAGGCTGGCTTTGTTTAGAGCACTTTGATGGTGAGCTTCACGGTTTGTTTTTGTAGTGCTTATTGTTTTGTTTGGCGTCATTTGGATTAATAAAGGAAATGTACGCTCACCACGCTGCACCTTGGTCCGCTCCTTCCAACAGCCGTGACAAACCACCCCGATCCAACCACCCTCATTTTGTTTTTTCCTTAAGTGACTATCCGTCTTATGTAACTATACCAAACTGAGTGTCATGGATTTATGTACAGAATAATACAAAATGCTCTGAGGCCAGGTATGTAGGCATGCATGCTTGGGTTGGGCGGTATCCACATTTTCCTACCATCAAAGTTTCTGTTCCATCCCAGGGTATACGGTATTATCGGAAATGCACACAAGGGGGAAATTTCAATGTATTATTTTTACGCACAAAAATATTTAGGCAACGGGGATCTTCATCCAGGAGGAAACTGAATGTCTCTAGTCTGGGTACCAGTCTTTTAGCTAACATTCCACTCCTTGCCACACCATGTCATTGCAAGAGACTGGCCTTTCGGCAATCTCAACGTTCAATATGCAGTTGGATTTAAGGCAGAGTTGGTTGTTGAAAATAACATTAATATTTTCCATGACAACATGTTGAGCCTCAAATATAATTATGATGTCAAAAACAAGCTGCTGTTAGCTAGACAAGTTGTTGTATTTTGAGGCTTAAAATCAAAGCAAATAGGTTATGTGGTTTGCAGTATGTATTTAGAGAATTTAGAGCTAGAATCTTTTGACAGACTGGTTTAGTCTGGATAAACAAACAAATGGATACCAATGTGTTCTGTGGAGAGAAAAAAGTGATTGAATGCCAATATTTGGGTAATTGTTGTTATTGGATGATCGCTGTGAGGGTTATCGAATCAGGATCAACTCCTCTGTTCCCCTTGAGTTCATTAATGATAGAATGTTCATGTTTGAATATGGCAGAAAGGTCAAGCTCTTTGGCAATGACAAGGAGTGGCAAGGAGTTGTTAGCTAAAGCAACTGGTACTCAGGCTGGAATGTCTCTGCTGTAAACCAAGAAGTTTAGTCTTGACATCTAGCCACTTAGCTAGCTTGCAAGATAGCAAACAACATTTATTTGACACATCTTAGATTTCTTATAGTTATACATATATTTATAAACAGTGGTCGGTATTGAAAATCATACTGTAGGTATTTCAGAATACCCCAGTATTCGGTATAAAACAGTATATCGCACAAGCCTAGAGCTCGCACAAATTACTCACACGCGCATGCAGACACACACACACACACACACACACACACACACACACACACACACACCCCTCCTAAACCTTTATAGTGCCTTATAAAATAAATGTCAGAATGTTTTAGCTGAATCCCAGAGGCAAATGCCAGTCACATATTAGCCATCTGACAACTGGTAACATAAGTGTCCAGGGGACCCGAAGTCTGGTCCTGGGGACAGCAGCAGGACACAGGTCATTAGTGACCAGCAGCCCACTGGGCACTGTGACTGCACCAGGCTGCAAGGTGACAGGGCCATCGCTGTGACATGCAGCGCTAGGCCAGCCAGTAGTAGGACCAGCCCCACTACTCCAGGCTCTGGGATCAGCACACACAGCACACTGAGGCAAACGCTGCTCCTCTTTGCATCATCTGACCCCGAGGAGCAGGTTGGCTGATGTTGTTCTGCACAGCTCCCCATACAGAGCCCCACAGTGGATGCGGCAATACCCTGCAGCACTGACGCACACCACAAACAAACATACATGTGCTAGGCATTGTCGGTCTTTCCCTCTCATACACCCCCCACGTACATACGTATGATGCACATTTACTTGGCTGTACTGTACGTAATGTCCAAATCAGACATGAGCATGTACTCACTTCACTTAACACAGAAAAAAACACTGCCTTGAAAAACCGAAGTGTGCTCCTTCCTTGGACAGTTCAAGGATAGTCAGTGATACACACACTCCAGTATTCATGAAGAGCAGGTATATCGAGCCTCTCCAACCAAAGGAAGTCATGCATTTTTCTTCACTTATGAACTATGTTTTCTTTTCTAGTTGTAAATGAGATCCTTAGTGTTTAAATCATTAGTGTTTTTCCTACATTGCTAATACATGTATTACAAGTGTCATCAACCCAGCACTAACTATTCCCCTTTCGGCTAACCCATACACTGATAACAGTGAATGTCTTGGTAGGGTATTGCTCATTTTGACTTATTAAGTGAGAAATGGTTCAAACGCCTATGCCCCACATATAGGCTGTCTAAGAATATAGCTTTAGAGTATTATAATCACCAAGTTAACCATATTTACACCTCTGAGAGGTTTATAGTTTGGCGCCCACATAGTACCCTACATTTCCAACAATAAGCTAGCCTTATGTATAACCTTAACTCTCCAAGCAGCTCTCTCTCGCTACCTCTCTCTCCAGCTAGAACTTGGCAGATGCTTTGAGAAGGGATGCCTCCGTGTGGTGAGGGCACATATCAGAATATATCAGGGCTGGGAATTGCCAGGGACCTCACGATATGATATTATCATGATACTTAGGTGCCAATACAATATGTACTGCAATTCTCACAATTCTATATGTATTGCGATTCGATATTGAGATGTTGATTTTGATTGGCCATGAAAATAAAAGTGATGAAAACATGTTGGTTCACTATTTAAAAAGAAGATGGAGAACAAGCTATAGGATGACAAATCACGTTTTTTGGTGTATCAATTTGTACAAATTGATACTTGGAGTCAAATATTGATATAATATCGTCCAAAACAAATATTGTGATATGTAACTCTATCAATCCCCCCCAATAACTAAAATATATTAGAGTAATGCACTATGAATTGGACCGTCCAACATGTCAATTAGTAATAACATTATCAGCTTTTGAGACATGGGCACTGAGTTGACCTGAAAAGAGGCAGAGAAGGAAAAAGCAGCTCTGCTAAGTAAGAATATTGCCTAGTGACACAAAACACAGACAGTGATGAATACACTACTACGTAGATAGTAGTTATGAGAAAAAATAGGCACGACTGTTGCAGCCCTGTAAAGATGGAACATGCTAATGAGTATGTGTCTAAAGTATTTTTTTCAGATATATCAAGCTCACTGAAAGCATTTATGTAAACACTTTATGTAGGCCAAACAAGAGCTGTGGAAATCCACTGTAAAAAAAAACATTATCAGCCAAAATCCAGAACATATAAAAAGTATATATATCTTCAAATTCAAAACCCATCACAGGGCATGTCCTAAAATAGATATAGAAGATGGTGCAATACATGTTGATGATTAGTAAATCAGATTCTCAGTGGGAGATGAATATATGGTTACATATACATTTTCCTGAGACTGACAATTACCCGAAGAATGCTAAAACACAAATATTTAATAACAGGTGGACTACATCGGAAAATGCTGATTATTTGAGGAAGAATGTAGAATAACTTAGCATTTTAAGCTGCCAACCACTCCCCCTTACTTTGATTGCAATCAGTTGTTCTGGGAGTGTCCCTAGACTCCATTAAAACGTCACGATTATTCTAACAACAAAATCAAACAACGTTCATCAACCTAATTAAATGCACACACACATTTAAAATGCCCTTAAGAGTGTAGATGATGCACAATTTCGAACACATATCAAAACGAAGTTCATTAATTGTATATAGATTACATAAAACGCTATGATAAATGGGATAAAAGGGGGATACATTGTTTATGTTGTTTATGTGATGTAAAATAAAACAATTATAGGAAATGCAACCAGGTGTTGCTAGATGAAGCCCTAATACAGAATAGATTGCCTACAGCTCGAATCCTACACGACATCCTAAAAAGCAGATGTTGGAATGATTTATTCCAAAAGACGCTGACATTATCATGGGATGGGAGTCAGAATTCAGAACCAAAATTCCGTTCCAAAAGACTCAACGGGCTGAAATAGGAGATCTCACGACAGATGCACCCCCATATGTCAACCAACTTTAAAACCACATTCAGAGGGAACACACAAACCGCCTAATATTATTTTAACAGCATCTAGGCATAGTTGAATGAGCCACACACAGCAAGAAAGATAGGTCGATTTATTCGGCTTACCTTTGCTTTTCACCATGCTGCGAACTCGGTTTCTTCTCTACTCATGCAAGGGAGGTATACATTTTTCCAGCATCAGCAAAGAGCGCCGTGTTCCGTGTCGGCTACACAGACGTGCACCAAGAGAAGACAGTGAAAGGCGCGAAACTGAGGTTGTTAGCATCCGCGGCAGTAGCTTTGTCTGGTTGCTGATGTGTTTGCATCGAAACGAACAGACAGACATCCAACTTAAATCTTCAGCGCTACAGTGCACTAACGTTACCATGAATTACGCGTAGGCAAACTGACAAAGAGCCATGCAGTTAGTGTCCAGTACAAATGTTGCAGAGGGGCGGGCTGGTGCGTAAAGGTGAGCTCATGGTGTCATTATAGGGTGTGGATTTGTCTGTACCTCCTGTATGGTCAACTAGGCAACTCCTATCTCTCTCTTTGTTATGCTGCCTTTGCAGCAAGTGTCTCAGGTATACATTTAGTGCCATTATGCTCTCGCTATGGGGTCAGTCAAATTGTGTTTAGATCATCATGCCATGCACCATAGGGCTTTTACGGATCCGTCTCCAGCTCTTCACTCCTACAGTCTACACACACACGGTTATGAGCCTTTAGAATACCCTCCAGTGTGCGGTATTGTACAAGCTGACATGGCAGTGTCCCTCTAGTATGGGTGAATTCTCCATGGCATGCTGCAGTTGCCTAGACAGACTGGGGAAAAGGGTGGTTTTCATGTTGAGAGTCTGGGGGTGCCACCCATATAGATTGCCATCACAGATAGGCTATCATCTCCCCGATTCCTTTACATTTTATATAACAACCTTCTTGCCTGTGTGTTTACCTATATATTAATGTACAATATATTGCTGAATATTACAAACCATGTCCATGAAACCAAATGGATCAATAGTCCAGAAGTAGATTCATCTGTGTCTGTTAAACCAGTTCCAAACCACTGTCTCTGTAGTCCAGAAACACAGTATTCTAAGGCTAATCAGTGATAAAATTGTAGTTCTTGATGTATGCTATAAAACCAGATTCAAGCCTAGTTCTGGAAACATATAATAGCCTATCTGTTGTTCATTCAGTGTGTGTGTGTGTGTGTGTGTGTGTGTGTGTCTAAAGTGAGATTGAGATGATAAAATCTGTACAATGTCCATTGTTCTATCTTTAGACCACAAGAGATTAACAAAAAGGAAACTTACACCAAGGACCCACTTACAAGCACAGTGCCGCTTTGCTTCGGTTTCAACAGCTTTGTGCTATGAGGTGAGGAAATATCATTGTCAACTACACTTTCCTCCCTTTTAATATTTTTGGTGTGACACTAAGCATAGAGCATCAACCCACAGTTAAGTGAGAATAAGAAGTGAGAATAAGTAGTAATCTAATTAGTGCTAATTCAGAAACTGTCTTTGCTAAACCGGCATTTCTGGGCAGCTCTGTTTACTGTGTGGCAATACTTTGACTGCTTCCAGGAGCCTCCCTTTTGTACAGCGACACTACAAAGCGCCAGCGCTTCCCACGCATGGGCATCCGTCCTCATTAACCACGGCAGTTCTCGACTGCCAGAGCTCACAAAGAGCGCCATGGCGCAGAAACTCGGCTGTGCCACAGAAACACGCCGGCAGTGGAGAGTTGGGGTTGAAACAGAACAATAGTAGAGGCAGAGAGAAAGAGGGAGAGAGACAGAGAGAAGGAGAGAGGGGGAAATAGAGGGAGAGCGAGAGAGAGAGAGAGAGAGGGAGAGAGAGGGAGAAATAGAGGGAGAGAGGGGAGAGCGAGGGAGAAATAGAGGGAGATAAGATGTGGAGGCTGTGTTCTGCCCTTTGTTGTTTCCCTGACAGGAAAAAACACATGGAAATTGGGTAAGAAAATTGATGAAAATGCTTCCGTATCCCTGAGGCCCCAAACCCTGGACCCAGCTGCACTCACACTCACACTCCACAGCCTTACAGAGCTAAAACAATGGAGGCAGACCTTTGTTTAGCTCACAGCATTCAAAGCTGCAGGCATGCAGATTGTACAGTACGTCACCCAATAACAAAGGCAAAACGCATACATGTGCACATACTACACACAAGCACACACACAAAAACGTACACACAGTGACACCTAAGACACTCTGGGCTCCCTCCTGAGGTTGTGTAGCCCTGCTAAAACATGCTGTCACTCGCAATTCTCCCCAGTGCCCCTTAGAGGTGAGAGCTGGCCTTTCCCCTCTCACAGCATACTTAAATGAGAGAAAATGAAAGAGCCCAGCCCAACTCTATGGGGTTTCTTCACACTAAGCTATCAAGGCTCGCTCCATGAACACATCAACAAACAGTTTAACCTTAGCCTAAAAATAACAGGGCAAAAACACAGCTCACACACATATATGCATGCACGAACACACGCACGTGCACGCACACACACACACACACACACACACACACACACACACACACGCACACAGGCAAGCATACGCACGGACACACACAGAAACACATACACCCAAGAGGGCCATTTATCAAAAAATGACATAAAATCCATTTAAATTCTATTAGAATCTGCTGCAGTATGATACTGTATATACACACCAGTATAATTTCACCCAGCAATCCCTGCTGACTCCACCTATTGCCAGCATGAACCTCTCCATGCCTCCACTCTGTGTTTTCATCCTTCCCCCAAATACACCGAACAAAAATATAAATGCAACATGTAAAGTGTTGGTCCCATGTTCCAGCCACTTCGCACAGCCATTGAAGAGTGGGACAACATTCCACAGTCCACAATCAACAGCCTGATGAAGTCTATGTGAAGGAGATGTGTTGAACTCCATGAGACATATGGTGGTCACACCAGATACTGACCGGTTTTCTGACCCACACACCTACCTTTTCTTTAAGGTACTGTATCTGTGACCAACAGATGCATATCTGTATTCCCAGTCATGTGAAATCCATAGATTAGGGCCTAATTTATTTCAGTTGACTGATTTCTTTATATGAACTGTAACTCAGTATAATCTTTGAAATGATTGCATGTTGCGTTTATATATATTTTTCAGTATAGTAGAAAACATACTCCAAATTGTGTCTGAACAGATAATATAATATTTTAACTATCCTCTATGGCCACCTTAACACACATATCAATAGTTTAAAAATGCAGAAAACTATTCACTGCTTCACCCAAAGCTGAGAATTGATTTGCACCACAAACAATAACAGACGTTTTCCAATTTGTTGATGCAAACGATTTCAGAAAGCAATTAGGCATTTTTCCCTGAAACATATTCAAATGAGTTATTTTCTCCTCTCGTAAGGATGTTTAATCATGAGCACTTTTAATCAGGTGGGCTGGCAGATAGGTCTCGATCACCATCATGTATAAACTGGAAATAAAGACAAAGGCCCGCATTTGTTTCAATCAGAGTGGAACAAAGCCCTGTATATCACTTCCAAATTGACTTAGGGGTGCTCAGCATTTCAATGGGAGAAAGTTTGTCCCACATTATGTAAAAATGAATTTCTTGACGTGAGTTTGTGCCCCCAGGGGGAGTGGGCTGTTTGCGGAGGAGCAGTGACTGGAACCAGAACATTATCCACACTAATGAACCTCTCAGGTGTTCACAGGATCCAGGGATGGGAAGGGGAAGGATGGGAAATAAATACAGGGTAAACACAGCAGGAACATTTGAGCAAAAGCAGTGCAGTTACACTATGGCCCTGTAAATCCAGTCAGTTCAGAAAGCTATGCATTCCTATGAACACGTCTCATGTCCAATTCAAAAAGGAATGGACAATACCCTCCTGTACAGACAGCTGTAGTGCTGGTTCTGGACTCTCCTCTATCTGTCCTTGTCGCTCCAGAATACACACACACATACACATGAAACCATCACTTACCTTTGCTGCATATGGACTCAACCCGTTGGAAATGAATGTTACACTGTTACAATGCCACAACTACTACTGCTTAATTGCTATAACAAATTAAGAAGGGGATTACATTTTAATCCTAAAAATAATATTTCAAGGGCAATGGATCCTGACCTGTGATTTTAATTGTTCACTGTAGATTTTTTTCACAAAGCCATTGGAAAGCTGGCAATGTTGATAAAAAAAAAAACATATCTGTAATGTAATGTTAATTTCAGAGATATGAAACAGAACAGTTGCGTCTATCTGTCCTCTACAGCGTCTGGCTCTCCTTGCCGGAGTCTGTTTTTTAATACAGGTGGGCTCTCAGTCATGCTCTGCATTCTCTTTTATGCCCCTAACTCTGCAACACACTCTCATTCTAGGGTGTGTGTCTGTCAAAACAGCACCGCTGGGTATTATCCACAGAGAGAGCCTTTGAAAGTGCACCAGATCCATCCTCCCTATTACTTCTCTCAGTAGGAAGTGGAGGAGACGGAAGAACGTTGGTGCAGTGTCAGCAAGCGGATTGTTCGCATTTCCCCCAAAAACCTATCCCCACAGGTGTGTCAGTCTGTGTTTAAATTCTCGTTATCTGCCTCGCTCTACCTTTTGTTCTATGTGGCGCGCCGTAACAGTTACTTTTGGTGGGATTGGTTTGTTTACATTTCACGTGTGTGGAGTAAATTCCTCTTTTCAAGCCCCTTACCATGCAAAATGTCCTTGCTGTGAACCGCTCCCCAATCAAATGTCACAGGAAAGACTCCCTCTCTTTCTTTTAAATTGAATATTTACATCAGATAACCTGACCTAATTTGGTTTCTAGCTGGTCGCCCCCCAATGAAGTCTAAATGCAGTTATCAGCAAATGTTTCAGTAAACAGCAGCAACGGTCTGATAGCACACAACAGTCAAGTAAAAACATGGACATTTGCATGTATTCAGGCTGCATTAGCTGTTGTCATACAGAACTGAATTACGTAACTTACATCCACAGGCCACGGAGACCAGACCACCACTGAATACCTAATATTGTTGCCACCCAATAGTTGAAGCTTGTGAGGAATAGAGAAGGACAATTTATGCAGTTTATGACTATACTCAGTACTATGAGTTCCCCTGTACCAGGGGAGTACGGCTCCAGTCCTGCAGGTCTGCTGCATCGTTTCACATTTCAATCAGCAAAATGATAAGGCATGGGAAACCAGGTTTGATTACCATCCAATCAATGCCTGCCACTGATCAATTATGTGCTGAGGCTAAACAAAAACCAGCAGACATTGCAGTCCTACAGGAGTGGAGTTGTATATTCCTATTCTATGTCATTGCCAATACTTGTCCTATAGACATCTGAGGCGGTAGGAGGGAGGGTCGGTAGCAGGAGGAGAGGCAAGGCAGCAGTAAGCCAATGTACGGTTTTACTTGCTTGCTTTCCCAATATCCTCGTATTCATGCTCAGAGAGCCCCGATTTCTCCCTCAAAGTATCTGTCCCTGTTCATTAAATTTCACTTAGCAGCTAAGGACCATCAGAGGTGGAGCCACTGAATCATGGCCCTCTATCTGGAATTGGCGAGAAAAGCGAAGCAGCGGGAGGGTTCCCCCAGTCACTCAGGCGGATGGCCAGTCCCTGAGCTTATTAGGGAGAGGAAAAGGGAGGGAGGCTGAATGGAGAAATGGAGGTGCAGGCTGACAGAAAGCTCCAGAGACAGGGAAGGGCACAGGGAGGAAGGGTGTGTGTGTGTGTGTGCTACACTGAATTAACCACTGTGAATGTGTGAGTTCTTGCTGCCAAGTGCCGTATGGAGGTAGCAGAGCAGCCAGGAGGTCGTTGCAGAGGTAACGGGACGACTTACGCTGCCGGAGGCACGCTAAGGTGTAGGTGTCATTTTTCCAGCTATGATGTAAAGAGATGGCTATGCAAATGAGCGAACGAGAGAGAAATCAACGGGGGAAAGTGTTGAACGTTCTTTGTTTGTGATGGAACTGTTAAAAATGTTTATTTTGTTTTCTCGATGATTATTTTTCACATAAATGATATTCCATTTCCACTGTATGCTGTCCTCGAACCTAGGGTTCCACTCAGTTTTCCGAACCCAAAAGCATAGTCGGTGAACAGCGGCATTGTATCCGTTGTGTAAAAGCCCCGCAATGAATTTTGACCGTGCAACTTTAAAGTCAGAAGAAAGTCAAGTCATTGACAGTTTGCACAGGGCAATATATCAGATGAATTGAATTCAGCTATTCTAGCCAGTCCGGACAGAGAGGTGTGTGTGTGTGTGTGTGTGATTAACCTTGCTGTTGTCCAATGAGCCTGTGTGCATGGTACACACACCATCCTCCCACCCATCCCAGTGTCATTAAAAGGAGTGAGTCACCAAGCTCACCTGCGCTACACTGCTGCTGCCAGCTGTTAATAAAGTGCTTATTGGATTACCTTCCCTCTAATGAAGTAATTTAATCAGGGGACACAAAGCACGAGTAAAGCCCGGTTCCTCCAGGACAACTAATGTCCACCTCTGGTCTAAAGCTCAATATCTGGAGCAAGACAGATAGATTTTATTGAGTACTCTTACTTAGAAAAGCAGTCATGTCCGTGCTGCCATTTTGGGTGCAGGATCAGTGACCGGAGCCAGGAAAAGGAATATGCCAGGGTAGACTGATACCGGCATGGTCAGTCTGGACACACATGCTCTCTGGCATTGGATATTCGGCCCGACAAACGCTTCAACAGTTTTTCTAATCTCAGCCACTTCCCCTGCAACAAAGGCTTAAGGACTGTAGGCCGATACAAACAGCATATGGAAATACCTCTGTGTTATGTAAAAATATGCAGATACCGTGTGAGCCACTGCTCCACATCAACAGGCAAATGTCAAACAAATCAGAGCTAAACCCACACATATGTCTCCACACCCTGTTAAGAAGACATCAAATCACCTTAAAGGCTTTTCAAATAATGCAATACACATTATTACAATACAATTAAAGTAATGTGTTTACTCCTTCAATATTTATTTGGAAATGCCTCCTGTTTCCTAACAAAGACTGCCAGAGCACCAGAGCTGCTGCCATCTAGGTCTAGCCGGCAGCTTTGAAACGTTGCAGGACCGTGTCCTAAGTTCCCATGCTGCCCCGTCCACCCAGGGAGGGGAAGTGAACCCGAAGATCTGAGACAGGATCAGGAGAAGCAGCGAGACACACTGTAGAGAATCAGATTACTGGCACTGCTCTGCCAGAGTCCTGCCCCTGTTTTATCCCATTACAGCAATATGTCTGAGTACTGGATCCTCTTTCTGCAGCAATTACAAAACCTTTGGAGAGATAAAATGCCCAGTTCCTCATGGCAAACGCCATCCATCAAACATTTAGCCTCCTGAATGTGAAAGACTTTTTGTGGTTCCCTGCTCACATTTGTAAACTGCGTGGTTTCTCCACAGCGAGGACTTCCATTCACTGTCACATTATCTTCCTAATGGATGTTTACATAGATCTTGTTGCTTTCTATCAACACATGCATATACAAGCAACACAATACACAACAATGCAAACCCTACTAAAAATAACATCATAAACATATGAACGCATTCCAGGTTTAATGGCTTACACAGCACAACAGATCAACATGTCTAAAAACCCTACAGTTTCCTACACATATTTTCAGTGGCGCATGATTTGTAATAAATCTCGACTGGATGGAAAGGAGTGGAGTGTCAGGATACAAAGTGGCTTGCCCTAGGCGTCGATAGGAGAAGGGGAGAGAGGGAGGGAGGGATGGATTGCGGTGGGGGAGGGGAGTAGATGGAGTGAGGGGGCTGTAACACAGCCAGGTTGGTTGAGAGAGTGACACTGAGGGGAGCCAGGCGGCAGGGCTGATGAGATAGGATATGATGTGCCCTTGCCAGCTGTGAGAGTTTAATTAAAACCTGGAGTCACACCACCACACACAGAGAGAAAGGGAGGGAGAGACAGAGAGAGAAGAGAGCGAGGGGCGGTGAGACAAAGAGAGACTGGGGGGGGACAGACAGACAGAGGGAGATGAGAGAGAGACAGACAGAAAAGGGGAGAGGGAGAGCAAGACGGCATGCCAGAGAGAGACAGATGAAGGGAGAGAGAGGAGGACACTCCAAAACAAATGGGTAAATTAGAAAGGGAGCGTAGTGGGGCTGGGGTGCTAGGTTGTTAGCGACATTGGGACGTCAGAGAAAGTGCAGCACATTGCACATTAAGGACAGTGATTCACTCCGCTGGTATCTCGCTGCTGACTCCAGGATGTTAATAAGGGCCTGTGATGGGGCTTGTTAGTGGCTAACGAGCCATGGCACTGATGTCACCCCACGGACCAAAAACAGGGAGAATACAGTCTCCCACACCTTTGGAGCCAGAGATAGATGGGCTTCTTGACGGGTAGTCCTGTCACACACGGATTCAAAGTGGTCTGTCTGTACCCATGCAAGCGTTAGCTGATTCTCGGGAAAGAGAATCAAGATCCAAAGACTGGTGTTGAGACTAGTTTGTGAAATCAAAGACGTGACAGATACAACTGCCATTTACCTATGAGTATACTGTACACCTATGTACTATAGGTGTACCTGGGAAACAGGACACTGCTCTCGGGAAGTGTTAGTGAGACAAATCTATCCATCAACAACCTGTTCCAACATGTAACAGTCATCTTGTCATCTTACAGTCCTAACACAGCCTTCCAGCTGAGGGAGTGATGGAGAGAGAGAGAGAGAGAGACAGAGGAAGAGAGAGATAGAGAAAGAGAGAGAAACAGAGGAAGAGAGAGAGAGAGACAGAGGAAGAGAGGAAGAGAGAGAGATAGAGGAAGAAATGACAGGGCAAAGGGCAGGATTACAAGAGACAGACTGAGGAGAGAAAATAGGACAGAATCTAAAGGGTACAAGAATAGGCAAGATCTATCTAGTGACGCACTGACCCTGAGGCCAGAATGGAGGATAGAGGGTGAGAGAAAGTGGGGGATGAGGGAGACAGGCGAGAGAGAGAGAGAGAGAGAGAGAGATATGAAGGCGAGAGTGGGAGTGAGAGGAGAACGGAAAAGGAAGAATTTGAGGAATACGTTTGAGGGTCTAATAAGAGAGGTGACCTATCGATCATGTGGAGGGAGAAGTGGGAGGAAGGCATGGTGGAGTGGAGCTGGCTGCATGATAGGGGTTTTGCAAGAGAAGAGCTAGAGGAGGATAAAAGGAGGGGGGGGGGGGGGTTACTGTAGAACAACAGCAAAGGCCTAATGCCGTCCAAATGAGCCGAATCAGGAATAGCCTCACAAAAAGGGAAAGTGATTTATTATCTGACAATATCCGTCTGTAATGCTTCCCTCGCTTCTTTCAACCCTGTCCGTTTTTAAACCACCGTTGCCAGATGCGGATAAGCGACCCCGACATTGACGACTCATTGTGTGGCAAACGCCCACCACTCACTGGGACACCAGCGGTAATGACAAGGACCTGGGACCGTCTAGTGTAGAGGCGAGAAGATATCAGTCAACCAATGATTAACCACACTTGTCGTCACTGTCATTACAACTGCTTTCTACGACTGAATGTCATTGGCTACTGTTCAAAGACCACAACTGTCATTGTTTTGACAGATGTAAACAGTACATTTCAGGTGGACAATGAATCGATTTAGTTATGCTGGACAAGTCACTTGGGTGCCTCTGATAGCCTGTTGGTCATATGCATGTTTACAGACTGCGATTCAAAACGTCCTTCTCTATTCTTTCATGGAGGGTGATTGTGGCAATCCGCTCTCTCTCAACCTCGCCATCTCCTTTCAGTCTCTTTTTGAACACATCCTAATAATAAATGAGCACAGCATTCACTCCACACTGAACGTAGCAGATCCGACTAAAGCTCACAACTAATACTTTGTGTTTTCTCACTGAATTTCCCCATTATCGTATCTGAAAGATTGCGTTCTGGACCGGCACGGAGCAAGGGGGGGTTGGTGCATGTATACTGTATGTACAGTATTTATAGTGCAAAAGGAGCATCATTCGTTCCGTTAGGATCACACAGTCTTTGGACCACCGTAGACCATCACATGTAAACCCCCCCCCCCTCCCTAATTGGTCTTTTGAACAATCAGATCGTCTGCCAATAATTGGGCTGCCTGTGTAAACGCACCCAGTGAAGTTCAGGGATGTTACCTTGCCACCCAGATAGAACTCCTGCAGCGTCACATACACAACGAGAGAACAGTAGGCCAGGTGACACACACACAAAACACAGCAGAGCTATTTCTGCCCCACGATTTATGGACTGTCAATATGAGCACTGTGCTGGGGGGAGAGAATCCAATTACCTTATTTGGGTGGGGTGTGCTGTGTGAGGGTAAACAGCTCAGCTAAAACAGTGGCAGGCACATCAAACCGCACATCAACAGCAACCCACTTTCCCTGCTTCCAAGGAGGTATAGAGAGGGATATCGCTCGACTGTTTGATTGGACAGCTCTGGGCCTCCAGTGAATTGAATGGCATTGGCTTTTGCTTTTTAAAAGCAGATCAATTATGAAACGCAACATTAACGGCAACAAAATGGACGGGGGGAAAACTTCACCTGGGAGGATCTAGAGAGAAATAAATATAACTCCGACACTGCCCCCCCCCCCCCCCCATCTCTCTCGCTCTATCTCTCTTTCCCTCTGAAAAGAGGAGTGAGTGATGGCAAAATTCTGCAGTCAAACAACATTACAGTGAATAAATTATGCAAAGAGAGGCATAAATTACTGGGTACATCTCCAGGCATAGAATCCTGCATCAGATAAACATAAGTCTTAATTTAGAAACTGGAACACATGACATGGTATTGTTTATGGGCATCGCAAATCATCTAGTTGCTGACTTGTTGCACCACCGAGCAAAACAAAATCCATAGTGGACATCTTGTAACCACTGTCTGTCTCAATCCTACGTTTGTTTAAAATACTTTTTTTCTTCATTTCTTTTAATTTCTTCAAAGAAACCCTCCGATGCAGAATGGCTGAAGTCCCAGGGGATGACAAATTATATGGGAGAAAACCAAGGGCTAAAAATACTCAGCTGGCTTCATTATTGAAAAGGTAGCCATCCTCTGTCTTAGCCTACCTGTGGTGAACCACACAAGACAGAACTCAACTCAGGCCCTGGTTCATTACACTCTCCTCCCTCCGTCAGACTTAAGTCAGGGCCGGAAGGAAGCTGTGGGAGATGAACTCTAATTCCCAATATTTGAGCTGCCTGACAGGGGTGATGAAAGTTGCCTTAATTAGCAGAAATAAAGTTAGCTGAACTGAACTTTAATATATATATTTTTTATTTTTATTTAACCTTTACTTAACTAATGGGGGACAGAAAAAGAAGGAGCCTCCTCTGGTCTCTGTTCACTCTGGCCCTGGTAGCTCCTCCAGTCCTGACAGCTAAAACTGTCTCTATCAGGTGCACTACGCTCTGACAAAATCATCAGCCAATTGCTTTGCCCTCCCCATCGGCCATCAGAGGGGCGATTTAGAAGACGTGCCTTGCAATTAAAGCCTTCCTGGCACCTGCTGCCTTAATGAGATTTGTGAGCAACACTCTCCCTTCGTTTCCAGCCCTGCACACCAAGCATATCTGCGAGGAGGCATTCCCCACACATGGGTCACCCAGGACTGACTCTCTCTCTCTCTCTGCCCTTGACTTTGTGGGCTCTAACAGGCAACATGGCAGGCAGCTCCAGACTGGAGGGAAAGACAGAGAGAGGCTAGCAGGGCTCTTCACATCAGATAGCCCCTCCAGGTCCTGTGTTGTGTTCTCTTCTCTTAGAGAGAGAGAGAGAGAGAGAGAGAGAGAGAGAGAGAGAGAGAGAGAGAGAGAGAGAGAGAGAGAACGAGAGAAAGATAAATACATGTAAAAAAAGAGAGGAGAAAGAGAGAGGGAAAGAGAGAAAGAGAGAGAGAGAGAAAGGAGGGGAGAGAGAGAGGAGGGATAAAGAGCGATGGAGGAGAGAAAGAGCTGGACCTGGATGCCAGACAGGTACAGCAGGCTCATTAGTGCTTCCTTAACAACAGCAGGTTCTGTTCTCACACTATGCCCACACACACATTTTCATCTTTTAAATTAATTTAATTGATTATTCAACTTAATTTTTAAGCCCAATTTGTATCTTCATTATTTATAAAAAGATCTGTCAGCTGTATTTTGCAGAGGGGGCAAACTGAATGGTCCAGGCAATTCTCCCTATTCTCCCTAGTAAGTGATTCCTTCCAAGGTGCAATACAGAGCAGAAACATGCTAGGCAGGACGCTAGATACTCTAAGTGCCCTCAAACTCAACTCTGGACCTTGAAGCCAGTTTCACTGCATTTTTCATTGTTCTCCTCTAATCAGGGACTGATTTAGACCTGGGACACCAGGTGGGTGCAATTAATTATCAGGTAGAACAGAAAACCAGCAGGCTCCAGACCTCGTAGGGTAAGAGTTGAATACCCCTGCTCTAGTGCGTGCAGACAGCATCGTCAGTGGAGGAGGAGATAGAGTGTCGAGTGACAGGCACAGAGTTTGATTTGATTTTAGCTGCCGGTGATGGGCAGGACTCCCAGGAGGTATGTTTGTAAATTAATTTGATCACGCTATGTAGCCTATTGATTCCTTCTTGATGAATAAATACAACAAAAATGCTGTTGTTTCTCTGTAATTCTACCCACCTAGCAATTTTATTCTGGTGTATGTGACAATTAATCTATTATTTTAAAACATTTTTAACTATCCAGATAGATAATCTCCCAACCTCATAACTAGCTACCAAGCCAATTCAGGCTATCAATCAAGTTAAGAGTTAGCTAGCTTGTCTAACTATCTTAGGTGGCATTCCTGCTGGCAAGATTGCTAGACTTCATAAAATGCAGAAATTGCTTTGATTCTTGGGTTATGATACTATATACCAGTGTGGCAGTTGTACTAAACTCCTAAAGGCATAAAAGTTCTTAAAGGGTGACTGGACTTCTTCTTATCTAGCCTCGTTTTATATTTGGTTTGTTTTAGATTTGGTTCATTAAAGCCACCATAATTATATTTTTAAATATATTTGTCTAATAAATCACTGTGCGTTTTTTTTTTAATGTAACTACAAAATATAGTTTTTCTATTTTATTTCCCTGAGCCTCCGTTTCATTTTCTTATATACTGTTATACTGTTATTAACTATGAAGTTGCTTAGCATTATCCTTTGAAAATAGATAGATTATAAAGTAAACACTCTTGAATTACACATTTTGGAATGTTTTCTGTTGTTGAAAGTAAATAAAGAAACCAGACTGCAATTAAAGGTTGTTGTCATTATTCATCGTAAACAGTGTTATAATGAAAGTCAAAATCAAAGCATGTAAGTATGTTTCCAAGTGAATGTTTTCCAACTCAAGCTTTGGAAGGTATAACTCACAGTAAAAGGCATTTCTATTCTGATCCTTAAAAAATAAGGAACACCTGTTTTAGTGAGCTTTCCTAAATCATATGATCTATCACAGGGTTATTCAACTCTTGCTCTATGAGGTCTGGAGCCTGTTGGTTTTCTGTTCTACCTGATAATTGATTGCACCCACCTGGTGTCCCAGGTCTAAATCAGTCCCTGATTAGAGGGGAACAATGGAAAAATGCAGTGGAACTGCCTTCGAGGTCCATATACATTCATTCTTGCATTCAAAAGCCAGAAAGCGTACACATTTTTTCGCAATCATATCACAGATAAACATGAGATATGTAGCTAGCTAATCATAATATACCCTCTCTTTTTCTTCTGGCTGGCTGGCTAGTCTACTAATCTAATCAAAAAACAGTTAATTTGAGCTCTAATACCTAATGACAAATAATCTTGAAATTGTCAATTTGTGCATTTTATTTTGGACAGTCATGAAGGAAAACATTAGCATCAAAAAGACAAGACACGAGCTAAACCAAGTAGGCTACCTTGGTCTGTTTTGGGTGACTGACTGACTGCAGCTTGAACAACAGTCAACAGGCTACCTAGCTAGCTAGCATTAGTTAGCTCACAGACTTTGGTAGCTAGCAATCTAGCTAACATTATTTTTTTTAACTAACCCAAGATAGACCAGAGCCTGTCGTTTCCAATGGGAGCAAATTAATCATAGTGGGGAGAACAAGCAAGGAGTTGGGCAGAGCCAAGCACGATCTAGTGAGATCCTATTGGCACGTTCTAGCATTTTTTGCATATTTCCATTAGGGAGTGCCTACTCTGTGAAGTGCACGTGTGCAATAACTCAATTCGCCTTTGAACTCCTGAAAGAAATCGAAGCTGAAAGGCTGACATGTCTGACATTTGTTTTAAACAGCTCTTACACAAAGAGGGCATTATCATAATTTTCATAATTTCAGTGTTAATTTAACCTTATAGTGGAAAAATCATTAAAGAAAAGTAAGGAGAGGCATTCTACCTCCTAGAGATGAACGTACTTTGGTGCGAAAAGTGCAAAACAATCCCAGAACAACAGCAAAGGACCTTGTAAAGATGTTGAAGGAAACGGGTACAAAAGTATCTATATCCACAGTAAAACGAGTCCGATATCAACATAACCTGAAAGGCCGCTCAGCAAGGAAGATGCCACTGCTCCAAAACCGCCATAAAAAAGCCAGACTACGGTTTGAAACTGCACATGGGGACAAAGATCGTACTTTTTTGAGAAATGTCCTCTGTTCTGATGAAACCAAATAGAACTGTTGGCCATAATGACCATCATTATCATTGGAGGAAAAAGGGTGAGGCTTGCAAGCCGAAGAACACCATCCTACCTGTGCAGAACGGGGGTGGCAACATCATGTTGTGGGGGTGCTTTGCTGCAGGAGGGACTGGTGCACTTCACAAAATTGATGGCATCATGAGGTATATATGTGGATACATTGAAGCAACATATCAAGACATCAGTTAAAGTTAAAGCTTGGTTACAAATGGGTCTTCCAAATGGACAATGACCCCAAGCATACTTCCAAAGTTGTGGCAAAATGGCTTAAGGACAACAAAGTCAAGGTATTGGAGTGGCCATCACAAAGCCCTAACCTCAATCTTATAGACAATTTGTGGGCAGAACTGAAAAAGTGTATGCGAGCAAGGAGGCCTACAAACCTGACTCAGTTACCCCAGCTCTGTCAGGAGGAATGGGCCAAAATTCACCCAACTTATTATGGGAAGCTTGTGGACGGCTACCCGAAATATTTGACCCAAGTTAAACAATTTAAAGGCAATGCTACCAATGACTAATTGAGTGTATGTACACTTCTGACCCACTGGGAATGTGATGAAAGAAATCAAATCTGAAATAAATCATTCTCTCCGCTATTATTCTGACATTTCACATTCATAAAATAAAGTGGTGATCCTAACTGACCTAAGACAGGGAATTTTTACGAGGCTTAAATGTCAGAAATGTTGAAAAACTGAGTTTAAATGTATTTGGCTAAGGTATATGTAAACTTCAGACTTCAACTGTATATCTCACTAGGTCAGGGTTTTTAAGCCTCCATATATCCACTAATTCCAATATATCCATGACTTTCATGATTTCCTTAAGTGCCTGAGGGTGATAGTTTGTAGTGTGATTTCTTTTACGGTCCATAGAGGTGTTTAAAACCGCATTCAAATATCCCACTATAATAATACTGTTGCTTGTAGAGTTAATACATTCTTATATATATTTTCAAAGATGCTTGGTCATCATTATTTGGACCATATAGGTTAATAACCCATATCTGTTTATGGTTCAATAACGTATTTAAAATAATCCATCTAACTTGAGGATCTGTTTGAACAATTTGCACATTTGGATCAAAATTACTGTTAATTAACATCCTCACCCCTTTTGAATTTCTTTCCCATGGGAGAAATATATTTTGTCCCACCAGTCCTTTTTTCACAAAACTTTATCTAAACAATAGATAATATATTCCTTCTCTTTTAGCCAGGTAAATACTGATCGTCTTTTCTTATCTGCTAAACCATTACAATTATAACTGGCTATACTTATTTCACCACTTACCATAATGAGACACAAGTTTCAATTATATTTATCATAATATACAGTAGCAAGAAAAAGTATGTGAACCCTTTGGAATTTCAAATTCCTGGATTTCTGCATAAATTTGTCATAAAATTTGATCTGGCCTTCATCTTAGTCACAACAACAGACAAACACGGTGTGCTTAAACTAATGACACACACATTATTGTATTTTTTTGTCCATATTGAATACACCATTTAAAACTCACAGTGTACTGTAGGTTGGACAAAGTATGTGAACCACTAGGCAAAATACTTTTCCAAAGGCTAATTGGAGTCAGGAGTCAGCTAACCTGGAGTCCAATCATTGAGATGAGATTGGAGATGTTGGTTAGAGCTGCCCTGCCCTATAAAAAACACTCACAAAATTTGAGTTTGCTATTCACAAGAAGCATTGCCTGATGTGAGCCATAACTCGAACAAAAGAGATCTCAGAAGACCTAAGATTAAGAATTGTTGACTTGCATAAAGCTGGAAAGAATTTTAAAAAGTATTTCTAAAAGCCTTGATGTTCATCAGTTCACGGTAAGACAAATTGTCTATAAATGGAGAAAGTTCAGCACTGTTGCTACTCTCCCTAGGAGTGGCCGTCCTGCAAAGATGACTGCAAGAGCACAGTGCAGTATGCTCAATGAGGTTAATAAGAATCCTAGAGTGTCAGCTAAAGACTTACAGAAATCTCTGGAACATGCTAACATCTCTGTTGACGAGTCCACAATACGTAAAACACTAAACAAGAATGGTGTTCATGGGAGGACACCACAGAAGACGTCACTGCAGTCCAAAAAAACATTGCTGCACGTCTGAAGTTCACAAAAGAGGACCTGGATGTTCCACAGCGCTACTGGCAAAATATTCTCTGGACAGATGAAACTAAAGTTGAGATGTTTGGAAGGAACACACAACACTATGTGTGGAGAAATAAAGGCACAGCACACCAACATCAAAACCTCATCCCAACTATAAAGTATGGTGAAGGAAGCATCATGGTTTGGAGCTGCTTTGCTTGCCTCAGTGCCTGGACAGCTTGCTATCATCAACGGAAAAATGAATTTCCAAGTTTATCAAGACATTTTGCAGGAGAATGTAAGGCTATGTGTCAACCAATTGAAGCTCAACAGAAGTTGGGTGATGCAACAGGACAACGATCCAAAACACAGAAGCAAAAGAAGAAAATACGCCTTCTTATCCTAAGAATATTGCTGAACTGAAACAGTTTTGTAAAGATGAATGGTCCAACATTCCTCCTGACCGTTGTGCAGGTCTGATCCACAACTACAGAAAACGTTTGGTTGAGCTTATTGCTGCCAAAGGAGGGTCAACCAGTTATTAAATCCAAGGCTTCAAATACTTTTTCCCACCCTACACTGTGAATGTTTACCCAAACATACAGTGGCAAGAAAAAGTAAACTTACCATTAAAAGGTAACATGATGATTGAGTGTCTATATACTGTAGCTGTACCATGATATTTGCATTGCTACTAAGTAAACCTCCAATTGGTCCCCACTATTCCACCCGCTGAAACCCCTCCTCATCCCGAGTTGTCATCCCAATGCCCGGCAGACCACCCTCGACCCTCTGGATTCCATGGCCCTGGAGAGACCGGGACCCATCCTTTGAAAAGAGCACACAGTGCCACCCACAGAACAGAAGCAGATCAACTGCCAAATGCATTTCCATCGCCCTCATCTCGATTTGTATTATATATAGCCATTAAAAAATATAGAGTATATATATATATATATATATATATATATATAAAAAATTCAGTTTATCTTATTTTCTATAAATAGCTATTAATATTTATAGTAATGTAGCATATTTTAGTTGTCTCATTAAATTCTTTCAATATTTGTGTTTGAATTTCTACAATTTCTAGTTGGTTTGAGGTTTTTAAGTCATTGACATTTGGAGCTATTGACATTTAAAAATATTGTCCCATGTACATTGTGTAATTTACTTATGGTCCCTAACTAGCCCCATAGGGATATCAAATGTCAAACCAAATTGACCATGACCACTATGATTGGGTCCCTTGCAACTGTGCTCCTAATTGATGATTACTTGGGTACTGCCAGCCGTGGGCATGTTGGTAGGATTAAAATAAACCCAACCTACGGAAAAGTGTTACGGTACCCTTCATTTTTTTTACATTTTTTTTTTTTTTTTTACATAGAATTAGGCGTAACGATTATGGCTCTAGATTGCAGGAACAAGCAGTTTCAGGTGTTTGAAAAATGCTAAATTCTCATGTACTTCATGCCCCCTCTAAAATAATGGATGCGAGACGCCCCTGCACACAAAGACACACAGCTCAGAAAAAGAGAGGCTAACAGAGAGAGGCTTTCACTACAAAATATGTAAGGTTGAAGCCCCAGGGAATTCAGACTGGAAAATGTATTGATAGTTGTTTTCCTGTGAGATTTTTTTAATGCACACTAATTATCTTCCCTGGAAAAAAATGTGTGGGAAAAATGTACACACACTGTGGTGTGACTATTGATAAGGAAAACATTCAGAATGGACATCTGTTTGTTTGATGGGGCTGTTGATAAGGTGTGATAGTGATAAAGCTTGTGTCTGTCTCTTCCCCAACTGGCAGCCTATGCCAGCCAAGCCTGTTGATCGGAATGCTGGATGAACAATGTGCTTCAGCCAATGGAAGCACCTTAGAGGAGGAAGGGGAGGACCATCCTCCTCAGGGATTTTCATAAAAATAAAAATATTGAAGCATTTAAAAGGTTATACTTTTTAGAAAAAACTATTCCAAATATATTCACGTCACCAAATAATTGATTAAAACACATGGTTTTGCAATGAGGGTCTACAGTAGCCTCAGGTAGCCTGAGGACAGCTAGATTCTGTCCTCCTCTGGGTACACTGACTTCAATACAAAACCTAGGAGGCTCTTGGTTCTCACCCTCTTCCTTAGACATACACAGTAATTTTGACAACTTCTGGAGGACGTCCTCCAACCTATCAGAGCTCTTGCAGTATGAACTGACATGTTGTCCACCCAATCAAAGGATCAGAGAATATAGTACTGAAAGCATAAGCTACAGCTAGCTAGGACTACAGTGCATAAAATGTGGTGAGTAGTTCACTCAAAGAGAGAGAAAGATAATAGTTAAACAGTTTTGAACAAATTAATTTCTTCCAGAATTAAGGAGAAGCAAGAAAGAGAGAGATTTGGTTGTATTTTTTCAAAACTTAATGCAGCTAGCTAGTTCAGCCTACTCAAACACCCGGCTCAAACAGAGAGGGATGCTATGTTATCTAGCTGGCTATGGCTATCCAACACTGGAACTCTTCCAAGTTAAGGTAAGCTTTTGGTTTTATTAATTTATTGCCACCGGGGCCTGCCGGTGTAAATGCTAAACTGAGTTCTGACTGTACACTGTACTGCATGATTGTAGCGGATTTACTAACACGTTAGTTCCAGTCTCAATGTTGACTATGAGGTGACAACAGTGTAGGCTGTGCGTGGCAGTTAGCAGTCATGATATGTTTTGGCTCTGAAAGGTTTTTTCGCTTGGTCATAGATAGCTGATGTGTTGTGCACTGAAGTCCCCAAGCGAAGGAAAAAGGTGAGAGAAGGAGAGCGGGTAGCAGTTGCGAGAAGGAATTATGTATACAATGAGCAAAGTGATCATGGGGTTTTAATATGGCTGCTATGAAAGTGAATTGTGTTCAGCGTGCGATCAGGGGTTTATTCATTCTGCCGATTCTGTTGAAAAACATTTCTTAAACTGAAGCAAACGGAACAAAACAGGGATAAACATACCTGAATTCCTCCAATGGAAACTGTCGTTTGCAACTTTTGGATTAATGAATACCCCCTAGCTAGATCAGCTAGATGCAGGCAAGAGTTTGCAAGGTGGTATTGAATGTGAATGATTACTCAATTCTCTCGACCTTTCCACCTACTTGTAAACTTTCATTCATAGGCTAGGTTGTAGCAACCTCATGATGGGTACAGGGAAAATGTGAGTATCATGCAGTAGCCTAAACCTATCAATGTTACATTGAGCTGGGAATGGAATATGGAATATGAATGACAGTCTTCCAATATGCTGTAATAGAAATAAGGCCACAAAAAAATCCTCCCTCATCTTAAACGTCACCGACAGCCACTGGCTTCAGTGACACGGTATTTTAACTTCAAATGCAGATAGCAGCAGATCTTTGCAAGCAAACATTCATATTCCAAACACACATTTTGTCTTTCATGTTTTAATGAAGCCCATTTTGTTACCATCGGACATGATTATGAGGCTGATATGTTTGAATGTAAAGCAGCTGTGTGGGTGAAATGCTGTAGATGTAGCAGATATCAGGCCTAGTGGGCCAATACCTTTCAAATGATACAAGGACGATCTTGTCTTTTTTAATGGAAATGTAGTAGGCTTACTCTCTCTCTCTCTCTCTCTCTCTCTCTCTCTCTCTCTCTCTCTCTCTCTCTCTCTCTCTCTCTCTCTCTCTCTCTCTCTCTCTCTCTCTCTTTCTCTTTCTCTCTCTCTCTCTCTCTCAGTGGGTGCAGTGGGTGTCTGGCTGCGGGTAGAGCTGGCTAGAGATCTCGCCAGGGAGCATCCCTTTGACATTACGCATTCTCCTCTCTGCTTCACGCGTCAGGAGGATGCAATACATGAATTCCGTCGTGTATCTAGAGGCCCACTTGCGTTATCTGACAAAACAGCTTTCTTCAAAGGGGAAGTAGATGGTGGGAATGTGCAGCCGGGGGAAGACTGCAGGCCTGGGCTCCGGGCCTGGGGCCCACTGCTGAAGCTAGCTCTCTCTCTCTGTCCCCAGATAGCATTAATTTGAGGGCCTTACTTAATACATCAGACAGGCCAGGCAACACACGCATCATTAAGGCCTCATGATGGAACCGCTTACGGCTCGAGCTCATTAGGATTAACATTATTACAGAGAAAATGGGTGTCACTTATTCTGAGTCAAGAAAAGCAAATGAGGCCACCGAGCAGTAAAAGATTGAAATTCCTCCTTGTTTATTAAATCAAACCTTTTCAAAGTGCTCTAATTGAGGAGTATTAGCGCTGTGGCGGGCGGGCAAGCATTGTAGACTGGCTTAACACATGCAAAACAACCTGTCGTTGGCAGCAGTTACCATGCAAAACTTAGCATGCAAATCCAGAAGGTCAATGAGCCGACAAACAAGCACATTAGCAGCGCCTCCACTCTAAACAAACCCATTTGCCCCACTTTGTATGCACTCTTTCTGCATTCTGTATGCGTGCTCCCTGAACCAAACACAAGCACGTAACCTTATTCCAACCCTGCACACCTCCATGTCATGTGTAAAGTGAACCATTTAACTAAGGCATGTTTAACACACAAAAAATTCTGACTGAAAATGAGCTTGAACTGTTGGAAGGATAAAACAACAGGAAAACGAGAGGCAGGTTCCATTCTGATTGACTGACTGGGGTCTGGCCTATCTGAAACATAATTTGCGCCTCATCTGTGATTCCACCCAGGTGGAGAGAGGGTTAAAGTAAACACTTCCAAATGACACTATCGCCTTTCATATTTTCATATTTCAAACCATCACCTTGGCTACGAGGTGGATATTTTGCATTTCACACCATCACAACAGAAGCATTCTGAGTCACTCCATATTCTCCCTTTACAGATTCACACAGACACAAAGACAGGGAAAGGCTCTGTCTACGCTGGCGTCATTAAGTTGAAACTTTTGTGGAAAATTGTGGAGTTGGTTTGGAAGAGTTTCCTTCCCTCCCCTGGGCCCGGTGCTCTAATTGAGATTCCTGCAGAGGACCTGATCCCTCTGATCCTGTCACATTCATTTCCTGCTCCCGCTTCACACCAGAATTCCAATTACACCTGTCTGCCTTCTCCCTGCCAGGCCTTCACGCAGGCAGCCACACACACGCCTCTGTTTGTGATGAGGCTGTGTTTACCAGCAAAAAAAAAACAACAAGAGTTTTAATTAACAGGGAGATGTTAAATTAAGTTACTGATTCAGATGGGAAGGGAGACAGATAGTTGAGGAGCAACTCATCAATGAAATGCTCATCAGGTTGAGATATTGGCCACATTGAATACTGGTCACTGATCAGTTTTTACACACTGTTTTAGGACTTTATATTTATTCCGGACTCTGACATTGCTAATTCTGATATTTTTAGGGGATTTTAGATTTTTGTACGCGTATTGTTATTTTTATTGTTAGATATTACCGCACTGTTGAGGCTAGAAACATAAGCATTTCGCTGCACCTGTGATAACATCTGTAGAATATGTGTACGTGACCAATGATTTGAACTAGATTTGAACTAGAAAACACTGTTCCTAGTTCAGACCCAAGGCCTCTGCAGACCACTTCAACTAACGGCGTTCTGCCAGCATGCATAGCCTACTCTATTCTACCTGGCCTTGTGTAATTTCACTGTGTGTTTTACTCATCCTGCCAACTGAAATCCCATTTCAACAGCACTCGAGACATTTCAACATTTCATCTCGGCTAGCAGCTGATGTTGATGTGTTCATCCTGACTATAACAGTGTGAAGATTTACAACAACAACAGTTCTAGTCTATAGCCATGCTTCTGACCTATCACAGCTCGGCGTGGACCTGCCAATGGAGCTCGGGGCCCAGACGGATGTCCTCCTGGAAGTGTCAGCAGCGGAGGGATTCCTGGCACATAATTGGTCTGTGAATGGAGCTGCTCCACCCCCTGTCTCATTGTCATGCATGGCTGTCTGTGAGATTTCTGCCTGCGTGCCGAGTGCTGAGGCAAGGGCGTCAGACTGTGAAACGACCCTCCGCCACTCAAACTGGGAGCTAATTGGGTGTGGCTGAAACAATATGGCTCCCCATGGCTCAATGGAAACGAATAGTCTCTCTCATCAAAATACCTGCTGCCGCACTTCGCTTCTTTATCGCACCTGATCAACAGAGTCGAACACAGAACAACAATAAACCGGGCTAGATGTTCACCAGATATACTTTTAAATGGGGAAAAGACTGGAGAATGCTCCCCACCACCTATGATCATTATAATCAGAGAGGGATCACATTGCTTTGCAGCCTCACAGGTAGCTGTGAGAGATGATCTTTGGGCCTGACAGTAATGGAGACCCAGGAATGATGATAAGGCACTGCACACTGGAGTGTCACTCATGCCTGCTATAAATGTCACTCAGGGCTCCACGTTATCGAGTGAACGGGCTAGATACTCCTGCTATGAAGTAAAACAGAAAAAAACCCACTGATCTTGCAGTGAGTTCAGAATGTGCAGGCTACGACTTCCAGTTAAGAGCCGAGCACGGTTTTTCATTAGATCATCTAATACAGCAATTAGCAGCAACCATTTAGCTGTAGAGAATGGTGCTTTATTCAGGAGAACGTACTGTATGCCTGCTACACATTATCAATGAATATGAAAATAGCACATTGCCTGTAATTGCCTATTGATTTATCCAATTCTACTAGCATGCCATCAACAACTTAATCCATGCTCTACTGAGAAGAAAGAAACATTCCTCATGAACCACGGTTGATGTGAAATGGATGACAGAAATAATGTAATAGTTTCAGCTACCTCAGGTGTGGTAAACCTGCTGTTCTGATACTCCCAGTCCCACAAGTAGCCAAGTGATGCTGATATAGCCTGCAGCTATACCACCCTGCCTGCTTCGCTCTGCTGTTCGATGCTGAAGCTAAGCAGCTTCGATCCTGATCAGAGGGAAACTGCCATGTTGGGTGCTGGTGGAAGGGAGAGCTACATCCATGCAGCGCTAAGCATTGAGTTAGACAGAAATACAGTTAAACCATCCACTCAGGCCTATCCAGTCCATAACACACACTCTTAAGAAAAAAAGGTGCTATCGAGAACCTAAAAGGGTTCTTCAGCTGTCCCCATAGGATAACCCTTTGAAGAACCCTTTTTGGTTCCAGGTAGAACCCTTTTAGATTCCAGGTAGAACCCTTTCCACAGAGGGTTCTACATGGAACCCAAAAAGGTTCTACCTGGAACCAAAAAGGGTTCTCCTATGGGGACAGCCGAACAACCTTTTTATAACCCTTTTTTCTAAGAATGTACCAGATGCAAGCAATTAGTATCCCCTCCACACATGCACGCACACGCACACAGACACACACACTCTTTTGAGAGTGGTTAGGAGCAGAGCAGTACACGATGAGGTTCAGGTAATTAAACCCTATTCATGTTGCCATGGAGGATCAATACCTTCTCTCTCCCTTACTCTCTCTCTCCATCTCTCCCTTCCTTTCTAGCTCTCTCTCTCAAGCTCTCATCTCTTCCTTCCTCTCTTTCTTTATCTCTCCCTTCTCCCTTCTCTCAACAGAGTCCAAAGTCCAACTGTTATCTGCTAAGTGAGGCCAGAGAGGAGCATAAAAATATGAAAAAACAATATATTTAAAAAAACACTCCTCTAGCCTTTTGCACAAAGCAGAAGGGGCCCACCACTGACAGGGCGGTGCTCCACCCGGGAAAGACCCCAGACAATTAGTGTCTGTGTGGGAAATCAAACACACCCTTGCCTTCATGTAAAATGTAGATTATGGCAATTGTGTCATCCAGCCCTCCAGGGATAGAAGCTTTAACTGCACTTCAGAGGCAGAAGAAAGAGGAGCACGGACCCTGGGCAGGGGGCAGGATTGGCTGTGTTTTGGCAGCTGCAGGGTTCCCTAGGAAAGAGTCTCTAAAAGGCCCAGCCACTGGGCTTAAAGAACACAGCATGTCTAATGCTTGTAAAATATCCAGTTCTCGCTCTGTGTGTGAATTACCCTTGAGACCTAACACATCAAGACCCTTGCAACCCCATGGCCTGCGGACCAACGTTCTCTACTGTACATACATCTCTCCATCCATGCTAACACCTCACACACAGGAAGCACAGGCACACACACGTGTAAAAAAAAATATATAGGGAGCCGATCCGAGACGAGAGTTCAATTGTAATTAAAACAAGCCCATAACATCTCGGTTAATGGGAGCTGGAGGCCCATTGGCATGGAAACATAACAGCATGTGCTGCCCCCCCACCAGACGGAAATTGGCAGACAAATCAAGCCATACATCACCGGGCCGATATGAGAGCATCACTCTGAATAATGGGCAGTGGAGAAGCAGCGCTGCCTTATCAGAGGCATCCCACAGCAGCACACAAACACTGTTATTAGGGGCCTCCATTACACTACTCACACAGTCATACAGATAGAGCTAATGAAGATGTGTGTTTTATGTCAGGCACCCTGCATCAGTTTAGAAAGCTACAACGGAAAAAAAGAGTGTAGGAGGTGACGTCAAACGAGAAGATTTGCTCAGGCTCAGTCCCTTAACAAGGGAACACCGGCCTACTTGAGTGAGTGCTGCTGCTGACGTTACATAAAGCCCTTCTGAAAATGTCAGCAGCATTGTTTTTGTAGGTTGCCTGTCAAAACACAGGCTCAAACCCCACTCACACCTGATGTAGATAGATGGATAAATAGACAGCTACCAAAAACATTGATGACTGCACTGGAGCACAATAAGGTGGGCGGTAGTGACTCATTCACACTGTTTACAAGCTGATCAATGGCCAACTGGAGGAACCTGCTGCAATGCTCCGTTTCTCTAGAAGTCTGACAGACAAACTCGGGGGCTGATGAAGATGAAGTTTAGGCATTTGTTGAAGAGGCCACAATTTCAGAGACATGTTATTGAAAGCGGGCCTCCCAACCCCGCCCCCAGCGAGACACTTTCTTCGTGATATTCCAGATGAGAATTATGTTTGTGGGCATTTACTCACAAATGGCAGTTGTTGTTTTTTTTTATCACCCAGAGACTGGCAAAGAGATCCAAATGAAATGAAACATATCCTGCAACACCAATGTCATTTATTTAATCAGGTGTCCATGCGGATGAGCATATGTGGGAAAGACACACATAGCGCTTAAAACAAGAATCACAGAACACAGGAGTTGCATAAGAAACAATGATATCAAATGTCCCCTTGCTGTGCGCTTTTCCCAGGCAACGCACAACTTGTCCTCTCTCTCTGCTACTTGGGAATTGAACATGTGAAAACGTCATGTGGAGAGGGCGATACATTTCCTCAACACTCTATTTACAAGAGGTCTAAACGGGGAACTAGATATAAAACCGTTTCTATAATGTGTTCAGCTCACAGGGGGTTGCTTTTTGCCATTTCCCCTATATAATATTGTATACAAAATGATTGTCACGCTTGTCTCACCCGTTTTTATCTATCGCACACCTACTGTGTATTACTTGACGTGGATCAACAAACCTAAATGTATTCATGTTTTTACATATATTTCTGCTGTGTAATAATTATTGTGATGTTAGCATATTATATGTATTCAATTGACTGGATGTACATGCCTCTAGAGGTTTTTAAGTAGGTGTGTTTCACAGTGGTGTGTGACCTGATGAAGATCCAACTCTGATCGAAAACGTTGTCTTTTTTGCGCGTCTGGTTAACGGGAGCATACCACAGAGCATACCAGATTTTTATTTCTTTGATACATTATTCTGTTCTGTTGGATGTGCATATTTTCTCTTTTTAACAAAGATACAGATACATTTAAAAAATAGTCATGGACGATGGGTACTTTGAGTTAGTTCATGTTATGTCTTCCGCCTGCCCTTGCTGTTGTCCAGAGAGGAAAACTGACAGACAGAAAACTGACAGTGGGACATGGGACAATAGCTCAGCCAGGTTAGCCGTGATACAAGTCAGTATTTGTCGTCCATTCATGTCTGAGGAAATCGGGACCACCGGCCACTAGGGGCACCAGAGAGCGCTGTTAACTTCAAACAGGTTTCGGTTTTGGTACAACAATCCGGATGTGGATGGGTGTAAGCATCTGCCTCTGATTCCAAAGGTTGCAATTTCAAATCCAGTGATAGAAAGTTGTTTTTATATTTTGGTTTTAACCCTATCCCAAACCATAACCCTTTAACCATTCAGAATTATTGTCTAACCTTAAGAAATTGGAGTTAATGCCTGAACTTAACACTAACCTTAAACATTTGGAGTTGATGCCTAAACTTAACCTTAAACACGTCAAAATTTGACGTTTGGAGCAACTTCGAAATTGTATGTTTGAGAAACATGAATGAACGTCTAATTCTGATGTGAGACTGTGAGAGCTGGTTGCGATAGCTAACATGCACACCTAATTAGAGGGACCATCAGATCCTCACAGCTCTTCTCTCTCTCCATTGATCTGTTTTAAACCGAACCCTGTCTGATGAACCAACTTCCAACTCCAGGCCAGCGGTCAGCCTTAACACCTATTTCTAAGGGGAAAACCACACCTAAATACAGAACAATGAATACACCTCCCTTTAACCTTGTTGTTCCACCTTCCACTCCCCCACTGTGGGGCTCCTTGGTGGGTCTGTAAACCAGCCATAAAGCCCTGACTTACACCATAAAGCAGAGGGGGTGTGGTCGCTGGGATGACACAGGTACACGGTCTAGTGAGGACAAGTCCCAGGATAACAAACAGTCAGAGCCCCTCCATCCCTCTCTAAGCTAGGTGGGGACCTGGATGAGCTAACTAATGACTTCATTTTGGAGTGTGTCGAGAGCTTTATTGGTAGTAGAAGGAAAGGGGCCGGCTGATTCTCCATCCATTGATTCCCTTTCCAGGCACATTGTGGATATTGATGGTGGTTTTTGCCAAGAGCTGTTCTCCGACGCACGCTAATCAAACAGTTCCTCTGATGTAGAACGTGAAATGGGGTTGGAGACTTTATTCATAATATCGATGCAAAAAAAACCACAGCACACATTTGTATGAGCACGGACATTTTAAATCTCAGCCACTTGTGGAATTTGAAAGCTGAAATTCTCTTGTGGAATTTGAAAGCTGAAATTCTCTTGTGGAATTTGAAAGTTGAAATTCTCTTGTGGAATTTGAAAGTTGAAATTCTCTTGTGGAATTTGAAAGCTGAAAAGATGCACAGGACTAAATGTAAGCCTTCTATTAGCTTGCAGTTTGAAGGTCACAACTCCACCGGTGGTATTTGAGAGTGAGTAACAGATTACCAGTGGCCAGCAGTGAGGCTAGGGGGGGTAAGGCGAGCAGGGCGAGGTGACAGACGCTTAGCATCTCGCTCCAGCCTGGCAGGCAGGCAGTACGGTGTGTGTCTGTGTGCTGAGGAATGGCCTCTGTGGGCTGCCTGACGCTGAGCCCTATTGATGGATGGCGATGCTACGGCGCCCCCCCCCCCCCCCCAGTTTACCGCTGGTTATTTGTCACGTCTGTCACCGCAATGATCCTCTCACAAGGAGGCTGGCTCCCACTACATCACTGTCTCCAAAACAAGGTGATACAGCAACCTCCTCCTCATCCAGCCACTGCCTCACTTCCTGCACCTCTTATGTGCGTGGAGCGGTGTGTTTGGGCTATATTCAGCCAGGATGACTCAAAGGCAAATGTCAGAAAGCAGCAGTGATCTAGGCTTTGCTTTCAGCCGCATTCACATTTACTATGTCTCACCTTCTAAAAAAACATTGCAATTTCATCGAAAAGGATTTGATACAACCCCTGCAGTCCCACACCCAAGGACACAATTCTAGTGCTATTTATGAAAACACAAGTAAAGGTTGTGACAACAGGGTGCACAAACTGTATGATGATAAACTGTAGACCACACTCTCTACCTAGAGAGTTTTCACCTGTATTTTTCGTAGCTGTCTACATACCACCACAGACCAATACTGGCACTAAGACCGCACTCAATGAGCTGTATTCCGCCATAAGCAAACAGGAAAACGCTCATCCAGAGGCGGCGCTCCTAGTGGCCGGGGACTTTAATGCAGGGAAACTTAAATCCGTTTTACCTCATCTAAACCAGCATGTTAAATGTGCAACCAGAAGGAAAAAAAACTCTGGACCACCTTTACTCCACATACAGAGATGCATACAAAGCTCTCCCTCGCCCTCCATTTAGCAAATCTGACCATGATTATATCCCCCTTATTCCTGTTTACAAGCAAAAAATGCAAGCAGGAAGCACCAGTGACATGGTCAATAAAAAAGTGGTCAGAGATGAAGCAGATGCTAAGCTACAGGACTATTTTGCTAGCACAGATTGGAATACGTTCCGGGATTCTTCTGGTGGCAGTGAGGAGTACATCACATCAGTCACTGGCTTCATCAATAAGTGCATCGATGACGTCGTCCCCACAGTGACCGTAAGTACATACCCCAACAAGAAGCCAGGGATTACAGGCAACATCCGTACTGACCTAAAGGGTAGAGCTGCTGCTTTCAAGGAACGGGACTCTAACCTAGAAGCTTATAAGAAATCCCGCTATGCTCTCCAACAAACCATCAAACAGGCAAAGCGTCAATACAGGACTAAGATCGAATCGTATCACACCGGCTGGTCATGGCTCACATCAACACCATTATCCCAGAAACCCTAGACCCACTACGATTTGCATACCACCACAAACAGATCCACAGATGATGCAATCTCTATTGCCCTCCACACTGCCCTTTCACACCTGGACAAAAAGGAACACCTACAGTGGCTTTTGAAAGTATTCACCCCCTGTGCTATCCCGGGGGGTGGTAATAGAGGGGAGGTACGTGCTGCGACGTTCGTGCTGCGACGTTGGCTCCCTATGCTGGGAGTACACGAGCTGGGCACCCCAACACGGATGGCTCCAAGTGGAGGTAATTAGGGGAAAGTGCCAACCAGCCGTGGAGGACACATAAAAGGAGCACTGTGGCACACCGCGGGAGAGAACCGGGAGAGACCAACACAGAGTCAAAGCTGAGAAGAAGGACCAAGCCAAACCTACGTGATTTTTCTTTGTTATGTTTATTTTATGGCCTAGTAAAGTTGTGTTTGCTGACTAAAACGGTCTTTGTGTCCCAGTCTCTGTGTTAATCTCTGCACGCTCAACCCAACACCCCACGGGTTACCACACCCCCCTTGGCATTTTTCCTATTTTGTTGCCTTGCAACCTGGAATTAAAATAGATTTTTTGGGGGGTTGTGTCATTTGATTTACACAACATGCCTACCACTTTGAAGATGAAAATATTTTTGGGGTGAAACAAACAAGAAATAAGACAAAAAAACTGAAAACTTGAGCGTGCATAACTATTCACCCCTGCAAAGTCAATACTTTGTAGAGCCACCTTTTGCAGCAATTACAGCTGCAAGTCTCTTGGGGTATGTCTCTATAAGCTTGGCACATCTAGCCACTGGGATTTTTGCCCATTCAAGGCAAAACTGCTCCAGTTTCTTTAAGTTGGATGGGTTCCGCTGATGTACAGCAATCTTCAAGTCATACCACAGATTCTCAATTGGATTGAGGTCTTGGCTTTGACTAGGCCATTCCAAGACATTTAAATGTTTCCACTCAAGTGTTGCTTTAGCAGTATGCTTAGGGACATTGTCCTGCTGGAAGGTGAACCTCCATCCCAGTCTCAAATCTCTGGAAGACTGAAACAGGTTTCCCTCAAGAATTTCCCTGTATTTAGCGCCATCCAACATTCTTTCAATTCTGACCAGTTTCCCAGTCCCTGCCGATGAAAAACATCCCCACAGATTGATGCTGCCACAACCATGCTTCACTGTGGGGATGGTGTTCTCAGGGTGTTGAGAGGTGTTTGGTTTGAGCCAGACATAGTGTTTTCCTTGATGGCCAAAAAGCCCAGTTTTAGTCTCATCTGACCAGAGTACCTTCTTCCAACCCTGATCTGTATGTCTCCACAACTTTGGTAAGCTCCTTGGTCTTCATGGTGCCACTTGCTTGGTGGTGCCCCTTGCTTAGTGGTATTACAGACTCTGGGGCCTTTCAGAACAGGTGTATATATACTGAGATGATTTGACACTTAGATTGCACACAGGTGGACTTTATTTAACTAATTATGTGACTTCTGAAGGTAATTGTTTGTACCAGATCTTATTTAGGGGCTTCATTTTTCTGCACCACTTTTACGTTTTTTTGTTTGTTATTTGTTATTTTTTAAATTTCACTTCACCAATTTGGACTATTTTGTGTATGTCCATTACATGAAATCCAAATAAAAATCTATATAAATTACAGGTTGTATTGCAACAAAATAGGAAAAATCCAAAGGGGGATGAATACTTTTGCAAGGCACTGTATGTGAGAATGCTATTCATTGACTACAGTTCAGGGTTCAACACCATAGTGCCCTCATCACTAAGCTAAGGACCCTGGGTCTAAACACCTCCCTCTGAAACTGGATCCTGGACTTCCTGACGGGCCACTCCCAGGTCGTAAGGGTAGGCAACAACACATCTGCCACTCTGATCCAGATTCCCTCTGTCTACCCAAGGACGCCAGAGGACAAAAATCAGTTAACCACCTAACTGAGGAACTCAATTTAACCTTGCGCAATACCCTAGATGCAGTTGCACCCCTAAAAACTAAAAACATTTCTCATAAGAAACTAGCTCCCTGGTACACAGAAAATACCCGAGCTCTGAAGCAAGCTTCCAGAAAATTGGAACGGAAATGGCGCCACACCAAACTGGAAGTCTTCCGACTAGCTTGGAAAGACAGTACTGTGCAGTACCGAAGAGCCCTTACTGCTGCTCGATCATCCTATTTTTCTAACTTAATTGAGGAAAATAAGAACAATCCGAAATTCCGTTTTGATACTGTCGCAAAGCTAACTAAAAAGCAGCATTCCCCAAGAGAGGATGACTTTCACTTTAGCAGTGATAAATTCATGAACTTATTTGAGGAAAAGATTATGATTATTAGAAAGCAAATTACGGACTCCTCCTTAAATCTGCGTATTCCTTCAAAGCTCAGTTGTCCTGAGTCTGCACAACTCTGCCAGGACCTAGGATCAAGAGAGACGCTCAAGTGTTTTAGTACTATATCTCTTGACACAATGATGAAAATAATCATGGCCTCTAAACCTTCAAGCTGCATACTGGACCCTATTCCAACTAAACTACTGAAAGAGCTGCTTCCTGTGCTTGGCCCTCCTATGTTGAACATAATAAACGGCTCTCTATCCACCGGATGTGTACCAAACTCACTAAAAGTGGCAGTAATAAAGCCTCTCTTGAAAAAGCCAAACCTTGACCCAGAAAATATAAAAAACTATCGGCCTATATCGAATCTTCCATTCCTCTCAAAAATTTTAGAAAAGGCAACAACTCACTGCCTTCCTGAAGACAAACAATGTATACGAAATGCTTCAGTCTGGTTTTAGACCCCATCATAGCACTGAGACGGCACTTGTGAAGGTGGTAAATTACATTTTAATGGCATCGGACCCAGGCTCTGCATCTGTCCTCGTGCTCCTAGACCTTAGTGCTGCTTTGGATACCATCGATCACCACATTCTTTTGGAGAGATTGGAAACCCAAATTGGTCTACACGGACAAGTTCTGGCCTGGTTTAGATCTTATCTGTCGGAAAGATATCTGTTTGTCTCTGTGAATGGTTTGTCCTCTGACAAATCAACTGTAAATTTCGGTGTTCCTCAAGGTTCCGTTTTAGGACTACTATTGTTTTCACTATATATTTTACCTCTTGGGGATGTTATTCGAAAACATAATGTTAACTTTCACTGCTATGCGGATGACACACAGCTGTACATTTCAATGAAACATGGTGAAGCCCCAAAATTGCCCTTGCTAGAAGCATGTGTTTCAGACATAAGGAAGTGGATGGCTGCAAACTTTCTACTTTTAAACTCAGACAAAACAGAGATGCTTGTTCTAGGTCCCAAGAAACAAAGAGATCTTCTGTTGAATCTGACAATTAATCTTAATGGTTGTACAGTCGTCTCAAATAAAACTGTGAAGGACCTCGGCGTTACTCTGGACCCTGATCTCTCTTTTGAAGAACACATCAAGACCATTTCAAGGACAGCTTTTTTCCATCTACGTAACATTGCAAAAATCAGAAACTTTCTGTCCAAAAATGATGCAGAAAAATTAATTCATGCTTTTGTCACTTCTAGGTTAGACTACTGCAATTCTCTACTTTCCGGCTACCCGGATAAAGCACTAAATAAACTTCAGTTAGTGCTAAATACGGCTGCTAGAATCCTGACTAGAACCAAAAAAATTGATCATATTACTCCAGTGCTAGCCTCTCTACACTGGCTTCCTGTCAAAGCAAGGGCTGATTTCAAGGTTTTACTGCTAACCTACAAAGCATTACATGGGCTTGCTCCTACCTATCTCTCTGATTTGGTCCTGCCGTACATACCTACACGTACGCTACGGTCACAAGACGCAGGCCTCCTAATTGTCCCTAGAATTTCTAAGCAAACAGCTGGAGGCAGGGCTTTCTCCTATAGAGCTCCATTTCTATGGAACGGTCTGCCTACCCATGTCAGAGACGCAAACTCGGTCTCAACCTTCAAGTCTCTACTTAAGACTCATCTCTTCAGTGGGTCATATGATTGAGTGTAGTCTGGCCCAGGAGTGGGAAGGTGAACGGAAAGGCTCTGGAGCAACAAGCCTTGTCTCAGGATGGTAAGTTGGTGGTTGAAGATATCCCTCTAGTGGTGTGGGGGCTGTGCTTTGACAAAGTGGGTGGGGTTATATCCTTCCTGTTTGGCCCTGTCCGGGGGTGTCCTCGGATGGGGCCACAGTGTCTCCTGACCCATCCTGTCTCAGCCTCCAGTATTTATGCTGCAGTAGTTTGTGTCGGGGGGCTAGGGTCAGTTTGTTATATCTGGAGTACTTCTCCTGTCCTATTCGGTGTCCTGTGTGAATCTAAGTGTGCGTTCTCTAATTCTCTCCTTCTCTCTTTCTTTCTCTCTCTCGGAGGACCTGAGCCCTAGGACCATGCCCCAGGACTACCTGACATGATGACTCCTTGCTGTCCCCAGTCCACCTGGCCGTGCTGCTGCTCCAGTTTCAACTGTTCTGCCTTATTATTATTCGACCATGCTGGTCATTTATGAACATTTGAACATCTTGGCCATGTTCTGTTATAATCTCCACCCGGCACAGCCAGAAGAGGACTGGCCATCCCACATATGCTCTCTCTAATTCTCTCTTTCTTTCTCTCTCTCGGAGGACCTGAGCCCTAGGACCATGCCCCAGGAATACCTGACATGATGACTCCTTGCTGTCCCCAGTCCACCTGACTGTGCTGCTGCTCCAGTTTCAACTGTTCTGCCTTATTATTATTCGACCATGCTGGTCATTTATGAACATTTGAACATCTTGGCCATGTTCTGTTATAATCTCCACCCGGCACAGCCAGAAGAGGACTGGCCACCCCACATAGCCTGGTTCCTCTCTAGGTTTCTTCCTAGGTTTTGGCCTTTCTAGGGAGTTTTTCCTAGCCACCGTGCTTCTACACCTGCATTGCTTGCTGTTTGGGGTTTTAGGCTGGGTTTCTGTACAGCACTTTGAGATATCAGCTGATGTACGAAGGGCTATATAAAAAAAATATTTAAAAAAATTATTTGATTTGATTTGATCTTCAACACAGGGGCCCCTCAGTGGTGCCTGCCCAGTCCCCTCCTGTACTCCCTGTTCACTCATAACTGCACGGCCAGGCACGACTCAAACACCATCCATTAAGTTGTGCCGATGACACAACAGTTGTAGGCCTGATGACCAACAACAACGAGACAGAGTATAGGGAGGTCATAGACCTGGCAGTGTGGTGCCAGGACAACAACCTCTCCCTCAACGTGATCAAGACTAAGGAGATGATTGTGTCCTACAAGAAAAGGAGGACCGAGCACGCCCCCATTCTCATTGATGGAGCAGGTTGAGAGCTTCAAGTTCCTTGGTGTCCACATCACCAACAAAGTAACATGGTCCGAGCACACCAAGACAGTTGTGATGAGGGCACGAGAAAACCTATTCCCCTCAGGAGACTGAAAAGATTTGGCAAAAGGTTCTACAGCTGCACCATCGAGAGCATGGTTGCATCCCTGCCTGGTATGGCAATTGCTTGGCCTCCGACCGCAAGGCACAGAGGGTATGGTAGACTGTTCTCACTGCCACCGCATGGCAAGCTGTACCGGAGCACAAAGTCTAGGTCCAAGAGGCTTCTAAATAGCTTCTACCCCCAAGCCATAAGACTATTGAACATCTAATCAAATGGCTACTCAGACTATTTGTATTTCCTCCCCACCCTATTTTACGCTGCTGCTACTCTCTGTTATTATCTATGCATAAGTCACTTTAGTAACTCTACCCACATGTATATATTACCTCAATTACCTCGATTAATCAGTGCCCCCGCACACTCTGTACCGGTACCCCCTGTGTATAGCCTCGCTATTGTTATTTTACTGCTGCTCTTTAATTATTTGTTACTTTTACTTCTTATTTTTTTAGGTATTTTTCTTAAAACTGCATTGTTGGTTAAGGGTTAAGGGCTTGTAAGTAAGCATTTCACTGTAAGGGCTACCCTTGTTGTATTCGGCGCATGTGACAAATACATTTTGATTTGATTTGACACAATTTCATCCAGTTCAATCAGCGGAAACAAACAACCCACCCACTTCGAATAAAAACAGGTTATGTTTATCATGAAATCATTTACACCTGGGTTCTTACCTGAGAAAAGAAAGGAAAAGATAGAGAGAGAAAAAGAGGGTAAAAAGAAAGAAAGATAGAAATTCAGGAGAGAAAGCGAGAGAGAGAGAACATGAGGAAGGGAAGGAGGTAGGGAGGGAGGGATGGAGAGAGGGGGAAACGTAGAGGGAGGAAGATAGAGAGTGGTGGGGTAATGGATCAGAGGGTTTCTGATGAGGGAGACGGAGAGCACATGGAAATGCCACATGCAAATGAGTCGCTAGAAAAGAGCACTGGGTGAAGTGAGCCGCAAACTTAGGCCTGGATGAGAGCCTGCCACTGCCAGTCTCCAACTGACCACTGAGACACCCAGGAGCCCTGGCCAGCCAACCATACAGTTACATCTACAGGCAACTGCCAAAATAAAGGAAACGCCAACATAACGTGTCTTAATAGAACAGCTTCAATGCACCATGGCATAGATTCTACAGGTGTCTGGAACTCTACTGGAGGAATTCCATCATTTGGTGTTTTGTTTTTATGGTGGTGGAAAATGCTGGGTCTCTCTCCCGTAAGCGTTCAATTGGGTTGAGATCTGGTGACACACATACACACACACACACACACACACACACACACACACACACACACACACACACACACACACACACACACACACACACACACACACACACACACACACACTTTATAAATACTTTATTTGAATCCACCAATCAAATTTACAAATAAAGGATCCAAACCCTTCAGAGGTCCCTGTATGCATGACACTAAAGGGTACAGAAAGCACCTCCTTCTCCAAATAGCTAGGCTGCCCACAACAGCTGAAACAGAGCAGTACTTAGCCAATTGCTTTGCCCTAATTCAGGCCCGCAATCTGGAGGCCATGCACTGCAAGCCTGTGTACATGGCTGAGACTGTCGAATATCATCGCCACCAGCTTGCACCTCCACCCGAGGCTGTCCAAGCGTGCCACGAGTGGCTGGTACTTAAGCAGCTTCTCAGCAAAGGCCTGCTCCATGTAGTCGTCAATTGAGCAGCCACTTCCAAAATGAACACCTCCCCTGGCCTCTGGTGATTGACACACACACACAGACCATATAAAACCTCTATGCTCCTTTGAGACCCCCCTTTCAAAGTCACTGAGATCTCTTCTAGCCATAATAATGGGCAATTTTTATACATGACCCTAAGTATTATGTGGATGTTAATTGCTTAATTAACTCAGGAAGCACACCTGTGTTGAAGCACCTGCTTTCAATATATGTTGTATCCCTCATTTACTTATGTGTTTCCTTTATTTTGGAGTTTTGCAGTTACCTGTACATACACAAGCGCGCGTGCGCGCACACACACACACACACACACACACACACACACACACACACACACACCACGTCAGCTGACATTTCAGTGGGCTTTATCTTGCTTTTGTCAATATACATGGAGGTTATAGCATAATAGTTTGTTACAATGACTCACACACAAACACACAGAATAATGTAAGTGTGGGGAAAGGATCATGAGGGGCAGCCTGGAACCCGATTCCATGTGACTTTGCAGCTGTGACCTTGAGCTGGATAGTCCCTAAAGAGCAGTAGCCGTGTCAAAGTCCCCTGCACCTCCATCTGAGCCCACATACAGCCAGGCAGCCTCCCAGGAGCAGAGGAGGTACAGCCGAGGAGAGGAGAGAGAAAACAACACACATACAAGCCATCACAGCCATAGAGTTAGATAGGGGACTCTAGATGGATATAACCTATTTTGGCATTGACAGTGCCATTGAGGGCTTCCACCATTTTAAAGTATTCAACTGAGTGAGACTTCTTATGGGTTAAGGAAGCTGACCGTGTGCTCACAGATGCCATAATACAACTGATACAATAATGTACTCTTTCATTCTCTATGATCAGAGCAGGAATAATACCACCTCCCTCTCCCTCTCTTTCTCTATCTTGGGAAGACTGACCTCCAAGGTCTCACATTTAAAGATAGGGAGCAAAGGGACCTGTGGCATCTGCTCTGGACATTTGCTCTTAAACAATGTAGTTAGTTTGTTAGCATGCAGGCCAGCAGTTAGGCAGTTTGATAGTATGCAGGGAAAACAGACTGTAAATAGCTCTTTTAGGCCAAATACTCTGTTCTCCTTTTCCATCTCTCGTTCTCTTTTTCTACCATATCTACGATTCAAATGTCAAAGCGGATTCTGTGCTATACGTGCATGACAATTTCTGTTTGGTTCACAGCAACAGACAGCAACAGGAGACACAAGCTGATCGAATCTCTGTCTCACTGCTCCCTCTTGGGGGCCACTCAATCAAAACAAATCGCCCAAGGCCGACATAGCGCTATGAGAAGATGTTTTTTTATTATTTTTTTATTTTATTTTTTTAACCTCATATCAGTGATAGCCAAAGCAGAATCAACTTGTATCATTCTCCACTGGCTAGGACATGGGATGCTGCTGAGGTGACAGAGAGCACAATCCTAGATAAGACTCTATATGAAATAATAACCAACAGGATTTATACCTTAGTATGTATCAATGTCCATGTCTGAATACCCATACTTGCGTTCTAAATTGTAGGCATTTTGGGTATGCTGAAAAAATTATGTTTTATCGCATGTGAAATTTTAAAAATCTAGTATGCTTTAAATGCCAGGATATCATACTCATTAATAGAATTCGCTGCACACTATTGAGGAAAATAATCGTCTTTCAAGACACAAGTGTGTCTGACAACAGCTGATAATCAGCTGAGGGGACGCATGCGCTCTACCAAAATGAACGAATGAAGGGAATCAATGCAATTGAGCATTAGATGATCCATTCTCATCCTACTGATCCATTCTCAGTAGGATGAGCCGAGCATGCTGATATTTGTGGCTTACTGTTTTCATTTTTACTAAACAGTACTTTCTAAATAGTATGTACAGTATTCATACCCCTTGACTTATTCCACATTTTGTTATGTTACAGCCCGAATTGAAAAGGTATTAAATTGCTTTTGTTTCTCACCCATCTACACACAATAACCCATGATGACAAAAGGGAAACATCTTTTTAGACATTTTTACAAATGTATTGTAAATTAAATACAGAAATATCTAATTTACATACTGTATGTAGGCCTATTCACACCCCTGATTCAATACTTTGTAGAAGCATAGCATAGTCATTAGTAGAATTTGCTGCGCACTATTGAGGATAATAATCGTCTTTTGAGACCCAAGTGTGTCTGACCACAGCTGATAATCAGCTGAGGGGACGCGCTCTACCAAAATGAACGAATGGAGGGAATCAATGCAATTTCTCATTAGATGATCCATTCTCAGTCGGATGAGCCGAGCATGCTGATATTTGTTGCTTACTGTATTCAGTTTTACTAAACAGTACGTTCTAAACATACTGAACTAAAATATAAACGCAACATGCAAACCTTTCTAAGATTTACTGAGTTACAGTTACAGCACCAGTCAAACGTTTGGACACACCTACTCATTCAAGGGTTTGTCTTCATCTTTACTATTTTCTGCATTGTAGAATAATAGTGAAGACATCAAAACTATGAAATACCACACATATGGAATCATGTAACAACCAAAAAAGTGTTAAACAAATTAGATTTGAGAATCTTCAAAGTAGCCACCCTTTGCCTTGATGACAGATTTGCACACTCTTGGCATTCTCTCAACCATCTTCACCTGAAATGCTTTTCTTCAACAGTCTTGAAGGAGTTCCCACATATGCTGAGCACTTGTTGGATGCTTTTCCTTCCCTCTGAAGTCCAACTTATCCCAAACCATCTCAATTGGGTTGAAGTTGGGTGATTGTGGAGGCCAGGTCATCTGATGGATCCCTCCATCATTCTCCTTCTTGGTCAAATAGCCCTTACACAGCCTGGAGGTGTGTTGAGTCATTGTCCTGTTGAAAAACAAATGATAGTCCCACTAAGCACATGCCAGATGGGATGGCGTATCGCTGCAGAATGCTGTGCTAGCCATGCTGGTTAAGTGTGTCTTCAATTCTAAATAAATCACGGACAGTGTCACCAGCAAAGCACCCCCACACCATCACACCTTGCCCTCCATGGAGATCATCCGTTAACCTAATCTGTGTCTCACAAAGACACAGTGGTTGGAACCAAAATCTCTACATTTTGATTTCTTTGCAGCAATTCGACCATGAAGGCCTGATTCATGCAGTCTCCTCTGAACAGTTGATATTGAGATGTGTCTGTTACTTGAACTCTGTGAAGCATTTGTTTGGGCTATAATTTCTGAGGCTGGTAACTCTAATGAACTTATCCTCTTTAGCAGAGGTAACTCTGGGTCTTCCTTTCCTGTTGCGGTCCTCATGAGAGCTTGATGGTTTTTGCGACTGAAACTTTCAAAGTTATTTACATTATCCGAATTGACTGATCTTCATGTCTTAAAGTAATAATGGACTGTCGTTTCTCTTTGCTTTTTTGATCTGTTCTTGCCATAATATGGACTTGATCTTTTACCAAATAAGGCTATCTTCTGTATACCAACCCAACCTTGTCACAACACAACTGATTGGCTCAAACGCATCAAGGAAATAAATTCCACAAATTAACTTTTAACAAGCCACACCTGATAATTGAAATGACTACCTCATGAAGCTGGTTGAGAGAATGCCAAGAGTGTGCAAAGCTGTCATCAAGGGAAAGGTTGGGTACTTTGAAGAATCTCAAATTTAAAACATATTTTGATTTGTTTAACACTCGTTTGGTTACTACATTATTTCATATGTGTTATTTCATGGATTTTGATGTCTTCATTAATATTCTACAATGTAGAAGATAGTAAAGATAAAGAAAAACCCTTGCATGACTAGGTGTGCCCAAACGTTTGACTGGTACTGTAAGGAAATCAGTCAATTGAAATGAATTCATTAGGCCATCATTTATGGATTTCACATGACTGGACAGGGGTGCAGCAATAAGTGGGTCTGGGAGGGCATAGGTCCACCCACTTGGCAGCCAGGCCTACCTACTGGAGAGCCAGGCCCAGCCAATCAGAATGAGTTTTTCCCCAGAAAGGGCTTTATTACAGACAGAAATACCCCTCAGCACCCCCCTCAGACAATCCTGCAGGCGAAGAAGCCCGGATGTGGAGGTCTAGGGCTGACGTGGCTACACGTGGTTGTGATGCCGGTTGGACATACTGGCAAATTCTCTAACACGACGTTGGAACCTTATGGTAGAGAAATGAATATTAATATCTGGCAACAGCTCTGGTGGACATTCCTGCAGTCAGCATGCCAATTGTACACTGTGTGGCATTGTGTTGTGTAACAAAGCTGCACATTTTAAAGTGGCCTTTTATTGTCCCCAGCACAAGGTGCCCCTGTGTAATGATCATGTCAGGTGGATGGATTATCTTGGCTAAGGAAAAATGCTCACCAATAGGGATATACAGTGGGGCAAAAAAGTATTTAGTCAGCCACCAATTGTGCAAATTCTCCCACTTAAAAAGATGAGAGAGGCCTGTAATTTTCATCATAAGTACACTTCAACTATGACAGACAAAATGAGACAAAAAATATCCAGAAAATCACATTGTAGGATTTTTAATGAATTTATTTGCAAATTATGGTGGAAAATAATTATTTGGTCAATAACAAAAGTTTATCTTAATACTTTGTTATATACCCTTTGTTGGCAATGACAGAGGTCAAACGTTTTCTGTAAGTCTTCACAAGGTTTTCACACACTGTTGCTGGTATTTGGCCCATTTCTCCATGCAGATCTCCTCTAGAGCAGTGATGTTTTGGGGCTGTTGCTGGGCAACACGGACTTTCAACTCCCTCCAAAGATTTTCTATGGGGTTGAGATCTGGAGACTGGCTAGGCCACTCCAGGACCTTGAAATGCTTCTTATGAAGCCACTCCTTCGTTGCCCGGGCGGTATGTTTGGGATCATTGTCATGCTGAAAGACCCAGCCACGTTTCATCTTCAATGCCCTTGCTGATGGAAGGAGGTTTTCACTCAAAATCTCATGATACATGGCCCCATTCATTCTTTCCTTTACACGGATCAGTCGTCCTGGTCCCTTTGCAGAAAAACAGCCCCAAAGCATGATGTTTCCACCCCCATGATTCATAGTAGGTATGGTGTTCTTTGGATGCAACTCAGCATTCTTTGTCCTCCAAACACGACGAGTTGAGTTTTTAACAAAAAGTTATATTTCGGTTTCATCTGACCATATGACATTCTCCCAATCTCCTTCTGGATCATCCAAATGCTCTCTAGCAAACTTCAGACGGGCCTGGACATGTACTGGCTTAAGCAGGGGGACACGTCTGGCACTGCAGGATTTGAGTCCCTGGCGGCGTAGTGTGTTACTGTTGGTAGGCTTTGTTACTTTGGTCCCAGCTCTCTGCAGGTCATTCACTAGGTCCCCCCGTGTGGTTCTGGGATTTTTGCTCACCGTTCTTGTGATCATTTTGACCCCATGGGGTGAGATCTTGCGTGGAGCCCCAGATCGAGGGAGATTATCAGTGGTCTTGCATGTCTTCCATTTCCTAATAATTGCTCCCACAGTTGATTTCTTCAAACCAAGCTGCTTACCTATTGCAGATTCAGTCTTCCCAGCCTGGTGCAGGTCTATAATTTTGTTTCTGGTGTCCTTTGACAGCTCTTTGGTCTTGGCCATAGTGGAGTTTGGAGTGTGACTGTTTGAGGTTGTGGACAGGTGTCTTTTATACTGATAACAAGTTCAAACAGGTGCCATTAATATAGGTAACGTGGAGGACAGAGGAGCCTCTTAAAGAAGAAGTTACAGGTCTGTGAGAGCCAGAAATCTTGCTTTTTTGTAGGTGACCAAATACTTATTTTCCACCATAATTTGCAAATAAATTCATTAAAAATCCTAGTCATAGGTCTAGTCACATCATAGTTGACATCATAGTTGATGTGTACCTATGATGAAAATTACAGGCCTCTCTCATCTTTTTAAGTGGGAGAACTTGCACAATTGGTGGCTGACTAAATACTTTTTTGCCCCACTGTAAACACATTTGTGCACAAAATTTGAGAGAAATAAGCTTCTTTAATTTTTTAATTTCATCTTATGAAACATGAGACCAACACTTTACATATTGCATTAATCTTTTTGTTCAGTGTAGCATGTACAGTACCTTCAGAAAGTATTCATACACTTTGAACTTTTCCACATTTAGTTGTGTTACAGGCCGAATTCAAAATGTATTAAACATATATTTTTCTCTCACCCATCTACACACAATACCCCATAATGACAAAGTGAAAACATGTTTTTTTACAAGTGTGCAAATGTATTGAAAATGAAATAGAGAAATATCTCATTTACGTAAGTAGGCCTATTCCCACCACTGAGTCAATACTTTGTAGAACCACCTTCAGCAGCGATTACAGCTGTGAGTCTCTAAGAGCTTTCCACACCTAGATGTGAAACATTTGCCCATTATCATTTTCAAAATTCATCAAACTCTGTCAAATTGGTTGTTGATTATTGATAGACAACCATTTTCAGACGTTGCCATAGATTTTTAAGTAGATTTAAGTCAAAACTGTAATTCGATCACTCAGGAACATTCACTGTCTCCTTGGTAAGCAACTCCAATGACATTGTGTTTTAGGTTATTGTCCTGCTGAAAGGTGAATTTATGTCCCAGTGTCTGGTGGAAAATAGACTAAACCAGGTTTTCCTCTAGGATTTTGCCTGTGCTTAGCTCTATTCCATTTTTAAATGTTTTTTTATAATACTTTAACCCCCTAATTTTGTGGTATCCAATTGGTAGTTACAGTCTTGTCTCATCGCTGCAACTCCCAAACGAACTCGGGAGAGGCGAAGGTCTTAGAGCCGTGCGTCCCCCGAAACACAACCCTGCTTCTTGACAACAAAAAAACGGAAGCCAGCTGCACCATTTTGTCGGAGGAAACACTATACACCTGGCGACCGTGTCAGCGTGCATTGCGCCCGGCCCGTCACAGGAGTTGCTTGAGTTCAATGGGACAAGAACATCCCTGCCGGCTAAACCCTCCCCTAACCCGGACGACACTGGGCCGATTGTGCGCTGCCCCATGAGTCTCCCGGTATACATATACATATGAGATGAGTAATGTAGGGTATGTAAACATTATATGAAGTAATATTGTTTAAAGTGGCTAGTGATATATTTTTACATCAATTTCCATTATTAAGGTGGCTGGAGTTGAGACAGTGTGTTGGCAGCAGCCACTCAATGTTACTGGTGGCTGTTTAACAGTTTGATGGCCTTGAGATAGAAGCTGTTTTTCAGTCTCTCGGTCCCTGCTTTGATGCACCTGTACTGACCTCGCCTTCTGGATGATAGCGGGGTGAACAGGCAGTGGCTCGGGTGGTTGTTGTCCTTGATGATCTTTATGTCGTACCTGTGACATCGGGTGATGTAGGTGTCCTGGAGGGCAGTTAGTTTGCCCCCGGTGATGCGTTGTGCAGACCTCACTACCCTCTGGAGAGCCTTACGGTTGTGGGCGGAGCAGTTGCCGTACCAGGCGGTGATACAGCCCGACAGGATGCTCTCGATTGAGCATCTGTAGAAGTTTGTGAGTGCTTTTGGTGACAAGCTGAATTTCTTCAGCCTCCTGAGGTTGAAGAGGCGCTGCTGCGCCGTCTTTACGACGCTGTCTGTGTGGGTGGACCCAGTTTGTCCGTGATGTGTACGCCGAGGAACTTAAAACTTACTACCCTCTCCACTACTGTCCCGTCTGCTGTTTCCTGAAGTCCACAATCATCTCCTTTGTTTTGTTCACGTTGAGTGTGAGGTTATTTTCCTGACACCACACTCTGAGGGCCATCACCTCCTCTCTGTAGGCCATCTCGTCGTTGTTGGTAATCAAGTCTACCACTGTTGTGTCGTCCGCAAACTTGATGATTGAGTTGGAGGCGTGCATGGCCACGCAGTCGTGGGTGAACAGGGAGTACAGGAGAGGGCTCAGAACGCACCCTTGTGGGGCCCCAGTGTTGAGGATCAGTGGGGTGGAGATGTTGTTACCTACCCTCACCACCTGGGGGCGGCCCGTCAGGAAGTACAGAACCCAGTTGCACAGGGCGGGGTCGAGAACCAGGGTCTCGAGCTTGATGACGAGTTTGGAGGGTACTATGGTGTTAAATGCTGAGCTGTAGTCGATGAACAGCATTCTCACATAGGTATTCCTCTTGTCCAGATGGGTTAGGGCAGTGTGCAGTGTGGTTGCGATTGCGTCGTCTGTGGACCTATTTGGGCCGTAAGCAAATTGGAGTGGGTCTAGGGTGTCAGGTAGGGTGGAGGTGATATGGTCCCTGACGAGTCACTCAAAGCACTTCATGATGACGGAAGTGAGTGCTACGGGGCGGTAGTCGTTTAGCTCAGTTACCTTAGCTTTCTTGGGAACAGGGACAATGGTGGCCCTCTTGAAGCATGTGGGAACAGCAGACTGGGATAAGGATTGATTGAATATGTCCATAAACACACCAGCCAGCTGGTCTGCGAATGCTCTGAGGACGTGGCTGGGGATGCCGTCTGGACCTGCAGCCTTGCGAACACATTTAAATGTTTTACTCACGTTGGCTGCAGTGAAGGAGAGTCTGCAGGTTTTGGTTGCGGGCCGTGTCAGTGGCACTGTGTTGTCCTCAAAGCGGGCAAAAAAGTGATTTAGTCTGTCTGGGAGCAAGACATCCTGGTCCGCGACGGAGCTGGTTTCTTTTTAAAATCCGTGATTGACTGTAGACCCTGATACATACCTCTTGTGTCTGAGCCGTTGAATTGCGACTCAGTGGTTTGCGCTTTCAGTTTCACGCGAATGCTGCCATCAATCCACAGTTTCTGGTTTGGGAATGTTTTAATCGTTGCTATGGGTACGACATTGTCAATGCACTTTCTAATGAACTCGCTCACCGAATCAGCGTATTCGTCAATGTTGTTTTTGGACGCAATGCGGAACATATCCCAATCCGCGTGATCGAGGCAGTCTTGAAGCGTGGAATCAGATTCGTCAGACCAGCGTTGAACAGACCTGAGAGCGGGAGCTTCTTGTTTTAGTTTCTGTCTGTAGGCTGGGAGCAACAAAATGGAGTTGTGGTCAGCTTTCCCGAAAAGAGGGTGGGGGAGGGCCTTATATGCGTCGCGGAAGTTAGAATAACAATGATCCAGGTTTTTACCAGCCCTGGTTGCGCAATCGATATGCTGATACAATTTAGGGAGTCTTGATTAGCCTTGTTAAAATCCCCAGCTACAGTGAATGCAGCCTCCGGATATGTGGTTTCCACTTTGCACAGAGTCAAATAAAGTTTGTTCAGGGCCATCGATGTGTCTGCTTGGTGGTCAATATATACGGCTGTGATTACAATCAAAGAGAATTCCATTGGTAGATAATGCGGTCGACATTTGATTGTGAGGAATTCTAAGTCAGGTGAACAGAAGGACAGTTCCTGTATGTTGTTATGATCACACCACGTCTCGTTAATCATAAGGCATACCCCCCCGCCCCTCTTCTTACCAGAAAGATGGTTGTTTCTGTCGGCGCGATGTGTGAAGAAACCAGCTGGCTGCACCGACTCCGATAGCGTCTCTCGAGTGAGCCATGTTTCCGTGAAGCAAAGAACGTTACAGTCTCTGATGTCTCTCTGGAATGCTACCCTTGCTCGGATTTCATCAACCTTGTTGTCAAGAGACTGGACATTGGCGAGTAGTATGCTAGGGAGCGGTGCGCGATGTGCCCGTCTCCGGAGCCTGACCAGAAGACCGCTTCGTTTGCCTCTTTTACGACGTCGTTGTTTTGGGTCGCTGGCTGGGATCCGATCCATTGTCCTGGGTGGAAGGCAGAACACAGTATCCGCTCTGGGAAAGTCATATTCCTGGTCGTACTGATGGTGAGTTGACGTTGCTCTTATATTCAGTAGTTCCTCCCGACTGTATGTAATGAAACCTAAGATTACCTGGGGTACCAATGTAAGAAATAACAAGTAAAAAATCTAAATACTGCATAGTTTCCTAGGAACGCGAAGCGAGGCGGCCATCTCTGTTGGCGCCGGAAGTCAATATGTTATGTTTATGATTGTATTTCAACTACATTGTTGAAGCTATTCATATGTTTGTATATACAGTAGGTTTGTGACACCACCCTGAGATGGTGCTTAAACTCAAGATTAATCTGAGTTTGACCTCCCAGCAATCTCAATGCAACAGAAGCCCCTGTGGCTGAGTACCAGTAGAGACCATCAAGCGGGGCTACTGCCACGTGCACGCTACTACACTACACTACACTCCACTCCACTACACTACACTACACACGGAAGAAGACACCATTACTCTGTTGTTGCCATTGACACCAACAAAGATCAACAGCAGGTCCAAGCTGGCCTTGAGCAAGAGAATGGCATTATCTATCAAGAAGTTTCAGACCTGCAAACCATTACAACAACACGTTGATGTGTTCATGTGTCAGTATTTGAGTATGCATAATATTTTTGTGTGCCTCTATGCATGTGTGTGTGTGGGTGCACGAGCATGTGTGTGTATCCCAACAGTCTCCTGTTTATCAGGGCCCTCCACACCTCTAAGCCGCTTCCATCATGCACATCCCATTAAGATGCTCTTGATGAAACAGTCCGTTTACACTTCAGACACAGCAAATTAACAAATTGTCAGCTTATAAAACAATAATAGAATTGTATGCGTTCCCCAATTCCCCTCACTGCTAATGTGATGCTGGAGTGGCCCTTTGCCTGCAAGGTTAATGGAATCCATATTTTCAATTCAAACCTTCCTTCTCTTTTTTTTGCCAGAAAAGATGCACAAGTGGGTGTAATTAGTCTGTACTGTAACAAAGGAGCAATGGACCAATGGAAACAGACCTGTATTCCACTATCATTTATCCTATCCCTCTCTCCCTCTCCAAGCTGCAGAAAAACAGCATGAAATTTTGCTCTTGTTTCACAGTGGCGTGTGATCAGGGTGGATGAGAAATTGCGCCTTCTACAAACACTGTTCACATAGCAGTGTGGTACATAGAGACGGACAGAGGTGAGGATTGGTGTGCAGAATCCCCCCTCCTGAACCAAGAGCAGTCAGGATTGATATGGACAAGCTGCTGAAAGATGCCTCTCTGCTGCTCCTCATAATGCATGCTGTACCGGAGTCTGGGAAGCTTTTCAATCACACGCCCTCTCCCGCTGTCTGTCATAAGGTTTATGGGTCCTAGGCTGAGGTAAATTGCTTCTTGCCGGTCAAATTTGAAGAGCCTCGTAAAAACCTGGACGTGCCTCAGTCATCCCCAGCCTCCTCTGCACCCCACGCTGCACAGATGTGACATATGTAAAGGTGAAACCTCCACAACACACCCACACACACCTTGACTGGGCAGAAAATTGTTTTATTTCCATCTCCTCTCCCTCTTTCATGTCCTCTCCCTCTCTTCTCCTGTCCTCTTAACTGTGCCCATGTTTTCAGCAGGAGGATTTGATGCTGAGAGAGCCAAGACTTCCTCTAATTTCAGATATAGAGAATGAAATGGAAATCTGTCCCACTGCTTCGAATGTCAAATGAAGCAAAGGGTATGTCTTGCAGACAACCAATGCTAATCCCGCAATGATGTGGAGAAGGAATAAACACTAAACACATTTTTAGAATATTTAGAATATTGATGAGATATATAACTATTTTCCTGAAATCATGGTTGGGGTTCTCCCAAGGAGGTTGGGCCCCCCCAGATAGCATATGAACATGTCATAAATTAAAAAATATATATATTACAGGAAATTAGCTTTAAAACTGCAACATGTTCTCTCTGCCTCATGGCAAAATGTGTAAAATAGCATGAGATTAGCTATAAAACCACATATTTAAGAATTTGAATAATAGAATGGACATGAGCCGCGTTTTGATGGCCTAAATGTCAGCCATTTTGGTCAGGGAGTTTGCAAACCACAGTTTGCCAGTGTTGTGATAAGATAGCGTAAAATAATGCGTTTTAAGAAAGTATCTGCACTGTAGGCCTACTATGTTTGTTAGCTAGCTAGCCAGATAGTTTTAGATGAATAATTCCATAAATTTTTCTAAATGCCAATATTCCATTCAAACAATGCAGTCAATCTACAGCCATACATTGGCCGAAATCAGTTGATGATAGGACTTGCAATGCAACAGGTACTGATATAGTATCATATCACAGCTTTCAAAGAAAATGAAGACATTTATGGTCTGTTTACATATATGTATAGGCTATTTATACACAACATTTGTATAAAACCTGTATAAACTGTATTTATATTTATAAGACAATATTTTAGGTTGACGGTAATTCGATTACACAATTTCTGATATATCACATGCCTTGCTTTTTCATTCCTGCATAAGAAAAATCTGGATTATGCCTCTACTGCCAATAATTCCAATTAGACTGGTTTGGATTTTTCACTGACCAATATGGATGCCATTTTCACTCCATTCTGGAACGTTGAAGGTTAATGACATAGCCTCTCAAAATATAATAGGATCTCTATGCATAAAACAGCACATTTATCTCTCTGCCCCAGTTTTTCGGCCTGCGAAACTGTGCGATGCCACTGCATGGTCTGGTTCGTTTACAACTGTTTGGTTCATATGTAAAGTGCCTTCAGAAAGTATTTTTCCACATTTTGGTGTGTTACAGCCTGAATTTAAAATGAATTAAATAGAGATTTTGTTTTCAATATACCTTAATGTCAAAGTGGAATTATGTTTTTAGAAATGTTTACAAATGGCATCATGTTATGGGTATGCTTGTAATCATTAAGGACTGGGGAGTTTTTCACAATCAAAACATTTATGGAATGGAGCTGAGCACCGGCAAAATTCTACAGGAAATCCTGGTTCAGTCTGCTTTCCACCAGACACTGGGTGATGAATTCACCTTTCAGCAGGACAATAACCTAAAACACAAGGCCAAATATACACTGGTGTTGCTTACCAAGAAGATAGTGAATTTTCAGTTTTGACTTAGAGACTTACCCAGAAAGCTGTAATTGCTGCCAAAGGTGCTTCTACTAAGTATTAGCTCAGGGGTGTATAGGGCTAGGGCTACTTACAGTATATAAATGAGATATTTCTCTATTTGATTTTCAATACATTTCCTAGAATTTATTAAAATATTTTCACTTTGTCATTATGGGGTATTGTGTGTAGAGAAAAAAATCTATTTAATCCATTTTGAATTCAGGCTAACAACTAAATGTGGAAAGAGTCAAGGGGTATGAATACTTTCTGAAAAGACTGTACATACTACACTGAACAAAAATATAAATGCAATATGTAAAGTGTTGGTCCCATGTTTCATGAGCTGAAACAAAAAAAATCTGTTATATTTTCCACACGCACAAAAAGTTTATTTCTCTAAAATCTTGTGCACAAATGTGTTTTCTCTCTATTGATGAGCATTTCTCATTTGCCAAGATAATCCATCCACCTGACAGATGTGGCATATCAAGAAGCTGATTAAACGACATGATCATTACACAGGTGCACCTTGTGCCGGGGACATTTTTTGTCCCGGCAATAAGAATGTGCAGTTTTGTCAGACAACACAATGCCACAGATGTCTCAAGTTTTGAGGGAGCATGCTATTGGCATGCTGACTGCAGGAATGTCCAGCAGAGCTGTTGCCAGAGAATTTAATATTAATTTCTCTACCAAAAGCCACCTCCAATGTAATTTTAGATAATGTGGCAGTTTGCCCAACCGGCCTTAAACCACGTGTAACCAGACCACATGTAACCAGTAATAAGTTAAGGAGTACGAATAATTTCTGAAGGCACTGTATGTGTAGGAGTGGGAGTGTGTGAGGTGTGTGTGTGTGCTATGAATTGGTGATGCTCCATTCAAGTCAGTTTTATTACATCTAAATTGCATCTCTCCCTTTCAACCAATAATAAAACAGACCAAAAATCACCAGTGAGAAATTAGTTGTACTGTAATAAATCTAATTAAATCTCAGTATTATGGTGAATACCACATAGGCCTATAACAGTGTAGAAGACTATTTTTTTAAAGTGTTTATTCAAAGTTAATATCTGACATTTGATATTATATTCAACCTCCCCAAGAAATTATGTTACAACATTTGAAGTTACTTTGAGGATTTTCAGGCATGCTATTTGGAGGATGCTAACAGGGGTCCTGTCACTCACATTGTTTTGCTCTGATAATGCTAATGCAATAATGTTGCTATGTAAACAATCAGCTCAATCTTGGGTTGCTAAATCTCGAGGTAGAGTAGGCTATTTTCCCCAATGTAAAAAAAATATGTGTAATTTAGGTGAATTATACATTTAATAACACGACAATACACATATTACAACCATTAATGGTATCTCAAAAACCAATATAATGATGCCAAAACACTTCAACATGTAGTCATAGGCCTACTGCTTTTTATAGGAATTATAATCACATGCTTACAAATAATGTATTAAAATGAGTTTACCATCAACAGAATAAGATATTTCCTTTATATATGCATTCGGCATGGGTGCAACTAATCACAACACATAAAGAGGCACAGGTCTTCCTCAAGCGTTCCGTCTGTCATTCGATTATGTGAAGATGATGCACATCTCCGTTGATATTTCAGACAGATAAAAATAGGAGCAACTCATAATAGACTAATGAGATTAACGGTTCTGTAGCAAACATACAGAGAGATTTTGATGCATATTATAGCAAATTATTGTCCAGGTTAATCTCTAATTTCTCAATTGCTCCATCTCAAATAACAACCCTTACAAGTTGAACAGTTCTGTTGTCTGTTGTCAATCTAACAGGTACACTCACGGAGTGACCGCACGCACTTCCTGCCTATGAAAGAAAGCGTGCGAGTTAAAAGGGTATCCTTACCTGGCTCTTGTAACAGCCCTTTCGTTCTGTGCAAGCCAGACTGGTGCGTCGCTCCCCGCATATCTCCGCACAAACGCGGCCACTCTCTCCGCGCTTTGAACTCAATTCTGCAGCAAAGTCTCAAAGCAGCGCGGGTCCGCAATGTTCAATAATACTTCTAAATCAAAAGGTGTTGGCACTAGGCGCGGACAATTTCAGTTTGTGGTAAAGTTTATTGGAATATTGTGTTGCATCTCACTCACCCTTACACAACATGTAGTACGAGTTTGCGAAGTAAATGAGTGGAGAAAAATATATCTGGGAGTGAGAGGAATAGAACGGGAAAAAGGGTTGGGCGCTTTTCAAAGAAAGAGCTGCTCTGAAGTGAGGGAGCATGGAGCTTGCTGCCTCATCGCTGTTCTGCACAAAGAAGAAGCTACCAGCAGAGAACAGAGGGGGGTGGAATGTGGTAATTAATGCATGTTCTCTAGGAATAAGGAGATGTGGAGAGTGAGAGGGAGCGGGGAAGAGAGAAAGCAGGAGAGAGAGGACAATTTGATTTTGAAGATTGTGGGTCAGAAAATGTATTACAAACAACATAGAGGAGATTGTAATGATGGTCTCTACCTCCAACATAGATCAGTAATTGGGGAGTAATTCAAGACAGTAAATAGGCTACATTCATTTCCAATCAGGAATCCCAGTGGTATTTATTCCCACAAAGGAATTTGTCATTGAAATAACAGAGTATGCTTAATACAAATGTCAATGAGGGGTCACCACACTATTTTATTTGAAACGTTACTAGCCTAATATCACTATTCTATGCTTTGCGCAGGCTATGCCTGAAGAGTAGCCTAGGCCAAGGTCTCATCACCTCAGCTATGACAGTAGCCAGTGCTGGAGCAAGCTGTGTCCTGTCAACAGCCGATGCTCCTGTGAAGTTTCATGCTGCCACCCGGTCCAAAACTCAGTGGAGAACTGGGTTCCAGGAGGACATGCTGGCTTCCTGCCCTCCATCATCTTCCACCTGGGTGACTTCCTGGTTCAACAGGGCTGCAGAGCTGGGACCCGGGCTGCTCAAAGATCAAAGGATACTGATCCATAGCTGCAGTTCTGGTTGAGTAGGAGTGTGAGAAAACTCCTGTTGTCTTTAGTCTAAATTTAAAAAGCCCAATCTGGAGTGTTGGACACAACAGCACAGAGTCAACCAAACTCTGTTCTATATGCAGGTTGGCATTTATGGTCATGAATCTTGCCCTGGAGGCAGCTCTGCAGAGTGGTCACTAGCTGGCACACTAGCTGGTTTTAAAACTAACCCTAACCTTAACCCTAACCACATTGCTAACATAATGTCTAACCTTACCTTAAATTTTCAGGAATTTGTATGACATAGTCAATTTTGACTTTGCAGCTGGCCCACCTAGTGGAAATCGCTCAGTTTTGCCCCCAGGGCAATATTCATGACAATAAACGTCAACCTGCTTTCTAAATTTAACATACTGGTCTGGATGGATTAGTCATCTTCTAACAGCATGGTGAGTTGGCCTATTTTAGGTCACATGGAAGGCTTATGATACATGATTTATATATTTTAAAGAGAGCTGGTAAACTAGTGGTATGTCATTTTTCTATGGATCACACAATCTTGTGAAGGCAAGGCTCCTACTATGCCACGTCAGTTAAAATCAGTCAGCTTGGCGCTATGGTAACACATCTAGAAAGTAGTACAGCTTGACAACTGTCCACCTCTGCTTTGATATCCCAGTCATTTTAATGAGATCAAATATTATTCTCTCTAAGCCGTGAGAACATAAGATATCACAGGAAGAGAATCAAGTTATTCATATTCACATGTTTGTTACAAGTGTAAATTTGATCTTCACAGGCTCTGCAATTTCATTCTTCCCGACCTGTAAATATGCATACTCATACTGCGTTATTCCAACGCCACCACTGAGTTTCGTCTCCAGCAGAACTTTGATCAGGTAGACATAACTGGAAATCACTAGACAGACACTAAAATACCCACCACAAGCAAATGCCTGAAGTATGAGAATCAATATTTTATGGAAATGGCAATTTAGCTTAATTCAAATGTTTGGGCTCACATTATATTTCGGCAACAGCCGTCGTTAAATTATGCCTCTGTGTGTGTGTGTGTGTGTGTGTGTGTGTGTCCCTCCCCTGTAACAGGAGGGGAGGGAGAGGGGATTTGAGCTCTGATTGAGCCTGGCCGTTTGTCTTCCTGTCAGAGATTAAGCAAAGATTGGTTAACCTTTACAGGAAACTAAAAGGAAAATAGACAGGCAGAGAACAAGGAGGGAAAAAACACCTGACAGGTGAAAAAAAAAGCCAAGCAAGAGGAGTAAATGTGACTGGTAGGGGTAAATACAGTAAGGCTCATCTCCTCTACTGTGTGATGGACTTCTGTTGGGCCTCAGCTGTTTCATCACGGGCCCATTGGGTCCTCATTTACAGCCGTCCCTGAGGACACTACACTATACTGCACTATACACACACACAATATATATCAGAGAGTAGGCCTGCTATTACTGTTGATTTGGAGGAAATATATCTGAGAGCCAGGCATGTTTTTCATACCTTCAACCTATCTGAGCCATATTGCAGTTTATCATCTAATCTTGGGTATATTGTGAAAATTGGTTTGGGGAAAACTAAGTAATATCAGTAGTGTACAGATATCAGACATTCACAAATGTCTATAAAGCCAATCAGAACATAACCATGCCCATGTTGTAGTGTTTCACATACTGTATAAGTAATGCCCTCAGCTACAGTATCATTTATCTGAATTAACAGAGACCCTCCTGTGTTGAGAGTGGGTGTCAACGATTAAAGTGACTGGATGTTCAGCACCAAAGACATTCAAATAGAGGAGAAATTGAATTTAGTGAGGCCTACTATGTACTGCTGGAGTTATCAAGACGATATGGTAAGGGACACATTTTCTGTCCATCAAAAAAAGCCCTCACAATGTGCGATCCCGTGTGAAACAACTATATGGCATTGTCCGAACACGATAATGTGCCCCTGCATGGATAAGAGCAAAGGTAGCATAGCCGCTTCACCACAATATTCCAATTGCATTTTACAGCGATTAAAAGAGCACAGGGGAGAGCAAAATGCCCATGTAAACATTCATTGCTAACTCAAAGTGAACACAAATCTAAATGCTTTAACTTACTGTCCTTCATTGTGTGTGTCAGGATGCCTCGTAGCCTCGTATTACCAGACTGATGAAAGGTGAATTGATATCCCAGTATCTGCTGGAACGCAGATTGAACCAGGTTTTCTGACATTTTGCTTGTGCTTAGCTTTATTCCGTGTTTTTTTTTTTATTCTAAAAAACTCCCTAGTCCTTGCCGATAACAAGCATACCCATAACATGATACCGTCACCACGATCAAAGGGATATTCAATGTCTGCTTTTTAAATGTTTACCCATCTACCAATAGGTGCCCTTCTTTGCGAGGCATTGGAAAACCTCCCTGGTCTTTGTGGTTGAATCGGACCTTACAGATAATTGTATATGTTGGGTACCTAGATGAGGAAGTCATTAAAAAAAAAAACACTGTGCCGGTTTACAAGGTATTTGAGGTAGATACGTATGTGGGTTCTTACACTGATTTGGTGTCTGTTGAGAAGAGTAAATTGATTTAAAAAAAAAAAATTCACCTAACTTAGTGACAGGGTGCCAAATAAACTAACAGGGTTGACCGTAACAGGGTTGACTGTAACAGGGTTGAACATTTCATTTAAAAAATCTGCCATAAGTCCCCTCTTGACAGGGGGAATGGAAGCTTGTTGTGTGCAACAGGGAGTGGCAATTGAATCACAAAAAAAATGTAATTGCAAAAACATTTCTAGGCTGTCTATCTATAGGTAACAGGGTTGACGTGTTTTGCTCAACCCACTCAGTTTTCCCTCACAAAACACAAGAAAATGGCCAAAAATAGTCAAACTAGCTCATCTGCTTTTACACTCTGATATGAGTATTAGATGTTCAATGTTTCTTTTGAAAAAATAAATATTAAAAAAGCAATAGTTTCACTATATTAAAATAGGAGAATGAGGGACAGTCTAATAATAATAATCTTCAGAAATGACTATGTCAAAGAAACAAAACAACTAGGGCTTTACATTGATGGTGAAACCTGGTGTAATAGGATTCCCCTTCATTCCACATTGTCCTTTTTCGTGATTGATGTCTCATCTGAGGTTGTAAAGGGCTTTCTTGTACGCATTCATGTCTGTCCCGTTCCTTGTAACATGTTGACTACACCAGTCACATGCGTGTCCACGTCCGCCCTTGCGCGCATATTGATTTTTCCATCCACACCAGACGTGATCATGACACACAGATTAAAATATCAAAACCAACCAACTATTTTCATTTGGGCGCATGTTAAAACACTAAACATTCATGGACATTTAGCTAGCTTGCTAGCTAATTTGTACTGTGAGATGATCATTGGGTTGTTAGTTTGATTACTCCTGAGGTGCTGACCTGTTGCACCCTCTACAACCACTGTGATTATTATTATTTGACCCTGCTGGTCATCTATGAACATTTGAACATCTTGGCCATGTTCTGTTATAACACCCAGCACTGCCAGAAGAGGACTGGCCACCCCTCATAGCCTGGTTCCTCTCTAGGTTTCTTCCTAGGTTCCTGCCTTTCTAGGGAGTTTTTCCAAGCCACGGTGCTTCTACATCTGCATTGCTGTTTGGGGTTTTAGTCTGGGTTTCTGTACAGCACTTTCTGACATCGGCTGATGTAAAAAAGGGCTTTATAAATACATTTGATTGATTTGATTGAGTTAACTGAAATGCATATGGTACTTGTTTTTGCTGGATCTTTGTAGAATTTTGAACCGGAGTCATACAAAACCTGGTGTTTCTCGACTCCGACTATTAACACTAGAAAAGCTGAGCATCTAGCAATACCCTTCTGAGACAATTCATTCTAACAGTCTAATAAATACATTTCATATATGAAAAAAAAAAGTATAATTTGGTTGTATTTATGAAGGTTTTAGGTAGGCCTACCATTAGAATTCGAAAAAACGAAATATTTTCATTAGTTTGTTAGTGTAGGCTAAATGTAAAAATGAGAAAAACCCAAAACATCACAACTCAAGTGTTATACACCATCACAAATACATAATGTATCATTTCATTGAGGCAAAAATGAATAAAAAATGAATGAATTGTATTTCAAAATAATAGAATATCATATTTTAAGTTTAATTATGTTACTAGTCTGTGCAGAGCCGCAAATGCTCACATGTAGAACACATTGAATACCGGCTGTAATATTCTACAATATATATATATATTTCTAAATAGAGCCCATGCATTAATTACATTTGATTAATTTAGCAGACACATTTGTCCAGAGCGACTTACAGTAGTGAGTGCATACGTTTAAATGCTTTTTTTATACTTAAAAAATTACATAACAATAATGAGGCTATATACAAAGGGTACTGGTACAGAGTCAATGTGCGGGGGTACATGTTAGTTGAGGTAATTTGTAAAGTGACTATGCGTAGATAATAAACAGCGAGTAGCAGCAGTGTAAAAACAAATGGGGGTGGCGTCAATGTCAATAGTCGGGTGGCCATTTTGATGAATTATTCAGGAGTCTTATGGCTTGTGGATAGAAGCTGTTAAGGAGCCTTTTGGTCCTAGACTTGGCACTCCGGTACTGCTTGCCGTGCGGTAGTAGAGAGAACATTCTATGACTTGGGTGACTGGAGTCTTTGACCATTTCTTGGCCTTCCTCTGACACCACCTAATATATAGGTCCTACTGTAGATGTCAGGAAGCTTGGCCCCAGTGATGTACTGGGCTGTACGCACTACCCTCTGTAGCGTCTTATGGTCAGGATGCTCTCGATGGTGCAGTGGTAGAACTTTTTGAGAATCTGGGGGCCCATGCAAAATCTTTTCAGTCTCGTGTGGGGGAAAATGTGTTGTCGTGGCCTTTTCGCTACTGTTTTGGTGTGTTTGGACCATGATAGTTTGTTGGTGATGTGGACACCAAGGAACTTAAAACTCTCGACCCGCTCCACTTCATCCCCATTCATGTTAATGGGGCCTGTTCGGCCCTCATTTTGCTATAGTCCACAACCATCTCCTTTGTCTTGCTCACATTGAGGGAGATGTTGTTCTCCTGGCACCACACTGCCAGGTCTCTGACCTCCTCCCTACAGGCTGTCTCATCGTTGTCGGTGATCAGGCCTACCATTGTTTTGTCATCAGCAAACTTAATGATGGTGTTGGAGTCATTTTGGCCACGCAGTCGTGGGTGAACAGGGAGTTCAGGAGGAGACTAAGCACGCACCGCTGGGGGCCTCAGTGTTGAGGATCAGCGTGGCAGATGTGTTGTTGCCTAGCACCTGGGGGCGGCCCCTCAGAAAGTTCAGGATCCAGTTGCAGAGGGAGGTGTTAATTCACAGGGTCCTTAGATTAGTGATGAGCATTGTGGGCACTATAGTGTTGAACGCTGAGCTGTAGTCAATGAACAGCATTATCACATTTTGTCCAGGTGGAAAAGGGCAGTGTGGAGTGCGATTCAGATTGCGTCATCTGTGGATCTGTTGGAGCGGTATGGAATTAGAGTGGGTCTAGGGTTTCAGGCATGATGTTGTTGATGTGAGCCATGACCAGCCTTCAAAGCACTTCATGATTACTGAGTGCTATGGGGCGGTATTTATTTAGGCAGGTTACCTTCGCTTTCTTGGACACTGGGACTATGGTGGTCTGTTTGAAACATGTAGGTATTACAGACTCGATCAGGGAGAGGTTGAAAATGTCAGTGAAGATACTTGCCAGTTGGTCCGCACATGCTTTGAGTATACATCCTGGTAATCGGTCTGGCTCCACGGATTTGTGAATGTTGACCTGTTTAAAGGTCTTGCTCACATCGGCTATGGAGAGGGTGATCACACAGTCGCCTGGAACAGCTGTTGCTCTCATGCATGCTTTAGTGTTGCTTGACTCAAAGCGAGCATAAAAGGCATTTATCTAATCTGGTAAGCTCACGTCACTTGGTAGTTCATGGCTGTGTTTCCCTTTGTAGTCCATTATATTACTCAAGCTCTGCCACATCCGACAAGCGTCAGAGCCGGTGCAGTAGGATTCAGTCTTAGTCCTGTATTGACGCTTTGCCTATTTGATGGGTTGTCTAAGGGCATAGCGGGATTTCTTATAAGCATCCAGATTTTTGTCCCACTCCTTGAAATGGGCAGCTCTAGCCTTTAGCTCGGTGCGGATGTTGCCTGTAATCCATGGCTTCTGGTTGGGATATGTATGTACGGTCACTGTAGGGACGACGTTGTCGATGCACTTATTGATGAAGCCGGTGACTGAGGTGGTATACTCCTCAATGCCATTGGATGAATCCTGGAACATATTCCAGTCTGTGCTAGCAAAACAGTCATGTACTGTAGCATCCACGTCATATGACCACTTCCGTATTGAGCGAGTCACTGGTACTTCCTTCTTTAGGTTGTAAAATTGTAATTTAATTATAAGCTCGATCCTGACTAGTCTCCCAGTCCCTGCCCCTGAACACATCCCCACAGCATGATGCTGCCACCACCATGCTTCACCAAAGGGATGGTGCCAGGTTTCCTCCAAACCTGACGCTTGGCATTCAGGCCAAATAGTTTAATCTTGGCTTCATCAGACTAGAGAATCTTGTTAGGTGCCTTTTGGCAGACTCCAAGCGCCCTGCCACGTGCCTTTTACTGAGGAGTGGCTTCCGTCTGGTCACTCTACCATAAAGGCCTGTGGTAAATTCAATTGATTGGACATGATCTGTCTATATAAGGTCCCACAGTGCATGTCAAAGCTAAAACCAAGCGATGAGGTCATAGGAATTGTCTCTAGAGCTCCCAGACAGGATGGTGTCGAGGCACAGTTCTGGGGAAGGTTACCAAAACATTTCTGCAGCATTGAAGGTCCTCAAGAACACAGTGGCCTCCATCATTTTTAAATGGAAACATTTTGGACCTACCAAGACTCTTCCTAGAGCTGGCCAAACTGAGCAATTGGGGGAGAAGGGCCTTGGTCAAGGAGGTGACCAAGAACCCGATGGTCACTTTGACACAGCTCCAGAGGTCATCTGAATTCCGCTGTGGAACCTTCCAGAAGGACTACCATCTCTGCAGCACTCCACCAATCAGGCCTTTATGTTAGACTGGCTAGACGGAAGCCGCTCCTCAGTAAAAGGCACAGCCAGATTGGAGTTTGACAAAAGGCACCTAAAGGACTCTCAGACAATGACAAACAAGAATTGCTGGTCTGATGAAACCTAGATTGAACTCTTTGGCCTGAATTCCAAGTGTCACATTTGAAGGAAACTAAGCACCGCTCATCACCTGGCCAATAACATCTTTACGCTGAAGTATGGTGGTGGCAACATCAGGCTGTGGGGATGTTTTTCAGCTGCAGGGACTGGCTGACTAGTCAGGATCAAATGTAAAATGAAAAGAGCAAAGTACAGAGAGATCCTTGATGAAAACCTGCTCCAGAGAGCTCAGGACCTCAGACTGGGGCGAAGGTTTACCTTCCAACAGGACAATGTGCCTAAGCACACAGCCAATAGAATGCAGGAGTGGCTTCGGGACAAGTCTTTGAATGTCCTTGAGTGGCCCAGCCAGAGCCAGGACTTGAACCCGATCGAACATCTCTGGAGAGACCTGAAAATAGCTGACCAGTGACGCTCCCCATCCAACCTGACAGGTGTGCTAAGCTTGTAGCGTATTACACAAGAAGACTTGAGGCTGCCAAAGGTGCTTCAACAAAGTATTGAGTAAAGAGTCTGAATATTTATGTAAATGTGATATTTCAATAAAGTTTTATACATTTGCAAACATTTATCAAAACCTGTTTTTGCTTTATCATCATAGAGAATTGTGTGTAGATTGATGACGAAAAAAAAACAATTTAATACATTTTAGAATAAAGTTGTAATGTAACAAAATTTGGAAAAAGACAAGGGGTCTGAATACTTTCTGAATCCACTCCATATATACACTACATGGCCGAAAGTATGCTGACACCCCCTCAAATTAGTAGATTGGTATATTTCAGTCACACCCATTGCAGATAAAATAAAGCACACAGCCATGCAATCTGCATAGACAAACATTGGCGGTAGAAGGAATGGCCTTCTTGAAAAGCTCAGTGACTTTCAACTTGGCACCGTCATAGGATGCCACCTTTCCAATAAGTTAGTTTGTCAAATTTCTGCCCTGCTAGCCTTGCCCCAGTCAAGTGCTTTTACTGTGAAGAGGAAACGTCTAAGAGCAACAACGGCTCAGCGGAGAAGTGGTAGGCCACACAACCTCACAGAACAGTACTGGCGAGTGCTGAATCACGTAACGTGTAAAAATGGTCTGTCCTCAGTTGCAATACTCACTACTGAGTTCTAAATTTCCTCTGGAAGTAATGTCAGCACAATAAATGTTCGTCAGGAGATTCATGAAATGGGTTTCCATGGCCCAGCAGCCACACACAAGCCTAAGATCACCATGCGTAATGCCAAGTGTCGGCTTGAGTTGTGTAAAGCTCACCGCCATTGGAAATGCATTCTGTGGAGTGATGAATCACGCTTCATCATCTGGCAGTCCAACTGATGGCAGGAGAAAGCTACCTTCCCTAAATGCATAGTGCCAACTGTAAAGTTTGGTGGAATAGGAATAATGGTCTGGGGCTGTTTTTTATTGTTTGGACTAGGCCCCTTAGTTCCAGTGAAGGGAAATCTTAACGCTACAGCATACAATGACACAAAGCGAGGTCCATACAGAAATGGTTTGTCGAGATCGGTGTGGAAGAGTATGACTGGCCTGCACAGAGCCCTGACCTCAATCCCATCAAACAACTTTGGGATGAATTGAAACGCTGACTGCGAGCCAGGCCTAATCGTCCAACATCAGTGCCCGACCTCACTAATGCTCTTGTGCCTGAATGGAAGAATGTCCACCCAGCAATGTTCCAACATCTAGTGGAAAGGCTTCCCCAGAAGAGTGGAATCTGTCATAGCAGTAAAGTGTGGACCAACTCCATATAAATGCTGATGATTTTGGAATGAGATGTTCAATGAACAGGTGTCAACATTCTTCTGGCCATACACTGACCAAAAATATAAACGCAACATGTAAAGTTTTGGTCCCATGTTTCATGAGCTGAAATAAAAGATCCCAGAAATGTCCCATACACACAATATTTCTCTCAAATTGCGAAATTTGTTTAAATCCTGTTAGTGAGGATATTTCCTTTGCCAAGATAATCCATCCACCTGACAGGTGTGACATATCAAGAAGCTGATTGAACAGCATAATCATTACACAGGTGCACCTTGTGCTGGGAACAATACAAGGCCACTGTAAAATGTGCAATTTTGTCACACAACACAATGCCACAGATGTCTCATGTTTTGATGGAGTGAGCAATTGACATGCTGACTGCAGGAATTTCCACCAGAGCTGTTGCCAAAGAAAGTAATGTTAATTTCTCTACCATAAGCCGCCTCCGTCAATGCTGGGAGAGTAAGAAAATCAAATCGGGAGCACCGAGAGCAAGCCTGTGCCAATTATATCAGTGATAAACTCAGTGCTCCCCCTCCCCATCCCCCCGCCCCCACTCCCATACCTCAAAAAGCCAGGCATGCAAATGGAAATTAACATACATCTAGATGCCAGTTCACCCTAGCGCTGCCTCATTTTGCATTCATCTAATTAAACTTAAAACTTAACAGACACCCCCCGTTTGGCCTACTAAGTAGCCACGGGCTGTCTGTAGAACTGCATGAACAATCACTACTCTTGGCCATGTCCTGCTACCACACCACAAGCCACCCTCTTAACTCTCTGAGCACACATTAAATTCCTTTCTGAGAAGCCAAAGTCAAGTTTATAGTAGTGAGTTGAATAATGTTAAGTTAGATGTACTACATTTTCAGCTCCATAGTTCTGAATAATCCGGTGCAATTAAAAAAAGGTTCTAGACAACAATAATGTACCATATACTGTTTTTCCACAACAGTAAACATAGTTTAATTAAGCATAATGTGAGGATATATTAGTAATTCAAACTTTGATTTGATTGTATTTAAGGCAGCAGAATTCATTTTATAATAACAGATCCTTGATTTTGCACTAGAGCTAATAGGTGGAATCAGATTTGGTTATATCCATGAAGGGAACAAGGGAACTAGTTTTAATCAAACACTCTCCTTTGAGTAAAGAAGAAAATAGTGTCACTTCATGCTATCATCATTTATTCCCTCATTTATCATTTACTCCATTCATATCCATCATTCATCTTTTCATGTTAATTGATTCTCGTGCGGGACCGCAGACTATTAAAAAGAACAGTAACACCAAGGTTAAGAGGCTTAACCTCCGACCGCTTCTCCTACCCTATTTTCACTGAACAAGTATTAGATTCCTCTCACCGCCACAAGTAAGACTATCACAATGTAGACGGTTCTGTTATGAACGGTCATACATCCAGTATAGCACTGAATGTCTTATTATGGCACCTGCCCTTCAGTCAACCTCAGACCAATGTGGGGTCATCACACAGCTCCCTATATAATAGCTATCATGGTCATTATGAGCTTCAGGCTAACACAGAGAGACACAGGAACCATGTGACTCATCGGCTTTCCCATTCCTTCCACATGTTTTCTGTTTGAGGGGAGCCTCAGCCTTCACACAGTAGCATAGCTCCCAGCATCTTTGTCACATCACGCTGCCACTGAATCCCCCCCTTCCCAAGAGTGATTAATCTTCTAACACTAATTAGATACTTGCTAATTAGCATCTGACATATGAGGGGAGGAAGGGAAACATTTGCATGACGATACGGTTGGCTGTACCAGTCCAGACCCTGCCAGAGTGCTGTCACAGCTCCGAAAGATTTGGAGCTCTGGAACAGTAAATCCCAATCAGAACTCTGATACAAAGCCTGTTAGCTACATCTTCTCTGTGATGGGAAGTCATTATACAGTGCATGAACACAGAACAAGAAGTCTTATGTTTCATTTATCCCTTTCTATTCAGAAAAAGTGTACATGTAAGAAACCTTAAACAGATACAGCTATTGCACACAAAATACATGGTGTGTAGCAGAAATAACATGAGACAGCAAATCAAATTTTATTGGTCACATACACATGGTTAGCAGATGTTATTGCGAGTGTAGCGAAATGCTTCTAGTTCCGACAGTGCAGCAATGTCAACAAGTAATCTAACAATTCCACAACAACTACCTAATACACACAAATCTAAGTAAAGGGATGGAATAAGAATATGTACATATAAATATATGGATGAGCAATGACTGAGCGACATAGGCAAGATGCAATAGATGGTATAAATTACAGTATATACATATAGGATGAGTAATGAAAGATATGTAAACAAGAGTGACTAGCGATCCATTTGTTAGAGTGGCCAATTTCAAGTCTGTATGTAGGCAGCAGCCTCTCTGTGTTAGATGACTGTTAAACAATCTGATGGCCCTGAGATAGAAGCTGTTTTCAGTCTCTCGGTCCCAGCTTTGACGCACCTGTACTGACCTCGCATTCTGGATGGTAGCAGGGTGAACAGGCAGTGGCTTGGGTAGTTGTTGTCCTTGATGATATTTTTGGCCTTCCTGTCACATCGAGTGCTGTGGGTGTCCTGGAGGGCAGGTAGTTTGCCCAGGGAATGCGTTGTACAGACCGCACCACCCTCTGGAGAGCCCTGCGGTTGTGGGCGGTGCAGTTGCCGTACCAGGCTGTGATACAGCCCGACAGGATGCTCTCAATTGTGCATCTGTAAAAGTTTGTGAGGGTTTTAGGTGACAAGCCATATTTCTTCAGCCTCCTGTGTGGGTGGACCATATCAGTTTGTCTGTGATGTGTACGCAGACGAATTCAAAACTTTACACCTTCTCCACTGCTGTTCCGTCAATGTGGATATGGAGATACTCCCTCTGCTGTTTCCTGAAGTCCACGATCATCTCCTTTGTTTTGTTGACGTTGACTGAGAGGTTGTTTTCCTGACACCACACTCCGAGTGCCCTCACCTCCTACCTATAGGATGTCTCGTGTTGTTGGTGTTTAAGCCTACTACTGTTGTGTCGTCTGCAAACTTGATGATTGAGTTGGAGGCGTGCATGGCCACGCAGTCGTGGGTGAACAGGGAGTACAGGAGAGGGCTGAGCACGCACCCTTGTGGGGCCCCAGTGTTGAGGATCAGCAAAGTGGAGATGCCTGTTTCCTACCTTCATCACCTGGGTGTGGCCCATTAGGAAGACCAGGACCAAATCGCACAGGGCGTGGGTTGAGACCCAGGGCCTCAAGCTTAATAAAGAGCTTGGAGGGTACTATTGTGTTGAATGCTGAGCTGCAGTCAATTAACAGCATTCTGTTCATTGAGGGGTTTTGGGGAATATATGAATGTTATAGTGCATAAAGTGTATAATCTACAGCATAAGTTGTATAATCTAACCCCTCTCACCCTTTTGAAGGCCTTCCGATCAATCTCCCAGAACCCATATATTATATTATATATATATATATATATATATATATATATATATATATATATATATATATATATATGTTTGTACAGATGAACGTGGTACCTTCAGGCATTTGGAAATTGCTCCCAAGGATGAACCAGACTTGTGGAGGCCTACAATTTTTTTGAAATACATCCACAGGTACACCTCCAACTCAAATGTGTTAATTTTTAATTTATTTCACCTTTATTTAACCAGGTAAGCTAGTTGAGAACAAGTTCTAATTTACAACTGCGACCTGGCCAAGATAAAGCAAAGCATTGCGACAGAAACAACAACAAAGAGTTACTTGGACTAAACAAGAGTCAACAACACAATAGAAAAAAAGTCTATATACAGTGTGTGCAAATGGCATGAGAAGATATGGCAATAAATAGGCCACAGTAGCAAAGTAATTACAATTTAGCAGATTAACACTGGAGTGCTAGATGAGCAGATGATGATGAGCAGATGATGGTGTGTAAGTAGTGATACTGGTGTGCAAAAGAGCAGCACAGTAAATAATATAAAAATATGGGGATGAGGTAGGTAGATTGGGTGGGCTATTTACAGATGGACTATGTACAGCTGCAGCGATCGGTTAGCTGCTCAGATAGCTGATGTTTAAAGTTAGTAAGGGAAATGTAAGTCTCCAGCTTCAGCAATTTTTGCAATTCATTCCAGTCCCTGGCAGCAGAGAACTGGAAGGAAAGGCGGCCAAATGAGGTGTTGGCTTTAGGGATGATCAGTGAGATACACCTGCTGGAGCGCGTGCTATGGGTGGGTGTTGTTATCGTGACCAGTGAGCTGAGATAAGGCGGCAGACTTGTAGATGACCTGGAGCCAGTAGGTTTGGCGACAAATATGTAGCGAGGGCCAGCCGACTACAGCATACAGGTCGCAGTGGTGGGTGGTATAAGGCACTTTGGTAACAAAACGGATGGCACTGTGATAGACTGCATCCAATTTGCTGAGTAGAGTATTGGAAGCTATTTTGTAGATGACATCGCCGAAGTCGAAGGATCGGGAGGATAGTCAGTTTTACTAGGGTATGTTTGGTGGCGTGAGTGAAGGAGGCTTTGTTGCGAAATATATTTGATTTTGGATTGGAGATGTTTGATATGAGTCTGGAAGGAGAGTTGACAGTCTAGCCAGACACCTAGGTATTTCTAGTTGTCCACGTATTCTAGGTCAGAACCGTCCAGAGTAGTGATGCTAGTCGGGCGGGCGGGTGCGGGCAGCGAACGGTTGAAAAGCATTTGGTTTTGCTAGCGTTTAAGAGCAGTTGGTGGCCATGGAAGGAGTGTTGTATGGCATTGAAGCTCGTTTGGAGTTTAGTAAACACAGTGTCCAAAGAAGGGCCAGATGTATACAGAATGGTGTCATCTGCGTAGAGGTGGATCAGGGAATCACCCGCAGCAAGAGCGACATCGTTGATATATACAGAGAAAAGAGTCGGCCCGAGAATTGAACCCTGTGGTACCCCCATAGAGACTGCCAGAGGTCCAGACAACAGGCCCGCCGATTTTACACACTGAACTCTATCTGCGAAGTAGTTGGTGAACCAGACAGCTGCACAGTACTGTCTTTGATCTATGGCAGTTATGATATTGTTTAGTACCTTGAGCGTGGCTGAGGTGCACCCGTGACCAGCTCGGAAACAGGATTGCACAGCGGAGAAGGTACGGTGTGATTCGATATGGCCGGTGATCTGTTCGTTAACTTGGCTTTAAAAGATTTTAGAAAGGCAGGGCAGGATGGATATAGGTCTATAACAGTTTTGGTCTAGAGTGTCTCTCCCTTTGAAGAGGGGGATGACCGCGGACGCTTTCCAATCTTTAGGGATCTCGGATGAAATGAAGGAGAGGTTGAACAGACTGGTAATAGGGGTTGCAACAATGGTGGCGGATAATTTTAGGAAGAGAGGGTCCAGATTGTCTAGCCCGGCTGATTTGTACAGGTCCAGGTTTTGCAGCTCTTTCAGAACATCTGCGATCTGGATTTTGGTGAAGGAGAAGCTGGGGAGGCTTGGGCAAGTAGCTGCGAGGGGTGCGGAGCTGTTGGCTGGGGATGAGGTAGCCAGGAGGAAAGCATGGCCAGCATAGAGAAATGCTTATTAAAATGATCGATTATCGTGGATTTATCTGTGGTGATTGTGTCGCCTAGCCTCAGTGCAGTGGGCAGCTGGGAGGAGGTGCTCTTGTTCTCCATGGACTTTACAGTGTCACAAACATTTTTGGAGTTACGATGCAAATTTATGGTTGAAAAAGCTAGCCTTTGCTTTCCTGACTGACTGTGTGTATTGGTTCCTGACTTCCCTGAACAGTTGCATATCGCGGGGACTATTCGATGCTATTGCAGTCCGCCACAGGATGTTTTGGTGCTGGTCAAGGGCAGTCAGGTCTGGAGTGAACCAAGGGCTATATCTGTTCTTAGCTCTACATTTTTTGAAAGGGGCATTCTTATTTAAGATGGTGAGGAAATTACTTTTAAAGAATGACCAGGCATCCTCGACTGACGGGATGAGGTCAATATCCTTCCAGGATACCTGGGCCAGGTCGATTAGAAAAGCCTGCTCGCAGAAGTGTTTCAGGGAGCGTTTGACAGTGATGAGGGGTGGTCAATTGACCGCGACCCATAGCGGATACAGGAAATGAGGCAGTGATCGCTGAGATCCTGATTGAAAATAGCAGAGGTGTATTTGGAGGGATAATATCTATGAGGGTGCCCATGTTTACGGATTTAGGGTTGTACCTGGTGGCTTCCTTGCTGCTGGGGTGTTAAGCATATCCCAGTTTAGGTCACCTAACAGAACGAACTCTGAAGATAGACGGGGGAAAATCAATTCACATATGGTGTCCAGGGCACAGCTGGGAGCTGAGGGGGGTCTATAACAGGCGGCAACAGTGAGAGACTTATTTCTGGAGAGATTAATTTCTAAAATTTGAAGCTCGAACTGTTTGGGCATAGACCTGGAAAGTATGACAGAACTTTGCAAGCTATCTCTGCAGTAGATTGCAACTCCTCCCCCTTTGGCAGTTCTATCTTGACGGAAAATGTTGTAGTTGAGTATGGAAATCTCAGAATTTTGGTGGCCTTCCTAAGCCAGGATTCAGACACGGCACGGACATCGGGGTTGGCGGACTGTGCTAAAGCAGTGAGTAAAACAAACTTAGGGAGGAGGCTTCAGATGTTAACATGCATGAAAGCAATGCTTTTTCGATTACAGAAGTCAACAAATGAGAGTGCCTGGGGACACACATGGCCTGGGTTAGCCTCCACATCACCCGAGAAACAGAGAAGGAGTAGGATGAGGGTACGGCTAAAGGCTAGCAAAACTGGTCGTCTACTGCGTTATAAAAGGAGCAGATTTCTGGGAGTGGTAGAATAGATTCAGGGCATAATGTACAGACAGGGGTATAGTGGGGTGAGGGTACAGTGGAGGTAAGCCCAGGCACTGAGTGATGATAAGAGAGGTTGCATCTCTGAACATGCTGGTTATACTGGGTGAGGTCATCGCATGTGTGGGAGGTGGGACAAAGGAGGTATCTAAGGCATGTACAGTGGGACTAGGGGCTCCACAGTAAACTAAAACAATGATAATTATCCTAAACCACAGTATACAAGGAATATTGACATTCGAGAGAGACATAAAGTGAGGCATAATGCAATCACAGGTGTTGATTGGGAGAGCTAGCTAAGTCAACAACGGGTAAGACAACAACAGCTGATCAGCTAAGTCAAAAACAACAGGTAAAATGGCAATGAATGGGCAGAGGGTCGGTTAACTACACACAGGACAAGAGTTCGGGGCTAGGGCCAACAGATAAACAAAGTTAAACAAAGTGGAGTACCGTGATAAATGAGCAGTCCAGCAGGCTATGATCACTTGGCTACATAGCATCAGCTATGTAGCCAAGTGATCATAGGGTCCAGTGTACAGCAATAGATGAAACAGGGAAGCTGCTAGGTAGTCGTTACTACACTAGCACGCGGGAGACACAGTGTTTAAAGTTAGCAGTCCGGGGTAAGTAGAAGCGTCTGCTCCGTCATCCGGCAAAGGCTGGTTGGAGGCACCGCTGATGGAATTACGTCTGCGGACCAGTCGTGGTGGTACGGCGGGGTGCTGTGTCGACGAAGGGACCGGGCCAGATGGCGAAAGAGGTATTGTAGTTGTGGGAATTTCGTTTGCTAGCCGGGAGATGCGCCTGGCTCAAGGATAGCTTCAGGGCTGGGTCACTCAGTTGAAGATAGCTTGCTGTGATGATCAATTGTCTAGGGTTTACAGCGGGAATCTGGCGTTGTAGTGGAGAAAACCAGTCCGAGGCTGGCAGGTATTATCCAGGCTAAATAAAACGGCTGGTGCATGAGCAGAGGGTAAAGGCCGCTAGCAGTGGCTAACAATGACTAAATGGCTAGTAACTTAGCTAAATAGCTGGCTACCTTCTGATTAAAGTTTTGGCTATAGGGTCTAATAAATAAATAAATAAATAAATAATCCGTGTCACATTGAGTGAGGCGTGTTACCGGAAGGTATATTTAATTTTAAAAATGGAAAAAGAGATTGAAAAATAAATCGGAATATATACAAAAAAGACGAAAAATACAAAAAGTAAACAAGAGGACAACAAACCATGTCTGCACTGCTACGCCATATTGGATTGACACCTAAATGATGTCAATTAGCCTATCAGAAGCTTCTAAAGCCATGACATCATTTTCTGGAATTTTCCAAGCTGTTTAACTTAGTGTATGTAAACTTTTGACCCACTGCAATTGTGATACAGTGAATTATAAGTGAAATAATCTGTCTGTAAACAATTGTTGGAAAAATTACTTGTGCCATGCACACTGTAGACGTCCTAACCAACTTGCCAAAACTATAGTTTGTTAACAAGGAATTTGTGAAGTGGCTGAAAAACGAGTTTTAATGACTCCAACCTATCAGTCACTGATAGCCAGTCAATTAGCCCATGTCAGCTAACATTTTTTAGATTGCGCAGTTAGTTTAGCGGCCAGCTATCTAAACTTGCTATCATCGTCGAATTGGGGGGTGTATGGATGTGGGTACGCAGACCTGTGAGCAACTGCGGCCCCTCATGATGAGTTTAGATTTTTAGTGGCCCTTACCCCATCAAAGTTTCCCATCCCTGATCTACAGTATTCCATAAAGTAACTTCAGCTCATGTTTGCTCTCACCAGGGGCGTAGGAGCGACTTTGACATTGGGAGGGGACACATTTTGCTAAGGAGGCTAGGAGTTTGGGGGGGGGGGGGAATTGGGTATACCCACTTCTCCAGGCACCTCTACACCACTGGCTAATAGCCAGGAGAAAGCTTATAGTTGTTCAGGTTCGTTCTAACATATCAACGTTTATTCACATACACTTTTTACTTAAACTTACTTTGTTGTTGCCAACAACAATGACTTTTCCCAGTGTGGTGAGTAATGATGGTGGTACTGCACAGTGCTTTTTCCTCACTCACACACTGCCACACACCTTGTAACAACCAAGAGTGAGAACAAAGCAGTCAGTGGGGGAAGTGACTAATGTTTCAAAATAAAAGTTCCTCAATAAATCAGGCGACTTGTTTTAAAAAATGTAACTCTCAAAGATTTTGTATTTTTTGTGTTACAACAACATTTTACCTGCTTCTGACATTGAGGGGGGCATGTACCCCCTGTCCCCTCCCCCTTACTCTTGATGACAATGATAGGATAACTCTTCTTTGTTTTACATTGCAACAAGCAGGAAATTAATATGATTGCATTTTAGTAGCCCTAACCCTAAATTCTTGCTCAGATACGATTATTCACACTAATTTAAATATGGCCACAAGGTCTTATCTTTATTTAAAATTGACAAATGTCCTTGTCTCCACCCCCCTCCAGGTGTTGCCCATCTTCCCCATTATCCTCAGTGTATTTAAACCTGTGTTCTCTGTTTGTCTGTTGCCAGTTTGTTTATTTGGGCAAGCCTACCAGTGTTTTCCCCTTGCTCTTGTCTTTTTCTAGTTTCTGTTTTCTAGTTTTCACAGTTTTGACCATTCTGCCTGCCCTAACCCTGAGCCTGCCTGCCGTTCTGTACCTTGTCACACCACCCTGGATTGCTGACATCTGCCTGCCCTTGACCTGTCTTGTTTTGCCTTCCCCCTGTTCTAGTAATAAACTTTTTTACTTCGACACTGTCTGCATCTGGGTCTTCTTCTGAAACGTGATAGTCCAATTGCAATATTTCCAAGTCTCAGGTTATTTCTGTCAGATATGGACCCATCGCAACATTCTACAACCTCTTATTGGAATTGTAGCAAAGACAATCGGTGACAGACTTTACCTGTGGTATTGACAAAGCCATTGACAATACTGTGGTATTGATTAGCTACCAGGAATATTCCACTGAAAAGCAATTATCGCTTCAGGGTTAGTGTCAATAACGCAATAGTAAATACATTACAAAGAGATGAATTACCTGCCTGCAAAAAAGAGCACAAAACAAACTCGTCATTATCTTCCCTCACATCTATTCAAACTGCAATCAAAAGCAAGCCATTGAATATGGAAGAGCTTACTTCATGGAACAGATTGGTTTAGCTACACCTTCAAAGGAAAATGGGTGCATGGTAGCGTCAAAGTGCCCTGTGGCAGAGAGAGAGAGAATGAAAGAGAAGTGGCTAGAGGGAATGGAGTGCGAGAGAGAGAGAGGAAAGGGACTTCTAAGGATGGATGACATGCCATCTGCAAACTCCTAACAAGAGGGCCAGTGTGACAAGCTGTTCGTCACACAACTCTGGAGATTTAGCATGGTGAACATGTGCCCATATCACAAGCCCATACTGAACTGCAAATTATATTCATCTCATCATTCAAATGTGTCTCCTCCAATGGGTAGTGTACTACATTAGGAATGGACTGTTGACCAACTACCACAGAAGGCTAAAAGCTGGTTTAAAGCAATATGGCTGTAACATTTGAGATCAGGATCAAACCCCTGAAATCACACAATACATGGGCTTTTAAGTCACATTTCACTCACAGTGATGACTCTGTTACTCTGTTAAGCATATTGATGAAAGGAGCTAAGAATATGGCAGCACTGAGAATGTGGCAGCTATTCCAGTGACAGATATTCAGTGAAAACATTTATTGTTAGTTACAAGGAAACATTGGTGTTGCATGTGGGTTTTGCTTGCGTAGTAGCGGTGCGTGGGTAAAATCACTGGGGAAGAAAAGTCAGGGGAAAATAGCCATATTAAAACCTACACTACAGGTCAAAAGTTGAACAAACTTTCAAAGTTCTTGAAATTTTCTGTATTGACTGACCATGTCTTAAAATAATGATGGACTGTCATTTATCTTTGCTTATTTTAGCTGCTCTTGTCATAATATGGACTTGTTATATTGCCAAATAAGGCTAACTTCTGTATACCTACCCTGTCATAACACAACACAACTGATCAAACGCATTAAGGAAAGAAATTCCACAAATGTACTTTTTAGAAGGCACACCTGTTCATTGAAATGCATTCCAGGTGACTACCCCATGAAGCTGGTTGAGAGAATGCCAAGAGTTTGCAAAGCTGTCATCAGGGCAAATTTGAAGAATTTGTTTCACACTTTTTTTGGTTACTACATGATTTCTTTATTTCATAGGGTTGATGTGTTCACTATTATTCTACAATATAGAAAATAGTAAAAAATAAAGAAACACCCTTGAATGAGTAGCTGTTCTAAAACTTTTGACCGGTACTGTATGTGTTGTGATAATTGAGTTGTTTGCTCTTTAGTTTATATGCCTTGTGTCTTCCTAAGGCTGAGACAATAAGACACAGTGGCAGAATAAATTCAACCACACCTGTGTTTCATCACAAAACTGGAGAGCAACATCTGTCCAGTGACATCGACAAAGCATATTGCATGTAACAAACAGTTACATGACCTACAGAATGGTCTACAAGTTAATGTTTCTGAAATTTTCGGTCTACTAAACAAACTATTGATTTAGAACCATGGAGAGTTAGGCTACCGCAAGTCGCAAAGAAAACAGCTGCCTTCACTATTCCAATCAAATACAAATTGTATTTGTCACATGCTCTGAATACAACAGGCGGATCACCTTACAGTGAAATGCTTACATACAAGCCCTTAACCAGCAACACAGTTAATAAGAAAAAATACATAGAAGAAGAAATACTAAAATATAAGGGTAAAGAAAGTATTTACTAAAGTAAAAAGAGAGAGTAGCAGCAGCGTACAAATGGGGGTGGGGAGGGGGGCAGTGCAAATAGTCCAGGTAGCCATTTGATTAGCTGTTCAGGAGTCTTATGGTTTGGGGGTAGAAGCTGTTAAGAAGCCTTTTGGACCTAGACTTGGCGCTCCGGTACCGCTTGCCGTGCGTTAGCAAAGTAAACATGTGGCTGGAGTTTTTTGGGCCTTCCTCTGACACCACCTGGTATAGAGGTCCTGGAAGGCAGGAAGCTTGGCCCCAGTAATGTACTGGGCCGTATGTACTACCCTCTGTAGTGCCTTGCGGTCGGAGGCAGTGATGCAACCAGCTCTCGATGGTACAGCTGTAGAACCTTTTGAGGATCTGAGGACCCATGCCAAATCTCCTGAGGGGGAATAGGCGTTGTCATGGACTCTTCACAACTGTCTTGGTGTTTTTGGACCATGATAGTTTGTTGGTGATGTGGACACCATGGAACTTGAAACTCTCAACTTGCTCCACTACAGCCCCATTTGTGAGATGTGGGGCATGCTCGGTCCTCATTTTCCTGTAGTTCACCATCATCTCTTTTGTCTTGATCACATTGAGAGAGGTTGTTATCCTGGCACCACACTGCCTGGTCTTTGACCTCCTCCCTATAGGCTGTATCATCGTGCCACTGTTGTGTTGTCGGCAAACTTAATGATGGTGTTGGAGTTGTGCTTGGCCATGCAGTCATGAGTGAACAGGGAGTACAGGAGGGGACTGAGTACGCACCCCTGAGGGGCCTCTGTGTTGAGGATCAGCGTGGCAGATGTGTTGTTACCTACCCTTACCACCTGGTGGCGACCCGTCAGGAAGTCCAGGATCCAGTTACAGAGGGAGGTGTTTAGTCCCAGGGTCCTTAGTTTAATTAAGAGGTTTGAGGGCACTATGGTGTTGAACGTTGAGCTGTAGCCAATGAATAGCATTCTCACGTAGGTGTTCCTTTTGTCTAGGTGGGAAAGGGCAGTGTGGAGTGCAATAGATCATCTGTGGATCTGCTGGGGTGGTATGCAAATTGGAGTGGGTCTAGGGTTTCTGGGATAATGGTGTTGATGTGAGCCAGGAGCAGCCTTCAAAGCACTTCATGGCTACAGACGTGAGTGCTACGGGTTGGTAGTCATTTAGGCAGGTTACCTTGGTGTTCTTGGGTACAGGGACTATGGTGGTCTGCATGAAACATGTTGGTATTACAGACTTGGTCAGGGACAGGTTGAAAATGTCAGTGAAGACACTTGCCAGTTGGTCAGCTCATGCTCGGAGTACCTGGTAATCCGTCTGGCCCTGCAACCTTGTGAATGTTGACCTGTTTAAAGGTCTTACTCACATCGTGATCACACAGTCGTCCAGAGCAGCTGATGCTCTCATACATTCTTCAGTGTTACTTGCCTAGAAGCCAGCATAGAAGTTATTTCGCTCGTCTGGTAGGCTCGTGTCACTGGGCAGATTGCGGCTGTGCTTCCCTTTATAGTCTGTAATAGTTCGCAAGCCCTGCCACATCCGATGAGTGAGCTGGTGTAGTACGATTCAATCTTAGTCGTGTATCGACTCTTTGCCTGTTTTAAGGTTTTTCGGAGGGCATAGCGGGATAACTTATAAACGTCCGGGTTAGAGTCCCGCTCCTTGAAAGAGGCAACTCTACCCTTTAGCTCAGTGCCGATGTTGCCTGTAATCCATGGCTTCTGGTTGGGGTATGTACAGTGCCTTGCGAAAGTATTCGGCCCCCTTGAACTTTGCGACCTTTTGCCACATTTCAGGCTTCAAACATAAAGATATAAAACTGTATTTTTTTGTGAAGAATCAACAACAAATGGGACACAATCATGAAGTGGAACGACATTTATTGGATATTTCAAACTTTTTTAACAAATCAAAAACGGAAAAATTGGCCGTGCAAAATTATTCAGCCCCCTTAAGTTAATACTTTGTAGCGCCACCTTTTGCTGCGATTACAGCTGTAAGTCGCTTGGGGTATGTCTTTATCAGTTTTGCACATCGAGAGACTGAACATTTTTTCCCATTCCTCCTTGCAAAACAGCTCGAGCTCAGTGAGGTTGGATGGAGAGCATTTGTGAACAGCAGTTTTCAGTTCTTTCCACAGATTCTCGATTGGATTCAGGTCTGGACTTTGACTTGGCCATTCTAACACCTGGATATGTTTATTTTTAAACCATTCCATTGTAGATTTTGCTTTATGTTTTGGATCATTGTCTTGTTGGAAGACAAATCTCCGTCCCAGTCTCAGGTCTTTTGCAGACTCCATCAGGTTTTCTTCCAGAATGGTCCTGTATTTGGCTCCATCCATCTTCCCATCAATTTTAACCATCTTCCCTGTCCCTGCTGAAGAAAAGCAGGCCCAAACCATGATGCTGCCACCACCATGTTTGACAGTGGGGATGGTGTGTTCAGCTGTGTTGCTTTTACGCCAAACATAACGTTTTGCATTGTTGCCAAAAAGTTCAATTTTGGTTTCATCTGACCAGAGTACCTTCTTCCACATGTTTGGTGTGTCTCCCAGGTGGCTTGTGGCAAACTTTAAACAACACTTTTTATGGATATCTTTAAGAAATGGCTTTCTTCTTGCCACTCTTCCATAAAGGCCAGATTTGTGCAATATACGACTGATTGTTGTCCTATGGACAGAGTCTCCCACCTCAGCTGTAGATCTCTGCAGTTCATCCAGAGTGATCATGGGCCTCTTGGCTGCATCTCTGATCAGTCTTCTCCTTGTATGAGCTGAACGTTTAAAGGGACGGCCAGGTCTTGGTAGATTTGCAGTGGTCTGATACTCCTTCCATTTCAATATTATCGCTTGCACAGTGCTCCTTGGGATGTTTAAAGCTTGGGAAATATTTTTGTATCCAAATCCGGCTTTAAACTTCTTCACAACAGTATCTCGGACCTGCCTGGTGTGTTCCTTGTTCTTCATGATGCTCTCTGCGCTTTTAACGGACCTCTGAGACTATCACAGTGCAGGTGCATTTATACGGAGACTTGATTACACACAGGTGGATTGTATTTATCATCATTAGTCATTTAGGTCAACATTGGATCATTCAGAGATCCTCACTGAACTTCTGGAGAGAGTTTGCTGCACTGAAAGTAAAGGGGCTGAATAATTTTGCACGCCCAATTTTTCAGTTTTTGATTTGTTAAAAAAGTTTGAAATATCCAATAAATGTCGTTCCACTTCATGATTGTGTCCCACTTGTTGTTGATTCTTCACAAAAAAATACAGTTTTATATCTTTATGTTTGAAGCCTGAAATGTGGCAAAAGGTCGCAAAGTTCAAGGGGGCCGAATACTTTCGCAAGGCACTGTAAGTACGGTCACTGTGGGGACAACGTCATTGATGCATTTACTGATGAAGCCAGTGACTGTTATGGTGTATTCCTCAATGCCATTCGTAAGAATTCCAGAACATATTCCAGTCTGTGCTAGCAAAACAGTCCTGTAGCTTAGCATCTGCGTCATCTGACAACTTCCTTACTGAGCGAGTCACTGGTACTTCCTGCTTTAGGTTTTGCTTGTAAGCAGGAATCAGGAGGATAGATTTGCTAAATGGAGGGCAAGGGAGAGCTTTGCACACGTCTCTGTGTGTGGAGTGAAGGTGGTCTAGTGTTTTTTTCCCCCTCTGGTTGCACATTTAACATGCTGATAGAAATTAGGTTAATCGAATTTAAGTTTCCTTGCATTAAAGTCCCCGGCCACTAGGAGCGCCGCCTCTGGATGAACTATTTATTTTTTGTTTATGGCCATATACAGCTCATTGAGTGGCGTCTTAGTGCCAACATCGGTTTATAATTGTAAATAGACAGCTATTTATGATGGTATATAGACAGCAAATATAGATGAAAACTCCCTTGGTAAACAGTTTTGTCTATAGCTTATCATGAGATACTCTAGGTGAGCAAAACCTCAAGACTTCCTTAATATTAGATTTCGTGCACCAGCTGTTATTTACAAATAGACACAGACAGCCAGCCCTTGTCTTACATGAGGCAGCTGTTCTATCTTACCGATAGACCTAAAAGCAAGCCAGCTGTATGTTATCCATGTCGTCGTTCAGCTACGACTCCATGAAACATAATATATTACAGTTTTTAAAGTCCCGTCGGTAGGATAGTCTTGATTGGAGTTCTTCCATTGTGTTATCCAATGATTGCACGTTGCCTAATACCACTGATGGTAGAGGGGGATTACTCACTCGCCGTTGGATCCTTACAAGGCACCCCGACCTATGTACGTTTGATTTTTTATGTGATTTGATTGGTGTGAAGCCAAATTCAAACTGGCTTACCTTAACACTTTTTTGGGGTGTGCTAGGACCATTTACAGTTGAGCTCACTCAGTTTAGAGCAACGCTGATTGGCTATTATTTTATAATGGGCTCACTGGCTTCCCTTGCATTCAAAGCTACAGTATCATACTGTTTTTGACCAGACAGCATCAGATAGATGGGCTACATAAACAGAGGGGCGCTGTTTCGCTTGTTCGGATTCCTTCTTCAGTGAGATACATTCAGCCTCTTGTGAATTGAAGGAAAAGGATTAAACACAAAGAGACTAAACATAAATGAATTAATATGTTTGTTTTTTGGGGTTTTTGGGGGGGGGGGGGGGGCCTGGCTTCCCTTGTTATTCATGAATACATGCCACTGTGCTTGCGGAGGTCCAACAACTATTTATATTATCAGATACAAATAAACTGTGTTAATAACCTGTCTAGGACACACGTTCCGCTAACGGACCAACATTCCGCTGAAAAGGCAGCATGGGAAATTCAAAAATACTTTTTGGAAATATTTCACTTTCAGACATTAACAAGTCCAATACAGCAAATGAAAGATAAACATCTTGTTAATCTACCCATCGTGTCCGATTTTTAAAAATGTTTTACAACGAAAACACAACATATATTTATGTTAGATCACCACCAAATCCAAAAAAACACACAGCCATTTTTCCCAGCCAAAGATAGTCACAAAAGCAGAATTAGAGATAAAATGAATCACTAACCTTTGATAATCTTCATCAGATGACACTCATAGGACATCATGTTACACAATACATTTATGTTTTGTTCGATAATATGCATATTTATATCCACATATCTCGGTTTACATTGGCGCCATGTTCAGAAATACCTCCAAAATATCCGAGGTAATTACAGAGAGCCACATCATATAACAGAAATACTCATCATAAACTTTGACGAAAGATACATGTTTTACATATAATTAAAGATACGCTGGTTCTTAATGCAACCGCTGTGTCAGATTTCTTTAAAAAGTTCAGAAAAAAGCACACCATGCAAAAATCTGAGACGGCGCTCAGACGTAAATATATTTCTCCGCCATGTTGGAGTCAACAGAAATACGAAATTACATCATAAATATTCCCTTACCTTTGATGATCTTTCATCAGATTACACTCATAGGACATCATGTTATACAATACATGTATGTTTTGTTCGATAATATGCATATTTATATCCACAAATCTCGGTTTACATTGGCACCATGTTCAGAAATGCCTCCAAAATATCCGGAGTAATTACAGAGAGCTACGTCAGATAACAGAAATAAGCATACTATGTAAAAAAAAAGCATACCATGTAATAATCTGAGACGGCGCTCAGACGTAAATATATTTCTCCGCCATGTCAGAGTCAACAGAAATACGAAACTACATCATAAATATTCCCTTACCTTTGATGATCTTTCATCAGAATGCAGTGCAAGGAATCCTAGTTCCGCAATAAATCGTTGTTTTGTTCAATAATGCTACTTTTGCTAGCACGTTTAGGTCACGTCCAAAAGCTGGCGCTTGTCCAGGAGAACTCGGACGAAAACTTCAAAAAGTTATATTCCAGGTTGAGTAAACTGGTCAAACTAAGTAGAGAATCTATCTTCAGGAGGTTATTATCATATACAGTGCCTTGCGAAAGTATTCTGCCCCCTTGAACTTTGCGACCTTTTGCCACATTTCAGGCTTCAAACATAAAGATATAAAACTGTATTTTTTTGTGAAGAATCAACAACAAGTGGGACACAATCATGAAGTGGAACAACATTTATTGGATATTTCAAACTTTTTTAACAAATCAAAAACTGAAAAATTGGGCGTGCAAAATTATTCAGCCCCTTTACTTTCAGTGCAGCAAACTCTCTCCAGAAGTTCAGTGAGGATCTCTGAATGATCCAATGTTGACCTAAATGACTAATGATGATAAATACAATCCACCTGTGTGTAATCAAGTCTCCGTATAAATGCACCTGCACTGTGATAGTCTCAGAGGTCCGTTAAAAGCGCAGAGAGCATCATGAAGAACAAGGAACACACCAGGCAGGTCCGAGATACTGTTGTGAAGAAGTTTAAAGCCGGATTTGGATACAAAAATATTTCCCAAGCTTTAAACATCCCAAGGAGCACTGTGCAAGCGATAATATTGAAATGGAAGGAGTATCAGACCACTGCAAATCTACCAAGACCAGGCCGTCCCTCTAAACGTTCAGCTCATACAAGGAGAAGACTGATCAGAGATGCAGCCAAGAGGCCCATGATCACTCTGGATGAACTGCAGAGATCTACAGCTGAGGTGGGAGACTCTGTCCATAGGACAACAATCAGTCGTATATTGCACAAATCTGGCCTTTATGGAAGAGTGGCAAGAAGAAAGCCATTTCTTAAAGATATCCATAAAAAGTGTTGTTTAAAGTTTGCCACAAGCCACCTGGGAGACACACCAAACATGTGGAAGAAGGTGCTCTGGTCAGATGAAACCAAAATTGAACTTTTTGGCAACAATGCAAAACGTTATGTTTGGCGTAAAAGCAACACAGCTGAACACACCATCCCCACTGTCAAACATGGTGGTGGCAGCATCATGGTTTGGGCCTGCTTTTCTTCAGCAGGGACAGGGAAGATGGTTAAAATTGATGGGAAGATGGATGGAGCCAAATACAGGACCATTCTGGAAGAAAACCTGATGGAGTCTGCAAAAGACCTGAGACTGGGACGGAGATTTGTCTTCCAACAAGACAATGATCCAAAACATAAAGCAAAATCTACAATGGAATGGTTTAAAAATAAACATATCCAGGTGTTAGAATGGCCAAGTCAAAGTCCAGACCTGAATCCAATCGAGAATCTGTGGAAAGAACTGAAAACTGCTGTTCACAAATGCTCTCCATCCAACCTCACTGAGCTCGAGCTGTTTTGCAAGGAGGAATGGGAAAAAATGTTCAGTCTCTCGATGTGCAAAACTGATAGAGACATACCCCAAGCGACTTATAGCTGTAATCGCAGCAAAAGGTGGCGCTACAAAGTATTAACTTAAGGGGGCTGAATAATTTTGCACGGACAATTTTTCAGTTTTTGATTTGTTAAAAAAGTTTGAAATATCCAATAAATGTCGTTCCACTTCATGATTGTGTCCCATTTGTTGTTGATTCTTCACAAAAAAATACAGTTTTATATCTTTATGTTTGAAGCCTGAAATGTGGCAAAAGGTCGCAAAGTTCAAGGGGGCCGAATACTTTCGCAAGGCACTGTATGTCCAATAACGTTTCAACCGGAGCATTCGTTTCGTAATAGAACGCAAGGCATATAATTGGCATGACCAGGAACTGGCATTCTGCCAGACCAGTGACTGAAATAGCTGCCATCCGGTCCCACATCACACTAGAGGCTTCATTCCATGTTCTACTGACTGTTGACATCTAGTGGAAGGCGTAGGAAGTGCGAACAGATCCATATATTATTGGGATGTGAATAGGCGATGAGTTGAAAATCAACCAGCCCTAGAATTTCCACTTCCTGTTTGGAAGTTTGCCTGCCCTATGAGTTCTGTTATACTCACAGACATAATTCAAACAGTTTTAGAAACTTCAGAGTGTTTTCTATCCAATAGTAATAATAATATGCATATATTAGCATCTGGGACAGAGTAGGAGGCAGCTCACTATGGGCATGCAATTCATCCAATGTGAAAATGCTGCCCCCTATCCCTAATTAACTGCCAAGTTGACCTACACTGTATATAATGTTAATAGATTTGAACAAACAGTAAAACCTTTGATGCATTATTTTGTAAGGATTTGTTATTTAAGGTTTGAGGCCACAGTTTTCAAACATACAGTACATCTGGGCCACATGCTTCTGTCTTAGAGGATTATTATGACACATACTGTGAGTCAAGCCCTCTTTCCTCCCTATGAAAAGAAAGTTAAGATAAATTGCATCTCTATCCTGTTTTAGGTTAAATTCAAGGTTCTCTTGCGAACAGTTAGGAACTCCAGTATATCTGCAGGAAATCAGCATCTCACACTATTCCCCCCACTAGTCCTTCTGTCCGTCTTGCTCATTAATGAATGCTATACGGTTGGCTTCCACTCTGGTCTCTGAGTGACAGGTGCCTGTAACCATGTCATTGAACTTCGGTGACTTTGACTACAGTGAGCAACTTCACTCCCCACACCCCAAAGGGAGCCAGTCACAAACATGGCCAATAGAGACCAACCGAGCAGAAAATCAATAATGCATAGGTGACGATCTGATTTCCTCCCATTTGTCAAGGTGAGAGTGGGCTGAGGCTGTGGTTGGGGTTGGGGCTGGGGCTGAGGCTAGCTGAGGATGGGGCTGGGGCTAAGACTGAGGCTGGGCAGAGCCTAGCTGAGGCTGGGGCTGAGACTGAGGCTGAGGATTGGGTTGACGCTGGGGCTGGGTGAGGCTGGGGATGAGGCCGGAGCTAGGGATGGGTGAGGGGAAGAAGACAGGGGGGTTGTCAGGGAAAGCTCGGGTTTGTGGTGACCGTCTCTGTGTTTAATGATGCATGGAGGTGAGCCTGCTCTCCCAGACTGATGAGTGACAGGCCGTCTTCTGTCTATGACACTAAGAGCCCCCCGGCCGTGTGCTGAGACCCACCACATGGGTCTGCAGGAGAGGCTCGGAGATCCTCTGCACTCCGACTCCCCTGCAGATCGGCTGTCACAGTGCTTATGTCAGTCCACTGCACTCAATTACAGAAACACACACTATTTCCCTTGAAGTTATGACTTCCTTGAAATGTACGTTTGTTTCCATGAATTATATTGAAGTTAAAACTATGAAAAGTGTTTTTCTGCCATTATGTATGGCCCCATATATAATCTTAGTGATGTGGTAAAATGAGACTGGAAATCATCCTGGTTAGCTGGGAGCATTTTCTCCCAACTGAGGCTGAGGGCATATTTAGCACTCTGCTCTTCAGACATTAACAATGGACCGGGATGGGAGACAGCGGGGGAAAAATCAGTCAAATTGGTTTAACAGTATCCATGGCAACCAGCTGACTCATACCCTGAGAATTTCCGGTGCAAATGGGATGTGGGGTCCGGCTGTAGGCACGCATGTTAGGCAGTCACTGTCAAACCAGGGGCTTGTTCACATACGGAAAGTCATGTCAATGCCATCAGGAGTACATTTCCTTTCTGACCGCACAGCGGACCACACAGCCCAACATCTGGGCCAGAACCTTTAGTCTCGGCACTCTCACCTCTCTTGGGAGGAGCGTCTTTAAAGCTCTTGTTATTAAATGACAAGATCAAGCCCTCATTGAGTCACCCCTCTGCCGGTTTATCCTCATACCTAACAAAAGCAGCAGGAGTGCCAGCAACGACAGCCACATCAACCACAACACTAATATTTACACCACGTCGATAAGAACAGGCGATGGCTCAGCCACTTACTCTGACGGAACTGCTCATTTGAAGATCAATACAATTTTCAATACATACTTTGATGTATGAGTAATGGCGTGGTAGGACTCTACAGTGGAAAATTACATTCAATATGACAGTTTGTGCATCAAAGAAAAACAACAACAATTTGCGCAAGAAGAAAGGCTAAAATTAGATTGAATGGAGAGAAAAAATGCTTTTCTGCCGAGCCTGCTGCCCTCTCTCATTCAGCCTGACTTTGAGCTCAGCGGTAGAGTCTTACAGCTGCTGAAACAGTTGTGTGTTGTATACCTTTCTCTTTCCGACCTTCCCTTCCACCTGTAACCGCTCCGATTTCTGACAGAGACACAGTTGTGTGTTAGGCAGACATCAAAACGGAGTTAGAACATAGGCATTGAAAGCAAGGCAGAAAGAGAGAGAGAGGCGACTCTACCCATTTGAAAATGGCTGTAATCAACACTGAAACTCAGCCAGCCCCTCTATCTTCAATGGTACACACTGCCAGTCGTCTGTTGAGTGGGGCGAAGAATCATGGAAAAAATGTTTGTGAATCTGTTTTTTTTTGTGTGCATTTTTTTCTTTCTGTGACCTGATTAATGGGAAGATTTGCCAGGGCAACGCTAGGTCACAGCTATACAGTATGTGTACCATATAGGCTGGACGTGCCACTGGAGTACAGCTGTAACCCGCAGGTGGCCTTAGGGTGGTGGGTTTAATACCCTGATACTGCAGGGGAGTTTAAGAGACAGAGGGCTGGTGAAAATTGACTTCTGACCAAAGGGATGCTGGTTCTAACGCTGGGTGTGAAGAATAGGGAATGTCTTTTCTGAATAGTCTGCCTGTGTGAGCCACACCTTAGTTGTGATGTGTGGCTGTGGGTTATTTGTGACAGGTTGCCCTCATACTGCTACCGGAGGTAACAGGCGATGTTGTATCCTCTGCTGGATGGAGAATTAGTGACATTAACATTTGTTTTTGTGCTACAGCTGGTATAATGATTAATGGATAATGTGCTAAATGCCAGGCCAAAAATCATCATTCTGGATAAGGGTCTAAAATGTATGACAAATATGATGAATATTGATGTTACAGCCCTAAAACTCATGAGGCCATGGTGCATGAAAAAATGAACAGCAAGCTACAGTATTTCTCCCTATTTAGACTTGGGCTTTCCAAAGATATTGCACAAGGCAATTTTATGCATGTTATGCATGGCCGAATTTGTGTCTAGGAGTACTAAAGACACTTGAATACAAGTGTGATAACATTAATGCGTTACTACTTGCACTACTATGATTCCTTCCAGCCTGCATGTGGGTCAGTGTCTTACTAGAGCTAACACTCAACCAAACCCATATCACAACAACAGTTAAATACACACACACATAAATGGTGCATGGGTCCATATAAGAACCTCCACCTTGGAGTGTGTTCGACTATTTTCTGGACTGCTGAGCATCGCCTGCCTCTCTCCTCTTTGGCTCCTCTCAGCACCCTTATCTCTCCCTATAATAAATAGCATCACATAGGCCAGGCCTGGTTAAACTACACTACAGCCTTATCTGACAGCTGCAATGGAAGAGGGTTATATAACCTTTAAAAAGGTAAGCTATGTACATGGCTCCAGTACAGGAGTCATCAATCAGGTGAAATGGAAATGATGATATTGGAGCCACACTTTGCGATGGCCGGGAATAAACAGTGTGTGGCAATGAGAGCTGAACAAGGCGAGGATGGAACAGCCAGAAAATGTACAACCAAAGGGCTACAAAAATTCAAATTTGTCCAGGCGGCACACACAAAGTCCCCTCGCCTGCCAATGCCAGCCTCATTCCAATACTAATTTTGGCGGGTTAATCTCTCGCAATCCTCTCCATTTCCATAATAATTGCTGTCAATTACCAAGAGCCAGTTCTCTACAATGCTGGTGTCTGGGGAGAAAGTTGACCGCTCCTGTTAGCCGATCCAGAGAGGAAGAGTGAATGTGTGAAATGGATCCAGAGAGCCCGATGCTTTTTGCTGCTGCTGTGCTGTGCACTAGGCCTGCCACTGGGGACCACCACTGATGGCCTGCTCAGTAAACAGCCCTGCAGACAGGATCATTAGGCCTCAATCTTCCAATTTGTTCCTTCAACCCCTCATTAGATTCCCCTTCCAAACAGAGGAGGTATTATGATAGGGTTGTCAGCAGAGCAGGAAAGTGCTGTGGCCGGCCCTAAACCCAGATTGAGGACGGCATCCCCTCTCTCTCGCAGACATCCACATGTTTAATCACTGCATCAATGTTGCAGCAGGAATGGCAAGTGTTTGTGCCATTTCCCTGCATGCAGTGGGGAGAGATGAAGGCTCTGTCACATGCTGCAGAGGTACGAAAGCGTTCTGATGAAAATAAGTGATGTAAAGTGCAGTTTGAGAAAGAGCTGCTGGGACTAAAAGGATTCACTTATGGAACGGCGCATGGATCACATCAATAGCCAACACCGATTGGATCAATCCGACGAGTGACAGGTGAAGCCATCGGCTCAGCTCTACCTCTCCGCAGACAAGGCTCCCATAAAAACAAGGCAATCTCTTCATCAACAAACTCACTGACACTTTTTTTTTTGTGTTTCAGAAAATCGACTTTCGACTGCTTTTATTTTGGTCTTGCAGCATTGAGTGCACAACGAGAAAGGAGCATCCGCCTCCTCTCTGCATCGGTAAAGTGACAATTCTTTCATTTCAAACATTTCATGTTTGTTTTCATTTGAAAAGAAGTGGGAGGAATAGAGAGACTGTCAGTGACACTGGTGTTTTAAGAAACAAGAACAAAAGATCCGACAGCAAAGAGAGAAACAGAAAGCAGAGGAAGGCTGGCAGCCACCCACATCTCTGACTACTGGCTTATCAAACAGCAGGAGCATCCTGTCCCCAAAGAGCAGACAATCTTTCTCCCCTCGGTCTCTGAAGAGAAGCCACAGAGGAATAGAGCTGACATATGTTCTCAGATTAAATGCTTAGTGTCCTGCAGGATTGGAGCAACTTTGATCTGACTGGTAAATCAATGATTAAGTAACTGCACATCCACTTCAAAACAGTTGTTGTGTTTTTTTAAGACAACTCAAGCTTTTGACTATTTGTGAGTGTGTTAAATATGTTTAGAGACACTGATGTGAATGAGGAACTAAATGGCTCACACTTTTAGAAGTCGAGGGAAACAGGAGGCATGGGACAAAGTGAGTCAAAGAAGAGGTTGAAAAATGAGGACATTTCAGGTATATTTAGGTAATTTGGTTGATCCACCTGGAAAAAAGATTTTCATGGCACTTGAGAGAAAGAGTAAGAGAGAAAAAAAGGATGAGGAACTGTCCCTGAAATACCCCAAAACTGAATTGTTGATCCCGAAGAACATATTGAGGGGCACAGGAATTTAATATCATATATCTCCATATGCATCCGGGACGAACTCAACACAAGGGGGCCCTGCAAGCCCAGTCAATATCCTGCTTGTTTATGTTGATATCAGTTGGAGGACCTTTATGACATCACAACACTGGCTGGCCTCTGTCCAGACGCAACAACAAATAATCATCACTGAGCCAGTCACATTGTGTTACAGACAGATTCTGGCTACTGCGTGAAAGTCACTGGATATCCAGGCAAGTAATACAGAGCCTGCCCTGCACGCATTTCCGTCATTCATGTACAGTCAAGATTGTGTCGGACAGTTGACATGGATAGTTCCTCTTTGCCATTACATCACTGCTTTGTTACAGTGTGTGTGTGTGTGTGTGTGTGTGTGTGTGTGTGTGTGTGTGTGTGTGTGTGTGTGTGTGTGTGTGTGTGTGTGTGTGTGTGTGTGTGTGTGTGTGTGTGTGTGTGTGTGTGTTTACTGTACTGTATAGGATAAAGGGACATCCAGGAAGTCAACAATACTTGTTCACATCCGCTTGGCTGAAACAGCCAAGTTATTTTTCAATCCCAAATGCCAATGGTATAAAAGACGCTGCAATTCATATGCTTCTCTGAAGACAAGAATTCAAAACATGGAATGGAATTCTTTGCTTTGGCTTCCTTCGGTGGATTGATAATTACTGACACATGGATGTGGGAAGGGACATCTCTTCTAAGTATCCATTTTCTATTGACTGTACCTTAGCAACTAAAAGGGGAAAATCCCTTTCTATTCAAGGGTTGTAGGTAGTGTCTGTCTTCATAATCAACATTCAATCCAATAGTAGACCTTGCATTACAGCATGTCACATCTTCACAATAATCTTTAGCGATAGTTTGTAGTAGAAACGTTTCAATTGCACCAATATTATTGTGTAAAAGCAAACATCCATCCAGTGATGAGTGTGAATGATATGTACATGTCCATCCTTCCCTACAGTCTGACTGTGCTAGAGGGGCAAATGAGTTTAGCGTGATGATAATTAGGTGCCAGAAACAGTGGGATTAAAGATTTCAACATACTGATAATGTTCAATTTGGAGCGCTCTTTTCCAACCACAGATGTTGATTAGAGTGATCACTATTCACCATCCATCACAGGTAGCGCCACAAATAAACCAACATGACTTACTGCATATCTATTCTGCTGAATCCCTAAGAGTTTTGATTTATTATTCCTGGACTGTCTTTTAGATCACTGTCCTTTCTATGTCAGATTTGATCTCAAGGGGAATACTGGCACAGTTTCAATGCATGTGCTTGGAGAAAACGTTTGGGCCAAGCATAGTAATTTAGCCCAAGCAAACAAGTGTGCTCAGTGTGAGAAAGCAGAAATGTGCTGCTCAGTGATGTGCATCAGTGTGTTTGTCAGAACTGTGCTAATGAAATAATGTAAGTAACTATGTTTACAATGTGCCAATCATGTAGCTGTTTTCATGCACAATTGCTCTGATCAAATTATGCATCCCTCCAATGTACTGCAATGTACTGTAGGTCTTGAAATAACTGTTGCAGATTCCTACCTAGATATATCTACCAAGGTTTCCAAATCTGGATATGGATTCATACACAATAACTACACGTTAGAAATCAAAAAGTCGACTTAGCATGTTGAGCAAATGGAAGCAGAGACTCGATATACCCTGTTAAAATAACGGGATATACAATCTCACAAAAGTGCGATAGCATCTGATATCAAATAACAAAGGCAGCATTCTGCAATTGAAGAAAGCTGGCTGCACTGTGAGCAAAATGATAGGTACAAAGAAAGGCTCAACCCCTTGTTGAGTCACCCTGAGGAGCAAAATCATGTTCCTGTGGTGCCTTAGAATGAAGGTTCTGATTGTTTGCGCTATTGTATTGTACACCACTCTGATCTCCAGCACACAGTAGGAGACTGGGAGAGGGGAGTAATCACATAGGCCCACACACAACCTGCAGGGTCAGGGAGGGACAGGGTTGGGGAAGGAGAGGTAGGTACAGCCAAACTGGGTCATGATGAGCTGGTGTAGCACCAAGGAGACCTGTGAATGTTTGACAGGTGATTGATTAGGTAACAAAGTAGCGGTTGCTGTTATCGACCTACAATCCACTCCCATTCAGTTTCATCTCCATGCTATATGAATGGCACCAGTGGATACTACTCAGTACTCTAACCAGTGGTATTTACTACCTTTGGTAACACCATTACTCCAACCATAGGGCCACTGCTTCCATCCCTCCCAATGGCTAAATACATGTTGCTGGTGGCTGAGGAGAAACTGTGAGATAAGCTGTGACACAGATATCATTTATGGCCTAAATCAAGCATGTTTAAAACTCCAATAATGATTGTAATACTTCAATTTACTTAAACATACAACAATACAACAACACAGATTATCCCTCAGTTACCCTGTGCACAACATATGGCTGTGGCTTTGACTAATGGGAAAAAAAAACAGACTCATTGCTGAATTGCCTTTGTGGAGGCAATTGCTCAAATAATTGTAAAATGCCTGAAATAGCTGGACTGAAAAGCAATTCAGTGATGACTGGTATTTCCAGATGAAAGAAGCTAATTGGCCCTGGGTTTGTTTAAGGAATTGTGATTAATGGAGTTCCTAATGAGTGGTTTATGAAGAAAGCAATCTGTCTCTGTGTGACAACTTCTCATCAGGGAAAACAGTACTGTTCAGTTACAACAGGCTACTGCCACTAAGTGTCCGTGCCTGTTTGTCCCCTGTTCTCTTCCCTTGACTGACAGCCACAGCACAGGAGTGCAGCTAATCCTCCTCCCACTCACAGGGGACCTGATGTCCTGGATGCATGAACACCCTGACAAAAGGCCTTCCCCAACAACACACTCAGCCCAACACAACGGGAAAGGATGAAAACAACAACAGAGCACTGGAACAATGCCATGAAGGATGAATTCACAACAGTGTGTTTGATGGTGGTATCAAAGGTAACAACTGCAGATGAAGGTTGTAAAAGGCACCGTTGTAGTAAGAACACAGATGCCTTTGCAGTACACAGTAGAGGGGTGAAAGTGAGTTGGCACTTACTGAAACGGTGGTGACTGTACAGATCCTCCTCATCCTCATCATCCCCTTCATCATCGAAGTATGCTTGAGATGGAAGACACAAACGTTTTAATAATAAGAACAAAAAGGAAATACAGCATGGTAAATATGAAGACAAGACAAGTAGACAGACCCCCCCCCACACAAACAAGATTTTAAAAATATATATATATATTTTTACATCCCTATTATGGAACACTAACATCCTGGTAACCCAAGTTTCTATCTGCAGTCTGGTCCCTATCTAGAACTAACACATTGTCAGTCATGCCTCTCAACACAATCTATACACTGGGTGCTCTCACATACTCCTAGACTTGACCATTTTCCGAGCTCGAACATGGAATCCAATTTAAAGAAGCAGTGGGGTTTCTCGCTCCATTCCGGAGTCTCATTGTGATTTTGACATTTTATTGTATTGACTAAATCTGCCACCAGATGTGCTTGGTAAAAGAGATGTGGCACACTGTTATCTAATGTGTCATTTCCTGCCGGGTTCCACATTGCCATCATTTGTCACATCAGTGTACTGTACGTGTCTGAGAATATCATAATAATCCCTGCACATTATGAGTGCAAATATAATATAGTCACAAGAATGCAAACAATGCAAACAGCTGCGCATTCCCCAGCAAGCAATCTTTAATCTGAGAGGTTTTTACAAATGGAGTGTGTAAATGGTTAAGTTATGTTAACTACCCTGCATAACAGCATCCCCTTAGTTACTAGAGACTACAGACAGTGTGTCTGACTGCGGTAACCACGAAGCCAATCCCTGGTTCCACATCCGTCGCCAATACAAAGCTCTTATCGCTGTCTTTGATGGTAACAAGTAAAACAAGACAAAGATGGATCGGTTTTCAGAGCAGACGATGACAATTTCAAACAGTGAATTTTCACAACTCCAAAAGTCAGCTCCTCTTTTGCAAAGGGAAAGGGCAGACCCCATTAAGTGGCAAATTGCAGTCTCGCAAGTTAATCAGACAGCATCAGCATTGTGCAGGGGAACATATGAAAAGTCATTATTGCTAAATCAATTCTCAATTACCTCCTTTGCTGTAGCCGTCGACACGTTAAATAAACGTTCAGCACTGTCACCGCCATTTTCCCAACAGGCAACCGCAGTAAAGGCCCAGTGTGTGTTATTCTATCACATAGCAAATGCTAATGGCCTGTAAACAATCGTGAAATAACAGTATAGATAGAAGTGGGACAGATAAGCATGGAGGGGAACGGCTGCCATTAGTGGATTCATTAGCGCCTGTCACACCTGTGCCCAGGAAATGCCTCGCCTGGCTGGGCCCCTGTTCCTGTCATGCTGCGCTGCACTAACGTTAGCCTAGCTGGCTGCCAATCCCAACACTTTCAGCACGCACAAATAAAATGAAATGAGGGCCCCTTTTACTTCTCACCCTCCCACTCTTGTCAAAATTAGACAGAAAGAAACTTGTGATATGGGGAACATTTTGACTGTTAAGTTAGTGACTTTTGGCAGAACTATTCTTTAAAAAAGAGGAGAATGTGTGGCCAACGTACATTATGACAACTCTTTCGCAATGTTATTTTGTCAGCCGTGTTGGGTTGTCCAGCAACAGCGTACTACAGTTAGCAGCCCTTCATTCCAGTGCCGTAGCTACACTACTATTGGAATCCCACTGGGAAACAACCAAGCCTATGGCAACCTGAGACATCATTCACAGGAGTGAGGATGAATGTTGACACACACACACACCGAAATACACCCAGACCCAAAGGGCCTGCCAAATGTTGTTTCAAGGAGGATGGTTGTCCTGGAAACCATAGCTAAGATTTGACTTCAGAACTAATGATTGCCCACTTGCGCCATCCTTTTCCATTACTGACAGACAGACATGCTAATTTCCATTCATTTAACAATCCAAGTGACACAATGTAGAGATTTAAAGAGGGAGACAGGCAGACACGCCCTGGTTGTTAAATTCAACAAATCTCTTCATAATTAGATTGATGTTTGTTAATGAGATGTGGGAAGCCAGTGAAATGTGTGATTATGTTATAACTAGATAGATAGGAATCCACCTGTCAGTCTCCCACTAGCCTTCTCCTACATGCACTCCATTGGAAATGATGGCTACATCCACCAACATACACGTGTGTGGTTTCTGAGTGCCTAACCCATGGAATCTATGCTATACTACGGACACGTGGAATCTATTACAGTTTTTTTTTTACAATCGCGTACACACTAAAAGTAGCACTTGAGGCACACTCAGTGAAACCATTAACTCATGTACCTAATCTTCAGACCAAGTCTGCAAAACTGCAAGCACATTATCCGCTTTACACTCAGCTTGCAATTGTGAAGCACACTTTTTTGCAAAAACACTAAAACACACTTTCTCGACGTTAGACACATCATTCAAAACTAACAGGTCTTGTGTTTCGTTTGGAAAACACTGCCATTCCAAATGCCACACTCGTTTACCGATTACCTACACCCAGTGCTCACGTGTGAAAACACTTATAGCTCATTTCTTCACATAGAAATAAGAGCTTGAGCACTATAAATAGGCTTCAGGTTGGCTTTCTTGGTTTGGACAACAATGGAGGCCAATTTTGGAGAGAGAGTTAGAGGAAGAGGAGTGAGAGTAAGAAGGGGACGAGGACAAGGAGGAAGAGGACAAGGACAAGGAGGAAAATGAGGAAGAGGACAAGGACAAGCCTATTTGTTTATCTTCTACTGTATTTCTTTGGTCTGTTACTGAAAACTGGATGAAAATACAATGTTTTGAGAAAGAAAAACATGATTTCCCCCCCCCCTTGCATTTCTGTTTATTGTGTAAATATATACTGAATATGCATACATACCGTATATATTTGTGCACATACATGCATGTGTGAGTGCTATGATAAACTGCCGTGGACTCCACTGCACACTGAACATGCAAAAGACACAAGATAGTAGTGCTCTACATTTGTCACATCTGTGTGTAGTTGACGTGTATAAGAGCTAATCATTTGATGGTTTGTGTGTAGAGTTTTGATGCAAAAACACCATTTTGAGAAGAGTTAAAATAGTTTTGAATAGAGTTTTGTTTTGCAAGAGATGTGTGACGTTTTGCATGTTGTGTGTGTGTTTTGGGGTTTTGTGTGTAGAGTCTAGAGAAAAGGAGCCATAGTTTCAGAAATCGTGTGGAAGCAATTGTCAAAAACTGTAAGCAACAACTGAAGCTGTAGTCTACTGTATGTTGATAAGATACACCTGTGGCATCAACTGTATGCTACTGTAGTTGACACTCCTCTCTGATCCCAGTAGGCATGGCAGTAAGTTGTGTTTCACTGTACAACCCCTTATACTCCCCCGCTGTGAATTAGCATTCAATATTAATATAATGATTTCAGCTCTTCACAAACTTTGTCTCCTACCTGTATTCTATATTGACAATTATTGTGTTATGAAGTCTGCCATTACCCGATGGAGAAAATGCCTCTGCACCAGTGCATTGTGACTCAGATATCAGCTTCAAAGACTTTCAATACAACAAATAACAGACAAATCCTGCTGTTTTAATGAGGGCCGGGATGCTAATAAGCCAATTGTTTTTATTCCACTGTGGCGTGCGTGCAGGGCCCTCTCTCATTGCGTCTCTGGCACAGAGGCACAGCTCCCAGAAGGCAGCGGGGGAGAGTCGAGGCAAGGCAGCAGGCGCTGTGGAGGAGCTAGAGGGCCAACAGAAGTCTGTGACACTCTGACAGGCCAGATGAAGGGGAGTCACTTGGAGTCAGTCGCTGGGCATGGTGACGACAGCACTATGGTTCAGTTAATCTCAGCTGTGTTCGCCAAGAGGCACCCTTGACCCAAGAACAACCATGAAACACTGTAAGGTGATAATGAGCAGAACTGAGAGAGACAGTGCCCTCCTCACCTCGCCTTGCATCGTCTCACACACAGGACAAACAGTCCCCTGCACTCTAGCGCTACTCATCCCGTGGTCTCTTGATCAAATCGAACGCTCGCTTCGCTGTCCTTATTAATTAGCTCCCATGGTGAGAATACATTAGTGTCTGGAGTCTTGCTGCGTGCGCATTTAATTCAATCTACACAAACACTTTATGAACCAATCTATAAAAAAGGCACATTAAAATGGATCATGCAGCGCCGTGGCCTTTTTGAAGGATAAGCATGGGGATCTGTTCTAAGATAACTTCTAGGCTAGGGTGTTTGGTGGATGCAGGGGTTTAATTTCTGGCTTTCACACAGAAAATTAACCTTTTATGGAAAAAAAAAACATCAGCAGGCTCCACAAAGGCCTGTGATCGCTCCCTGATGCATATTTGTACTGTGAACAATGCAGATGATTCCCCAGTGGAAATCAGCACCAAGTCATTTGCAGCGTGAGCCGGGTGGCACTATTGTTAGTGTGAAGTGACGCCCGACACCTACGGGGAGACCACAGAATGCGTCCTCATGACCCCAAACTCACAGAGTTCTAACAGAATCAAACAACGGGATCACCTTCCATTGTCTAGAAATTACAAACACAACCAGGTATATAAACCAGGTAGACAAACGTGTGTTAAACACAAATCACAATCGAACTCCAACACCTCTCCTCTAAAACCTGCCATTACTGCCAAGCTCAGAGTGAACAGGTGAGGGGCCAAGAAAAAGACAGATAATTTCACATACGCAAACCCCCGATGCCCAAGTAAACACAGGAAGACGTGCAGGAGAAGGGACCAGAGGAAAACAATATAATTTCACTGAAATGTATATTCTCATTGGCAGCAATCCCAAAATCATTGCCATCCTAGTATGCATACTATTAGGACGTTAGTGAGAAATGAGAGTCAGAGTGGTGCTGGTAGTATACTCTACAGTAGCATGCTCTCTCTGTGTGTGGTGATGGTTTCAGAGAGATGGCTAGCGGAGAAGAAGCCAACGGGATAGAGGGAGGAAGAGACCGAGAAAAAGCAAAAGAGCTGATCTCTAAGAGACATGCCAGGCAGAGCAGCATGGCTGACTGACTCAACACAGTGGGAGAAATCGTGTCCAGGACTTAATCTGATCAAAGTCCTGATCAGGATCCAGTGTTGGTGGCTCTAAATGCTCTGGGTCCATTCAAAAACTATTCTAATTGGTAAATTGAGTTACTGAGACTGTGTTCATTAGTGCTGAGCGATTGGTGCTTTTTGATGTCAGTTCGGTTTCGGGTCGATTTTTAAAAAATTCTCACGGTTTTCGATTTCGGTTTTGATTCTTTTTTTTTTACATTAAATGCACTAACCATTATGTGGGTTGAATGCTGTAACAACACAGAATAAAACAATTAATACAAGTCCCATGATGGTAGTGACTGCCCATTGCTATGTATCCCTTATTAATTTATTCACATTACCTTACTTTAATAAAATATTTCAGTTGCTGTGTATATTACATTTGTTTTTGGCCTATTTGATGACTTTATTATTTCATTCCAAGTCATAATCTCATCTCTATAGAGCTGCTGCCTATGCTGTCTGGCAAAATCACTATTTTAGTAGTTATTCAAAGTAAATGAGGCATATTTTTATGACTGAATACCAACTATCAATCTTACGTCATGTATTTACAGGTAAAGATAGCTCATGAAGCAAATGCTCTGTATCCCTCTCGATCGCCCGCTCTTCTGTCTCTTCTCTCCGTCTGAGACCGGACAAGTAGGAGCACAATAGATTATGGCCATTGCAGTTAATTACCACATTGTCTGTGCTAAACTATGTAGAATATTGGCTTGTTGGAAACTACTACTCCCTACTACATTGCACAGTTCGGGCTTGATCTGATTTATCTCTAAAGAAACTGCGCATTGCCTCAGAAAAAAAAAAAAATGGAATTCAAATAATTGAACTGACTCTGGTCTATTAGTTATTTAAAAAAGGAAAAATAACAGACATTTTGTTTAATTGCTCAGCACTAGTGTTTAGTGACATTCAGCCAGACTGGCTTGGTAGCAAAGACATACATTTTAAGTCAAGAAAAACATATGCATCAAAAAACTGCAAGTGCACTTCCAAGGAGCTCTGTCTTTTTGTGTCCATACATTTTTCATGACACCCACCCTCACAACATTTCTCTGTTGGTTTCAGTCTCAGCTACCCCTTACTCTCTCAGCCTTTCTCTCCATCGCTCTTTCTCCACTCCCCCAATCCCTCCCTCCCCACCTCTCTCTCTCGCTCTCTCTTTCTGTCTGTCCTACCTGACTCGTCGTCAGACTTGTGTTCGTTGTCTGAGTCGGTGAGTGTGAGGGCTGAGTTTTCCCTGCTGGAGAGGCCGGAGCTGCGACGGGACTTGATCCCGTGACCCCCCCACAGCTGAACGGCACGCTCCGGCGACATGACCCCCTCTGGGTCAGAGTCTGCGTCGGAGCCGGTGCTGAGGGAGTAGCCCTGCTGCAACAGGCCCAGCTCCGAGTGGGAGGAGTGGTAGGCAGCCTGGTGCAGGTGCTGGGTCTGGTGCTGATGCTGGGTCTGGTGCTGGTGCTGGTGCTGGGTCTGGTGCTGGGCCTGTTGGTCACTCACTCCCAGCTCCGCCAGTGTGAAGCTCCCTGAGAACAGCAACAACCCAGTTACACCCAGGGCAGGAGGGGTGGGTAGGTGCTGTATGTGTATGCATATTATTCTGAGAGGTTTGTGGGGCAGGCAGGCTGAAGCAGACGTAAAAAGAGAAGTGACATTTAGATGTGCTAGTGCTAATGCTGAAATGTTAGCATTTCTTTAAAAACAGCATCTCAGATAAAGGGCATCATATGCAAGCTCAGTCCCCACATTACGTCAGTGTGGACATCTACAAAGAGCTGTATTAGAAATTCCAGGGGTCCTCCCGGAAATGTTTTATGTAGATGGATTGAGAAGCTCTGTTCTGGTGACTTTAAAAAAAGGACCTGCTACTCCAAAATGAATGGGAAAAAAAATATGCTGGAAACATAATTTCCACCACCAGATGAGCCCTATAACATATTGGTAAAATGATTTGTTCAAATAATTTGTACATATAGGACCATGCATATAGCCTATGCATGGTCCATATTATAAGGTATTAGCAATTAGCAATAAGCATTATCACCTGTATCCCAACTGATGCAATATAGTGGCTATAAATAAATAGGCTGAAGCATGGGGATGCCTATCTGCATTTATCCTATTGGTCTAATCTTTAGCTCGACCGCAAATGTGATCTTTTAACTAGTTAGCATCCTGTTGATGAATGTATGTAACATTCGTCAACACAGTGAATATAATCTAGGCCTACCAGTTAGAGTAAATTGGGTTAACCAGCCACCTGGTTGCCACTACTCTTGCTCAACAAAAAAAATGTCATCCGTCTCATCACTATTTTTTTAAAGTCACTCCCAAAAAAAGGATTTAGAGGAAGGGTGAAGTTTTACCCCAAGTAACCCTACAATTGACCCATGTTACATTTAGCCCCACTCTCCCCTATGCACTCATGGTGAATTGCGGAATGGTAAGGTGCTTAACCAGGCCGCTGCTAAAAACTCAGGGTTTAAAAGGGTGCAGTTTGCGCATATTTCGAAGTTGAAAAATAAATAAAGTAGTAATGGAAAGCTTGGATCCCCTGCTTTTTAAAAAAGGCCATTACAACGGCTGTTTTCTAAGCAATTGCAAGACTAGTTGTGCATTGACTGCTTGTCGGAATGCATGTTTGCCTATTTTGTTTGCCGTGACAGCAATGATTTTGCCATGGCGCAGCACCACAGTCAAATGACTGCAGTGGAAGCACTGCTCAACTATGCAGATCTGAAGATAAGCAATTCAATTAACGGGGGGGGGGGGGGGGAGAGAAATAGACCAGAAATGTAATTTTCATTATGACTTGTTTGGCTGACCGGTAGATGCTCCTGCTCCATGGTCAGAGAAATGTTAATAGAGAGAAATGAGACATAACAGAGATATAGTAATGGTCCAGGTTATTATGACAAAATTGCCAAAAGACCCTGTGGCTTGGGTAGGATGAATTGAAAATGAGGATGAATGAAGACAGGTCGTGGTGTGGAGGAGGAGTACAAGGAATCCTTTTTTTTTTTAAAGAATGTTAAAGCTAGAATCCATCAATTTCTGGACTTCTAAATGAATGACGATTCTTGAAGAATATAACTTGGAAATGCCTCATGAGCTTAGTTCAACTGTCACACTCCATGAGAACCCAACATACAGTATTAGCTTGTTTTACTCCAATGTTTCTAAACAATGCAAATGTAAACAAATACTGTATAGCCTCAAAACATCAAATGTAAAATAGTTTAAAAAAAATAGTTGCAAATCTAATTTTCATGGATGGTCAGTCATACATACAGTGGGGAGAACAAGTATTAGATACACTGCCGATTTTGCAGGTTTTCCTACTTACAAAGCATGGTCTGTAATTTTTTATCATAGGTACACTTCAACTGTGAGAGACGGAATCTAAAAAAAAAATCCAGAAAATCACATTGGATGATTTTTAAGTAATTAATTTGCATTTTATTGCATGACATAAGTATTTGATACATCAGAAAAGCAGAACTTAATATTTGGTACAGAAACCTTTGTTTGCATTTACAGAGATCACACGTTTCCTGTAGTTCTTGACCAGGTTGGCACACACTGCAGCAGTGATTTTGGCCCACTCCTCCATACAGAACTTCTCCAGATCCTTCAGGTTTCGGGGCTGTCGCTGGGCAATACGGACTTTCAGCTTCCTCCAAAGATTTTCTATTGGGTTCAGGTCTGGAGACTGGCTAGGCCACTCCAGGACCTTGAGATGCTTCTTACGGAGCCACTCCTTAGTTGCCCTGGCTGTGTGTTTTGGGTCGATGTCATGCTGGAAGACCCAGCCACGACCCATCTTCAATGCTCTTACTGAGGAAAGGAGGTTGTTGGCCAAGATCTCGCGATACATGGCCCCATCCATCCTCCCCTCAATACGATGCAGTCGTCCTGTCCCCTTTGCAGAAAAGTATCCCCAAAGAATGATGTTTCCACCTCTATGCTTCACGGTTGGGATGGTGTTCTTGGGGTTGTACTCATCCTTCTTCTTCCTCCAAACACGGCGAGTGGAGTTTAGACCAAAAAGCTCTATTTTTGTCTCATCAGACCACATGACCTTCTCCCATTCCTCCTCTGGATCATCCAGATGGTCATTGGCAAACCTCAGATGGGCCTGGACATGCACTGGCTTGAGCAGGGGGACCTTGCGTGCGCTGCAGGATTTTAATCCATGACGGCGTAGTGTGTTACTAATGGTTTTCTTTGAGACTGTGGTCCCAGCTCTCTTCAGGTCATTGACCAGGTCCTGCCGTGTATTTCTGGGCTGATCCCTCAGCTTCCTCAAGATCATTGATGCCCCACGAGGTGAGATCTTGCATGGAGCCCCAGACCGAGGGTGATTGACCGTCATCTTGAACTTCTTCCATTTTCTAATAATTGCGCCAACAGTTGTTGCCTTCTCACCAAGCTGCTTGCCTGTTGTCCAGTAGCCCATCCCAGCCTTGTGCAGGTCTACAATTTTATCCCTGATGTCCTTACACAGCTCTCTGGTCTTGGCCATTGTGGAGAGGTTGGAGTCTGTTTGATTGAGTGTGTGGACAGGTGTCTTTTATACAGGTAACGAGTTCAGACAGGTGCAGTTAATACAGGTAATGAGTGGAGAACAGGAGGGCTTCTTAAAGAAAAACTAACAGGTCTGTGAGAGCCGGAATTCTTACTGGTTGGTAGGTGATCAAATACTTATGTCATGCAATAAAATGCAAATGATTTACTTAAAAATCATACAATGGGATTTTCTGGATTTTTGTTTTAGATTCCGTCTCTCACAGTTGAAGTGTACCTATGATAAAAATTACAGACCTCTACATGCTTTGTAAGTAGGAAAACCTGCAAAATCGGCAGTGTATCTAATACTTGTTCTCCCCACTGTAGATCTCGGTTTGAATTTGTGAGTGGTTACATTTCTCCAGGCCCATCCCTCAGCTTTTTTTCCCCAAAAGCACAGGTGAGGTGACCACTTTGCAATTGTTTCTAGTAATGATTCCATCTTTAAAGCGGTAGCATTATATGAAGCTTTGTGGCAAGAGAAATGCTTCAGCGATAACATGGAATACAACTCTGCTCTAAATAACAAGATGGGGGTTCTAAGTAATGGATGGAGAAAGAATAGCAGCAGCAGTGCTGCATGTCAATGTGAAAACTAAAACTTTCCCCACTCCTACTGCTTGTAGAAGTACAGCAGCAGCTAATCAATGAGTACAATAGCATCTAATCAACAATCCCTTAATAAGGCTCTTCAAACTATGTGTTGAGACAGTGAGTCAGAGGAAGACCTATGGGTTATCCACACAAGTTGCGTAGAGTAGACAATAGTGTAGGGACAAAAACAATTACCTGAAATTAAAAGTACAACAGTGAGTCAATAAAACAACAGAGGCCCAATTAGGTTTCAGCTCCAGAATAAGAAATTGAGCAAAAAGGCATGCTCAACCAATACATTTTGCCGCACTAATTAAAACAACGCTGCGGATGCGATCTCTTGCAATCAGCTGAAAAGTAGGAAATCAATTAATAACAAGAGCTCATTAGATAATAACAGTGAATTGATAATGAACAACATTAAACGGAAGGGCTTAGCAATTACAGCATATGGGTTGTGTACTGTGCTGTGCCTTTAAGACATCATGAGCGGATATCAGCCGCATCAAAGAATAACAATGGAAATATCAATCATAAAGGATAAATGTATCATGATCAACGTGGACCTGTACTGTCTACTGTACAGACAAGCAGAATATGAGATGACTGTGCACAGCTCATATTCTCACATTGAACGCCATAGAATTTCAAAACAAGACACTATATAATTGTGAATATTAGATATTGGTGTGAGGTAAGATGCTCATGAAATATTACAACGTTTAACACAGGCATGATACAAACAGGAACACAAGCATAAATGTTCAAATGATCGATAAGCAAACAGCAAACAGTTTGAAAATGATCTGAACCCACCCACAGAAGGAGTAAGGGAAGTTGGTTAGGTTATTTAGGGCTGGACACTGGAGGAATCTTCACTGGTACACAACAGGTAGAGTAAGACAGAGGGGGTAGAGTAGGAAGGATACACTTGTATAGGTCCCCAAGGTAGGTGCAGGGGATACAGTTCCAGTATGGCTGTGGCACATACCTGTGTAGTGCATACCTGACAGGAAATAGCTGATGCCGATGGGGGCCAGCTCCACGTAGGCTGAGTGGGTGTGCAAGAAGACAGGACAACTCTACCGTCAGTCAAGATTCTTTGTAATGTGCTGTACTGTACTTTATAAAACTGGTTGTTTGGATCCTGGATGCTAATTGTGCGAGCAGCGTTCCAAGCCGTGCTATGTTGGCCGTCACAGACACACCTATGCCTGCTAACAGCTCCATCTGAAATGATCACTGCGCCTCCATAAGAATATCATGTTCATGTTGCTGTCCGAATCATCTCTTGTATCACAACCTTGCTTCCAGCCTAGCATTTAATTTGGTATAGTGAGGATTCATATATGTTAATGCTTAATTTTTTGATATCTTTAGTACCGTACATCGAGTGCCCAGATGAGACAACTTTTTCTGAGCCAGTCGAAATCACGCATCAACGTCATATTCAAGTAAATGGCAATAGACAAAAATATTTAAAAAAACAAAAATGCAGCTAGTCATTCCAGATTCAATGTTTGACAAGAGCATTGTCTAGCCTGCGGAGCAACTATTTTGTTTAGAACGGATGACCAGTCATTTTTGCAAAGCAACTATGCAAAAATTATTAACGACTGTGTCGCATCTGTAGCAACATGACCAAAAGAACTAACAACCCGATTTGGAATTAAATTGAATGAATTGATGTTTTTTTTGTTATTGTTATTTGATACAGTCAAAGGTAAATAGGTTGATTGGCCCTCTCTACTATCGCGTCGGGCCAAACACATGCCATTTACCTGTGACTGTGTTCATGACACAGCATGACACAGCCTCTTGTGACTTATTGCTTAAGTTCTTCTAATACACTATACATGTACAGCGCATTGGAAAAGTATTCAGACCCCTTGACGTTTTCCAAATTTTGTTACAGCCATATTCTACAATGGATTAAATATTTTTTTTTACCCTCATCAATTTACACACAATACACCTTAATGACAAAGCAAAAACAGGTTTTTATAAATTTTTGCTGATTTATTAGATATAAAAAACTGAAATTTCACATTTACATAAGTATTCAGAACCTTTACTCAGTACTTTGTTGAAGCATCTTTGGCAGCGATTACAGCCTTGAGTCTTCTTAGGTATGGCGCTACAAGCTTGGCAAACCTGAATTTGTGGAGTTTCTCCCATTCTTCTCTGCAGATCCTCTCAAGCTCTGTCAGGTTGGATGGGGAGTATTGCATTACAGCTATTATTTACAGTGCCTTGCGAAAGTATTCGGCCCCCTTGAACTTTGCAACCTTTTGCCACATTTCAGGCTTCAAACATAAAGATATAAAACTGTATTTTTTTGTGAAGAATCAACAACAAGTGGGACACAATCATGAAGTGGAACGACATTTATTGGATATTTCAAACTTTTTTAACAAATCAAAAACTGAAAAATTGGCCGTGCAAAATTATTCAGCCCCTTTACTTTCAGTGCAGCAAACTCTCTCCAGAAGTTCAGTGAGGATCTCTGAATGATCCAATGTTGACCTAAATGACTAATGATGATAAATACAATCCACCTGTGTGTAATCAAGTCTCCGTATAAATGCACCTGCACTGTGATAGTCTCAGAGGTCCGTTAAAAGCGCAGAGAGCATCATGAAGAACAAGGAACACACCAGGCAGGTCCGAGATACTGTTGTGAAGAAGTTTAAAGCCGGATTTGGATACAAAAAGATTTCCCAAGCTTTAAACATCCCAAGGAGCACTGTGCAAGCGATAATATTGAAATGGAAGGAGTATCAGACCACTGCAAATCTACCAAGACCTGGCCGTCCCTCTAAACTTTCAGCTCATACAAGGAGAAGACTGATCAGAGATGCAGCCAAGAGGCCCATGATCACTCTGGATGAACTGCAGAGGTCTACAGCTGAGGTGGGAGACTCTGTCCATAGGACAACAATCAGTCGTATTTTGCACAAATCTGGCCTTTATGGAAGAGTGGCAAGAAGAAAGCCATTTCTTAAAGATATCCATAAAAAGTGCCGTTTAAAGTTTGCCACAAGCCACCTGGGAGACACACCAAACATGTGGAAGAAGGTGCTCTGGTCAGATGAAACCAAAATTGAACTTTTTGGCAACAATGCAAAACGTTATGTTTGGCGTAAAAGCAACACAGCTCATCACCCTGAACACACCATACCCACTGTCAAACATGGTGGTGGCAGCATCATGGTTTGGGCCTGCTTTTCTTCAGCAGGGACAGGGAAGATGGTTAAAATTGATGGGAAGATGGATGGAGCCAAATACAGGACCATTCTGGAAGAAAACCTGATGGAGTCTGCAAAAGACCTGAGACTGGGACAGAGATTTGTCTTCCAACAAGACAATGATCCAAAACATAAAGCAAAATCTACAATGGAATGGTTCAAAAATAAACATATCCAGGTGTTAGAATGGCCAAGTCAAAGTCCAGACCTGAATCCAATCAAGAATCTGTGGAAAGAACTGAAAACTGCTGTTCACAAATGCTCTCCATCCAACCTCACTGAGCTCGAGCTGTTTTGCAAGGAGGAATGGGAAAAAAATTCAGTCTCTCGATGTGCAAAACTGATAGAGACATACCCCAAGCGACTTACAGCTGTAATCGCAGCAAAAGGTGGCGCTACAAAGTATTAACTTAAGGGGGCTGAATAATTTTGCACGCCCAATTTTTGAGTTTTTGATTTGTTAAAAAAGTTTGAAATATCCAATAAATGTCGTTCCACTTCATGATTGTGTCCCACTTGTTGTTGATTCTTCACAAAAAAATGCAGTTTTATATCTTTATGTTTGAAGCCTGAAATGTGGCAAAAGGTCGCAAAGTTCAAGGGGGCCGAATACTTTCGCAAGGCACTGTAGGTCTCGTACAGAGATGTTAGATTGGGTTAAAGTCCGGACTCTTGCTGGGCCACTCAAGGAAATTCAGAGACTTGTCCCAAAGCTACCCCTGCATTGACTTGGCTGTGTGATTAGGGTCGTTGTCGGGTTGGAAGGTGAACCTTCGCCCCAGACTGAGGCCTTGGGCGCTCTGGAGCAAGCTTTCATCAAGGATCTCTCTGTACTTTGCTCCATTCATATTTACCTCGATCCTGACTAGTCTCCCAGTCCCTGCCACTAAAAACATTCCCACAACATAATGCTGCCGCCACGCTTTTCCTCAAGACATGACACTTGGCATTCAGGCCAAATAGTTCAATCTTGATGTCATCAGACCACATAATCTTGTTTCTCATGGTCTTAGCAGATTTCAAGCGCGCTGACATGTGTTTTTTACTGAGGAGTGGCTTCCGTCTGGCCACTCTACCATAAAGGCCTGATTGGTGGAGTGCTATAGAGATGAATGTCATTCTGGAAGGTTCTCCCATCTCCACAGAGGAACTATGGAGCTCTGTCAGAGTGGCCATCGGGTTCTTGGTCACCTCCCTGACCAAGGCCCTTCTCCTCCGATTCCTCAGTTTGGCCGGGTGGCCAGCTCTAGGAAGAGTTTTGGTGGTTCCATACTTCTTCCATTTAAGAATGATGGAGACTACTGTTTTTTGGGACCTTCAATGCTGCAGAAATGTTTTGGTACCCTTCCTCAGATCTTTGCCTTGCCACAATCCTGTCTCAATCCTTCGACCTCATGGCATTGATTTTGCTCTGACATGCACTGTCAACTGTGGGACCTTATCAATTGAATTTACCACAGGTGGACTTCAATCAAGTTGAAGAAACATGTCAAGGGTGATCAATGGAAACAGGATGCACCAGTCTCATAGCAAAGGGTCTGAATACTGTTTTTTATTTTTAGTGCATTGCAAACATTTCTAAAAACTTGTTTTCACTTTGTCATTGTGTGTAGGTTGATGATATTTATTTATTTTTTAAATCCATTTTAAAACAAGGCTGTAACGTAACAAAATGTGGAATAAGTCAAGGGGTGTATACTTTCCGAATGCAGTGTATATAAAACTTTGTGCACACATTTAAATGAATGGATTTGGCTATTTCAGCCACACCCGTTGCTGACAGGTGTATACAATTGAGCACACCGCCATGCAATCTCCATAGACAAACACTGAAGAGCTCAGTGACTTTCAACTTGTCATCGTCATAGGATGCCACCTTTCCAACAAGTCCGTTTGCCACATTCCTGCCCTGCTGGAGCTGCCCCGGTCAACTCTAAGTGCTGTTATTGTAAAGTCTAGGAGCAACAACAGCTCAGCAACGAAGTGGTAGTCAACACAAGCTCACAGAACGTGACCGCCGAGTGCTGAAATACATAGCATGTAAAAATCATCTGTCCTAACTAACTATCACACTAACTACCGAGTTTCAAACTGCCTCTGGAGGCAACTTCAGCACAATAACTATTTTTCAAGAGCTTCATGTAATGGGTTTCCATGGCAGAGCAGCTGCACACAAGCCTAAGATCACCATGCGCAATGCCAAGTGTCAGCTGGAGTGGTGTAAAGCTCACTGGCATTGGACTCCGGAGCAGTGGAAATGTGTTCTCTGAAATTATTAATCAAGCTTCACCATCTGGCAGTCCAATGGACAAATCAGCGTTTGACGGATGCCAGGAGAAGGCTACCTTCCCCAAATGCATAGTGCCAACTGTAAAGTTTGGTGGAGGAGGAATAATGGTATGTGGCTGTTTTTCATGGTTTGGGGTAGGCCCCTTAGTTCAAGTGAAGGAAATCTTAATGCTACAGTATACAATGACATTCTAGATTATTGAATCTGTGCTTCCAACATTGGGAAAGGCCCTTTTCTATTTCAGCATGACAATGCCCCCTTGCACAAAGCGACGTCCATACAGAAATGGTTTGTCGAGATTAGATTGGAAGAACTTGATTGGGCTGCACAGAGCTCTGACCTCAACCCCATCGAACACCATTGGAATTAAATGGAACGCAGACTGCGAGCCAGGCCTAATCACCCAACATCAGTGCCTGACCTCGCTAATGCTTTTGTGGCTGAATGGAAGCAAGTCCCTGCAGCAATGTTCTAACATTTAGTGGAAAGCCTTCCCAGAATAATGGAGGCTGTTATAGCAGCAAAGGGGGGACTTACTCCATATTAATTCCCATGATTTTGGAATGAGATGTTCGACGAGCAGGTGTACACATACTTTTGGTCATGATGTGTATGTGATCCATTTCAGGATGCTAGGCGTTATTACTTCACAGGAGAGGCATTTGACGCAGGCCTCCAAATTGTCCCTAGAATTTCTAAGCAAACAGCTGGAGGAAGGGCTTTCTCCTATAGAGCTCCATTTTTATGGAATGGTCTGCCTACCCATGTGCGAGACGCAGACTCGGTCTCAACCTTTAAGTCTTTACTGAAGACTCATCTCTTCAGTGGGTCATATGATTGAGTGTAGTCTGGCCCAGGAGTGTGAATGTGAACGGAAAGGCTCTGGAGCAACGAACCGCCCTTGCTGTCTCTGCCTGGCCAGTTCCCCTCTCTCCACTGGGATTCTCTGCCTCTAACCCAATTACAGGGGCTGAGTCACTGGCTTACTGGTGCTCTTTCATGCCGTCCCTAGGAGGGGTGCGTCACTTGAGTGGGTTGAGCCACTGACGTGATCTCCCCCCCTTGAGTTGTGCCGTGGTGGAGATCTTTGTGGGCTATACTCGGCCTTGTCTCAGGATGACAAGTTGGTGGTTGAAGATATCCCTCTAGTGGTATGGGGGCTGTGCTTTGGCAAAGTGGGTGGGGTTATATCCTTCTTGTTTGTCCCTGTCCGGGGGTATCATTGGATGGGGCCACAGTGTCTCCTGACCCCTCCTGTCTCAGCCTCCAGTATTTATGCTGCAGTAGTTTATGTGTCGGGGGGCTAGGGTCAGTTTGTTATATCTGGAGTACTTCTCCTGTCTTATCCGGTGTCCTGTGTGAATTTAAGTATGCTCTCTCTAATTCTCTCTTTCTCTCTTTCTTTCTCTCTCTCGGAGGACATGAGCCCTAGGACCATGCCTCAGGACTACTTGGCATGATGACTCCTTGCTGTTCCAGTCCACCTGGCCGTGCTGCTGCTCCAGTATCAACTGTTCTGCCTGCGGCTATGGAACCCTGACCTGTTCACTGGACGTGCTACCTGTCCCAGACCTGCTGTTTTCAACTCTTTAGAGACAGCAGGAGCGGTAGAGATACTCCTAACGATCGGCTATGAAAAGCCACCTGACATTTACTCCTGAGGTGCTGACTTTCTGCACCCTCGACAACTACTGTGATTGTTATTATTTGACCATGCTGGTCATTTATGAACATTTGAACATCTTGGCCATGTTCTGTAATAATCTCCACCCGGCACAGCCAGAAGAGGACTGGTTCCTCTCTAGGTTTCTTCCTAGGTTTTGGCCTTTCTAGGGAGTTTTCCCATGCCGAGAGATGAGTTTGGATTGGTCTGCCATGTAGCATGCTTCTGTCTATAACATGAGATGCTCAGTATGTGTAGATAATCCTTGCTACCATGTCATTTTTGAAAGATAACATGGAGAACTGCAAAAGTGTTGCTACTGCTCTCAACATTGCTGCCCTGAATTTAACAGGGCCTTTCGACAAATATCAGTGGGAAAAAAGTTGCGGTGGACTACTTTTTGGAGGATGATCGTGCCATGCTTAATCTCTCAGACTCTGAAAATGAATCATACGATGAGGAAATCCCAGATTTAGGTAAAAACATTTTAATTGAACCAAATATTGTAGAGTCTTCAGATGACAGTGATGGGGAAGAAACGGCAACCAACAGTTTTGTTGTCATGGAAGAAGTTGACCGAGTTTTGAAATCAGTGGAATACCTGATGGAAGCAGAGTATGATTGCAAATGCGAAGGGAGTCAATAAGAGAACACAGAAGGCTGTTGTATAAAACACCTGTCTCCGGATTACATTTTCAAACTAAGGGCAAACATAGCATGAGAGGGAGAAGCGTTCAACCATGTATAAGGGTAAATTCAAATGTCATTGTAAATTCAAGTGTACTGTTAGCTAGGTAGCTAATGTTAGCTTGCTGGCTCGCTAGCTAACATTACATGTACTGTGTGATCTGTGTAGTAATATTATTTGTGTCTCAGAAAGCCATTTGCATTGCTAGTTATAGCCTACTGTTAGCGAGCTAGCTAACATTGAACCTAGTTGATTAGCTTTAGCTGCCTGCAGATTCATGCCTGGTGGCTAGCTATGACACTCAGTTTGTATGGCTAGTAGTATGGGTTGGGATTATGGGTAATTATTTTGCTAGCTAACACTCCACTATGCAATTAACCATTTCATTGTACCGTTTACACCTTCTCTATCCTGTGCAGGTGACGAATATAAACTTTTATTTTATATGATATAGTGTGTGTTTACCAGAGAAGGTAATGTGAAGAGAAACATGACCTGCACCAAAGTCAGATTAGGATATAGGCTAAGGACTAGATTAAGTCTATTTTTACTACTACTTTTTGCTACTGCTTTAACCACTTTTTGTCTTGAAATCTTTGGTTGTTCACTACACCGCCCTACTAACTCTGTTTAGCACATGGCCTCACATGTGAGTCCTGGTTAAGGCTTAAGAGGGTGTGAACGTTGCTCCCCAGTTGGTGTACCAAAACGTTCAAGGGCCATTTTCTCAAAGTGGGGTTACAGGTTTATCAACTTTCAAAGGATAATTACTTTCCTATGGTTCCTCAACTGCAATGTATGATATACCATTCCTTGCTCTGAGTCTCTGCCTTTATCCAATGTAAGAAACACAATTTCAAATGTTGCTACATGGTGGGTCACATACTGTATGGTCATTCTTATTCACACACGCTAAACTAAAATACATATATGTGAATGATATCACACCAGTTTAAACAAGACATTTTAACTCTATTTCTAAACTGAAAAGATTAGCTATTTTGTAAACCCTCAAATAGAGAACCTCTATGGATCTTTGTTTAACCAAAAGAGAATAGAAAGACAGGCGTGCAATACTGATGATGCAGACCAGATGTTTTAACATCAAGCTTCCATTGATTGAGGGAGAAAAAGACAAGGTCATTTCCCTAACAAACACATTTTAGTCACGGCCCAGGATCTCCCTAAGTCCCAGTGTTGGTCCACACACTTTACATATCCACAAACACGCAGGCCCTGTGAGCCAGAAGCCCTTTTCAACGAGGTGCTGAAATAGGAGAGAGGAGGAGGCAAGGTCATTTGTCGAGGAAACTGTTTCTATGGCAACACAGCATTGTTCGCATGCCAGCAGGTATGGCGTGGCAATTCAAGACTGACATCACTTCAATTGTCTTCTTTCAGGCCTCTCAAACAACCTGATTGATGGTCTTATGCATATCCAAATGAGCTGCATGTCCAGGACCGGCAGAGTGTTTGTGGTCTGAAAGAGTTATCATGAGTGGGTAAGCTTAGGTGACCAGGCCTGTCAGATCTACCTGCACATGACTGAAACTACAGGGATACGGGCCGTGTCCAGTGACAAACAGGATGAAAAACAGATTTGTCTTGGAGCTTTCTCTCCCCCCCCATCCCCGCCCTCCTCTGCACAATCTCCCCCCCATCCCACCCCCCCCCCCTCCTCTGCACAACGCCCCCCCCCCCCTCTCCCCAAAAGGTTTTCTATAAGTAAAGACATCTGAGCTGAGTAGCGCTGATTGAAAAAGCCACCCAGTATTTCCGTGATAAAATCCATTACTTTTCAGAGTGATACAAAGCCCAACCTGTGCCTCATAGTGCAAATCTAAATTCTTGAGAGCCCTAGGCAAGTCTGGACTGTTAATACAAGTAATAATGATGCCAGAGATTTTGTTCCAAAGAAAAATCCCTGCTGAGCTGAAATAGAGGACTCCCAGCCGCTTTCTCTGAAACTACTCCCGTTCTCAGGTACACAGGAGAACAGACCTTAATGAAAGCTCATAACTGTAATGAAATCGAATATGTTTCTTTCATTTTCTGTTTCAGAGTTCCTCTCTCGCTTCACTGCATTTTAAAAATAAAAGTGAAGGTGCAGAAGGGGAGAGAAGTTTGGAGGCATAACTGATGTATGGGTTTCATTTATGCCTTAACATCCAGAAGGATTCAGACTTGACATGCCTGGTTCTAATCAATATCTGAAGAGAAATGCAGCTGCATTTCCTAGGCAAATAGAGCAAATACTTTCTTATTAAACCATGATCATGGGCATGGCAAATCTTTGATATCTATCAGCTGTACAGTATGTGAACTCTATTCAACTGAACTCTCGCCATACATTGACATTGATCATCCCCATTGTGTCCTCATTGCTGCGTTTAACATGTTCGTTGATCTCTTGATCACTTTGCTAAGCGCTTTTCAGACTGTGGGCCACGGACATGTGCAATTCCTGGAGTTCCATCCTTATAAATGCCCATTAGGGTCATTTCAGAGTGTCTTATCCTGCTCCTCGACTGATTGCGGATTGCTTGTATATTTCAGAGTCCTCCATCAATGCATCAGGGTTCTACTCCCACTATCACTATCATATTGCTCTGTTCCCTTTTCATCTTCTCAGATGAGGCAGCAGCTATTACAGTAGTTATACTTTGCTCGGCGCACAAGTGGATGAGCATAGTATAGTATTTTATGGACACATGAATTGGATTACAATAGCATGTAGGTTCAAAATCTTGGTTAACACAATGCATTGCTCTCTGGCTTGAACATCAACATGATCTGAAAGGCCTTCATCTAAACATGAGAATGGACATTGTTTGTTGTCGTGTTGAAGTAGGTACATTCTGTACATTGAGTTCAGACAAACTAAAATGACTGAAAAGATATGAAAGGTTTAAGGGAGAAAAAAGCCAGTAATAGCCTTTACTGGCTTGAAGCTAATTATCTTAGCAATGGGGGCTTAGTTGTGGCGAAGACATTAAGGGCTACTGTATCCTACCTCTTTCACCGGCTGGCTCATTTTCAAAGCCAGGCATGTTTTCAAGGCGTCTGTATCCTTGGAATTCCACATTACAGGCCATTTTGGTTTGGAGGGGGGTGAAAACCAAGGTTCACTCCAGTGCATTATTGTTAATCTTATGCAAAATAAAGAGGGAACTACTTACGGGCTAAGAGTGCCCTGGTGTGGGGTCTGACTGGGACCCAGGAAGTTAATAGGGCCTACAGAGATGCAAAGAACTGCAACACACTGTGGAGATGGAATTACACAGACTCCCTCCTCTTGGATTTAACAATAGCTAATTGCCAATCAACCCAGGTCTCCGCTAAAAGTACCACTAGTGAGATCTGAACATCCAAAAGCAAGCCTTTGCCCAGATTTATGAAATGCAACTTGATCGATATACACACCATATTAGGGCTGTACCCGACTAAAATAAATCTTGTATCGACCCCCGAAAGTCGTCTTTCGACCAGTCAATTAGTCAACATTTTAAATGTGTATTTTGCCATATATTATGTGTTTTAATGAATTCAACTACATGCATTGAGCTTGTCTGATGCTTTAATCTTACTGTTTGATTAAATAAGACACTAATGACACAGGTGGGAGTCAGAGATTTAGATAACCAGAAGGCAAAACCTTAACCTGACTCAACAATTCTCCTCCCGCTCTGGCTGGCTTTCGCAGATTCTGCCATTACTCTTCTGAAGTTGCTGGTTTTCATATATACACATTTTTCGTGGAACAGTTTCATTTAAAAATTTATAATAACGTCTTCATATATCAAAATCATTGTCATGTGGTTAATCAAAATGATATCCAAATCTAAATGAAAATGATACAAACCTAAAAAAGTAACTTATATTGTCATTGCCGACTATGTAAAAATATCCGACATCAAGCCAACAAATAAAAACATTATCAGAAAATATCCTGCTAAAAAATATATCCTATAAATCACATTGGCTACGCATGGCCTGTCTGCAACGAACTTGAAATATTGGATCAACTATAAACTTGGGTCTGGCTTGAGCTAGCGAACTTAAAATATTTCAGACCCTCAGAGTTTCCAGTGCCAATGAGCTCGGGACAGACACAGCTGTAGGGTATTTGCGCAAGGGATAAGAAGCTATGCTTGACTTGGGCAGGTACTGACACCTCAAATGTTCTACTGCTTTAGCTCCTGTTCCTAGCTCAAAAGTATTGTGGCGCTCCTGCACCTTTTTCAGTCCAAGTCAAGCACTGTTAAGAACTAATCAGGTAGGCCTATTTTATGATGTTTCCACTGGATCAGAGCATGACAGTTTTCCCTTTAATGCACAGTGGTTATCGAAAGGGAGACAGCTGGAAAGATTTTTCAAGTGCGTTGAGGAACTATTGTCATTCTCAACAGATTTGTTTGCTTGCTGTTTGAGGTGTAAAAAACATTAATTTGAAAAGTTCAACAGCTCATTAGTGGTGATGAGTTAAGCCAATCAGAAATACTATCAGATCCCCAAAGGCCACATGTATACGCCTACATTTCCACACAGGCCAGGTAGCATATGGGCCTATATACAAGAGCGCTCCAAACAAAAGACAACGACTAAATTTAATTGACAAAACTTGTAAAATGGAATGCCATTTTACAAAACTTGTTTCTCTCAAGTGTAGCATAGGTTGTGCGCTCTGCAAACAATGTGATCACAATGACAACTGTAAGACTCAAATAATCATATTTATTGCATTAACAGAAATTACCATAACCAAACAAACATTGTAGATTAATTAATGGCAAATGTACTACTGGTGATATATGTAATGGAGAAGTGATATACACTAACAATCAAACGGAAATAATTCACACAATTAAGTTATGAAGATTGTATTTGCACAAATTGACATCAGAGAGCGCATTCTGAAGAGAGAAGTGCATTGTGCATCTGTGCGCTGCATGGTCAATCTGACATCTGCATTGGCCATGCAGTATTTATGGTGATAGCCTCTGCAAAAGTCAGGGCTTTCATACTTCTTACGCGTTGTGGAGCAGTGCAGAGCTATTGTGAAGGAAGTTGTCAAGGAAGTGAGTTTGTGATTATACAGGATGTACGGCCCCTACCTACCGTCAACCGAGCCCTCCGCATTGCTACAACATTTGAGAGGCGCATGGCGATGGGGTACAGAGCTCGATTTGGCCTCTGCATGCCTCCGAGGCTCAGTAATTGCATCACACCCTCCATAAGGAGCCATCGACCACATTTTCGTGTCAAGCATAAATTGGCTTTTAGTCTATGCCTCTGCAATGGATTAGTTCACTGAGATGGACACAAATATATACAGTTGAAGTCGGAAGATTACATACACTTAGGTTGGAGTCATTAAAACTTGTTTTTCAACCACTCCACAAATTTCTTGTTAACAAACTATAGTTTTGGCAAGTCGGTTAGGACATCTACTATGTACTATGTGCATGACACAATACATTTTTCCAACAATTGTTTACAGACAGATTATTTCACTTATAATTCACTGTATCGCAATGGTGGTGGGTTAGCCAGTGGAAAATACAGAGTGTAGGGGTTGGTAATGTTCTCTAGTTGCACCGTGATTGGCTCAGTGTTCTGTCTTTAATGGGTACACTACGTCACCGCAAAATCTACAGGGAGAGCTAAAAAGTTCAAATCCCTTGGGTGCTGCCATAGATTTACATTAGAAGTGCCCATCCAAGCCTCCTGAGTGGTGCAGTGGCCTAAGGCACTGTGCTGAAGTGCTAGAGCCAGCACAACAAGGTGAGTCCAGAAATGTATTGTTTAAATAATGTAATATGTCAGGGAGTTATGTATACTGTAGCTAAGAAAGTAATACTAAGTGTAGCTTGTGTACTAAGCTGTTAGTAGCCCATGTGCCTCACCCTAATAATTTGGTCCCTACCTCCTCATAACTTAACCTACTGTTCTGACTTGGTGGTGTACATGTAGCCTATAGCCTGTTTTGGAGAAATGTCATCATTGAATATTGTAAGAGTTTTCATTGTCTGCTTATATACCCCCTTTATTTATCCTACGGTTCTGACTTGGTGTACAAATAGTTATATTGACTACGTCCGTCTTAGCTCGTTCACTAATGTCTTAATCGAAATGACGGATTGCCCCTTATCCGCTCCTCGTTCCCTTATGCCATAGTTTGTTCATCTCACTCAGTAGAACACATGTTTCTTTAAGCAAGTCAGCCATATTAGCTAGGTTTTTTTAAAGGCAGTAAATAAAGCTGAATGAACTGTTTCGCTGCCAGACAAGACTCCGCTGATAGCCAAGTGTAATATTGGTAAGGATTCACTCCATGGTGCTGAAAAGAAAGCTCTGCTGTTGGGACAGCTTAATATAGGCCCTAACAGTTTGTGGGTACCGTTTGTCACCATTATAGTGCAATTCATGTATTGTTTAGTGTTGTGTTCTGTAGTGGGTTTGCAGGCATGCATCTAAAAAAATGTTGGGAGTTTGCGCCACCAAGATTTTCATGCTAAAATTCACCACTGAAATGCACTGCCTGCCCTCTCCTCGGGAGGATGACTAGGATGTCTAGGAGCTCTCCTGACCATGCTAATGATGAATCTTAGGCAATTGTCATCCAGACTACTCATGCTTAAATTACATCAGCATTGAGGGGCATTCTCCATACCTGTTGCCACAGGTTTATCTCAATATACCCAAACTACTCCTTTATTTTCTAAATGAGGTGGTCACCATACCACCAATGACGTTTCCAGCACTGCTTTTGATTATTTGCTTTGCATAAAATGAATTCAAATTTTTCGTAATGTTTAGAAAGATACCAAGTGTAAAGAATGGAGTTTACCAAATATAATGTCAGAAACCCAGAACTAAAATCTTGTGTAATTGCATCAGATGCTCGATTAAATTCAGGGGGTTGTGATAGAAAATATACTCTCTCTGCAAGTTTCAAGCAAGTCTATGGTTCAAATATCCACTCCCCTTTCAAAATTTGAAAGACGCAAGCGCCTGCGAAATTGTGATTTGTCCAAATCATCATCGACAAAAAAAGTTAACCGTTAGTCATCGCATCGCACAGCAGACCTCTGCAGAAAATAGTTGTATTTTATTTTAAAATACCAACTTTTCAAATACTAGAGGTAGTCGAATATAGTTTATATGGAGTTTCAACTAAAAGGCAACTATATTCAAATGAATGGTGCGCGGGTCAGCTGTTTGTTGACCTGCACCCTAACCTGCTATAGAAAATGCGCTGTAGGCTACAGTCAGAGATTGCGGAAATATTTTTTTTTTTACAGGGGGTGCATGATCATTTTTTGCCTAATTTAGATGATTCTGCTTATAATTTTTGACATTCTGGTAAGCGATTTATTAGTCATCTTGTCTAAGCTTCCCTTCTGTCATTAGCCTATATGTCAGAAATTATTGAATGAACTCTTCAATCTAGTTGACTTCAGTAAAGTGCTCTCTGTCATCTCTGCTTCTTTTGCGGAGCAAAGACGTTTCGGGACCGGGGAGAAACTGTAATTAAAAATAACAAATGGGAAAGATTTTCTGTGCAAAATTTCCAAATGACATCCGTTTGACTGGTTGTAATACCCTTTACTGGTTTGAAGCTAATTATCTTAGCAACGGGGGCTTAGTTTTGGCAAAGACACTAAGGGCTACTGTATCCTACCTCTTTCACCGTCTTGCTAATTTTCAAAGCCAGGCAAATTTCCAAAGTGTCTGCATCCTTGCAATTCCACATTACAGGCCATTAGGGTCTGGAGGGGGGTGAACAACCAAGGTTCACTCCAGTGCATTATTGTTCATCTTATTCAAAAGAATCTACTCACGTGCTAAGAGTGCCCTAGTGTGGGGTCTGACTGGGACCCAGGAAGCTAATAGGGCCTCTAGAAATGCGAGGAACTGCAACACACCTCCCCTTGGATTTAACAATAGCTAATTGCCAATCAACTGAGGTCTCCCCTAAAAGCATCACCGACAGATCTGAACCTCAAAAAGCAAACCATAGCCCAGATTTACGAAATGCAACTAGACCTATTTATACACCGTAAACCTCTACACCACATCGTAGACCTCTATACCACTGGTGTACAACTGAGGCTAGCTCATAGCAGAGATCTGGAGGAGGACAGGACAATTCTAATCTTTGTTCTAAATCCTGAATGGTGTTGACAAAATCACACTACAAGGCTAGTGGAGCCAGAATGGGAGGAAGGGGAGGAGGTAATGACCCATGGCTGCAGTGTTCTGAGGCCAAGTCCTCTGTCAATGCTCTACTACAACAGGTAATCATCTCACTGCAGCATGGCCATAAGTAAGGCAGAAGCAGCCAGAGACGGTTGCTCAGAGAAAGAGGCCTTAGTAATACTGAGACACAGGCTGGCCTGCTCAGTCGTTCTGGTCTTCCTAGTTATTCTGGTGTGCTCAGTCACAAAGCTACATGGAAACATAAATGCACTGCCTGCCCTCTCCTCAGGAGGGCGCTGACGGAGACCCATGGTGTCATCCATAGTGTTCCCCAGCAGGAATTGTGTGCTAATGACTAAGGGCAGGCTAGGAGCTCCTGGCCATGCTAATTATGAAACTTAGGCAACTGTCATCCAGACTACTCATGCTTAAATAACATCAGCCTTGAGGGTCATTCGCCATTCCCGTTGCCACAGGTTTACCTCAATATACCCAAACTACTCCCTTATTTAAAAAAAATGTATATCATTTTTTACCTTTATTAAACTAGGCAAGTCAGGCAACTCTAACCCAGACAACACTGGGCCAATTGTGCACCGTCCTATGGGACTCCTAATCACAGCCAGTTGTGATACAGCAAGGAATTGAACCAGGGTCTGTAGTGACAAATCCAGCACTGAGATGCAGTGCCTTAGACCGTTGCGCCACTCGGGAGCCCTGATGTGGTCATCATATCACCAATGAAGTTTCCAGCACTGCCTTTAATTATCTGCTTTGCATACAGTGAATTCACATTTTTGTAAGGTTTAGAAAGATGCCAAGTGTAAAGAATTTAGTTTATCAAATATAATCTCAGAAACCCAGAACTAAAATCTTGTGTGATTTTGTCAGATGCTCGATTAAATTCTGGGGGAGAAGTGTTCGAAAATATACTCTGAAATTGTGATTTGTCCAAATGACCATCGACAAAAAAATCAGGGTACAGGAACAAAGTTTCTTGTTAGTCGTCACAACCCACATCAGACCTGGGCAGAACATTTTTGTATTATGTCATTTATTTTAAAATACCAACTTTTCAAATACTAGAGGTAGCCGAATATAGATTATATAGAGATAACTAAAAGACAACTATTTTCTTTGATATTCAAATTAGTGGTGCGCCGGGCCAGCTGTTTGTGCACCTGCACCCTAACCCGCTATAGAAAATGAGCTGTAGGCTACAGAGATGGCAGAAAGATTTGTTTACAGGGGGTGCATGATTATTTTTTGCCTAATTGACGTAATTTATGTTCTGCTTAGAATTTTCAACATTCTGGTAGGCTATTTGTTATTAGTTGCTATTTAACTGTGCATTTGTATTGTCTCAAGATGCTGAAAGAAAGAAATCATATTTCTTCACTCCTGTTCCTGAGTCAAAATGTATATTTGGTGTATAATTTTACTGCAAGAAATGCTTCATTCTACAGGAGTTATTATTAAGGCAATGTGAGAGGTTATAGACCTGCAGTCAGTGTCCAGATTTCAGTTTCCATTTAAACCTAACAGTAGGCTACAGTTCCCTTGACATGCCATAGGCCTATTTGAAGTCCCCGTCTTGTGACTGTTGAATTTTATAACGCCTCACAATCATCACATAAAACATAGAGACACAGCTATCATCCTCTGTACCACTTCACCAAATCTTTCCCAAACATGACTTTTCTGGCCCTCCCTTCTCTTTATATTCATCTCTACATTTTGCTGATTTTATTGAATAAAACTCTGTCATGGTCCTTTTAGCTTTAATGGATGGGACCTTAACTTTTTCTGCATGTTCCAAAAAGCGTTTGGCGATTGGCACGCAGCTATTTGGTGCAGGTGAAGTTAGACCCTAAAGCACCAATGCCAGATAGCCTAAAAATAATGAAAGGAAAACCTCAGTGTAATCTATAAATAGCACAAGAATTATACATTTCTGCATTTAAAAAAATGTATCGTCTTCCCTTTATTCAACCCGAGTGCGACATAACGTAATACTGTAACACTTGACATCAAGTTATTTTACATGAGTAGTACCTTTGATTATTACAATAGCAAAATGATTGTTACATAGGACGTTGGAAATAGCTTTATAATTGCATAATAAGGGAGTTATTACATACTTGGAAAAAGGAACAGTGCAATTCCTCTTGTGTACAGTAGTTACAATAACTCAGCTCATTAATATGCAATTAAATTGCAATTACCAGAGTATTATATATGTTAGTAATATGTTGCTCCAAAAGTAATTACAGTTAAATTACAGGCACAAGAACAGTTTAATGTTAAGTGTTCCTGAGAATGTGAACAGTAACAAAATATGGTTATTACGTGCTGAAAAGAAACAAAATATTCCAAAACTGCCTATTTGAGGTAGGTGGAAAATCATGCTAGCTTGTATTCTGAGTAAACTATCCCTTTAAAGATGGTATCGTGTGTGTTTGAAACAAGAACACTTACCACCAGATGGAGAAACAGGTTCAAAGTACTTTTTGCTAAGCATCCAACCTGTTGTTTGCAAATGGTTTTGAATTACTCTGCCGTATTTTCAGGTTTCATAAAATTAACTGTAGCTTTCAACCTTTTTAGTGGCATGTTGAAAGAGTCACACAGTAGTTGAGTGTCAACTTGTTTACGCTTACACTATATACAGTGCCTTGCGAAAGTATTCGGCCCCCTTGAACTTTGCGACCTTTTGCCACATTTCAGGCTTCAAACATAAAGATATAAAACTGTATTTTTTTGTGAAGAATCAACAACAAGTGGGACACAATCATGAAGTGGAACGACATTTATTGGATATTTCAAACTTTTTTAACAAATCAAAAACTGAAAAATTGGGCGTGCAAAATTATTCAACCCCTTTACTTTCAGTGCAGCAAACTCTCTCCAGAAGTTCAGTGAGGATCTCTGAATGATCCAATGTTGACCTAAATGACTAATGATGATAAATACAATCCACCTGTGTGTAATCAAGTCTCCGTATAAATGCACCTGCACTGTGATAGTCTCAGAGGTCCGTTAAAAGCGCAGAGAGCATCATGAAGAACAAGGAACACACCAGGCAGGTCCGAGATACTGTTGTGAAGAAGTTTAAAGCCGGATTTGGATACAAAAAGATTTCCCAAGCTTTAAACATCCCAAGGAGCACTGTGCAAGCGATAATATTGAAATGGAAGGAGTATCAGACCACTGCAAATCTACCAAGACCCTGGCCGTCCCTCCACCTTTGGTGGAGGAGGAATAATGGTCTGGGGCTGTTTTTCATGGTTCAGATCCTTAGTTCCAGTGAAGAGAAATCTTAACGCTACAGTATACAATGACACTCGAGACAAGGGGTGGGCAATTCCACTCCTCAAGGGCCTGATTGGTGTCAAAGTTTTTCCCCAGCTCCAGCTAACACACCTGACTACAATAATCACCTAATCATGATCTTCAGTTTAGAATGCAATTTGATTAATCATCTGTGTTTGCTAGGGATGGTGAAAAAGTGTGACACCAATCAGGCTCTCGAGGACTGGAGTTGCCCACCCATGCTCTAGATGATTGAATCTGTGCTTCCAACATTGTGAAAGTTTGGGGAAGGCCCTTTGATGTTTCAGCATGACAATGCCATTGTGCACAAAGCGAGGTCCATACAGAAATGGTTTGTTGCGATTGCAGCTGATGAACTTGACTGGCCTGCACAGAGGCCCGACCTCAACCCCATCGAACACCTTTGGGATGGATTGGATTACTGACAGTGAGCCAGGCCTAATCACCCAACATCTGTGCCCAACCTAACTAAGGCTCTTATGGATGAATGGAAGTAAGTCCGCGCAGCAATGTTCCAACATCTAGTGGAAAACCTTCCCAGAAGACTGGAGGCTGTTATGGCAGCAAAGGGGGACCAACTCCATATTAATACCCATGATCTTGGAATGAGATGTTCGACGAGCAGGTGTCCACATACACTAAAAAACCAAAAGTATCTGTATGTAACCGGTGTGAAATGGCTAGCTAGTTAACGGGGTGCGCGCTGTTGTGTCTTTGGCATCATTAAAAGCGAAGACTGTTATTTTATCAAATCAATTGTCTGTAATCATTATTACGTGATTAAACTAAATCATGTAAATGTAAATAACTAGGAAGTCGGGGAACCACGGAAAATCTTCAGATTACAAAGTTATAATTTTTCAGAATATAACTCTTCAGATATTTTAATATCTGATCAATTAGTCTTCTATTAATTAATTATTCTTTACCTCACGTCAGTCTCATTCCAAACGTCGTAAATCGTTGGTTATCTGCACAAACCCAGCCTTTACTATGAATCGTACATACACCAATTGGCTTAATCATTTATTTACTAACTAACTAAATAATCACAGAAATGCATAAACAAACAAACAGTAGATATGTTACTAACAAATGAAGATTCCCTAGTGGGCTAAGCCGATATGACGGCTTGGTGGACAAAGGGAAGTGGGTGTGAACTGAGACAGGGGGAAAGACAAAAGGGATCACTACACACAGTTGATAACAATATTAATTGAAATGCTAATCCTTTGCACATGAACGCTCACTCATTCGGGAATAATTGCAATCAATATATATTTACGCCCATGTGTCGTGATCTTTTCTGTTGGAATCTGGTCCTTCTGCTGGAGAGTTCATCCGAGTCTCTCTCTCTTTCTGTTTCCCTGAAGATAAAAGTATTTTTGTGGTTAGAATTGATACTTCAGAGTACCATTCAGAAATATTCTCAATGTTTCGGCGGTTGCCGGTATTCGCATCCCAGGTTTACATCATTTCTAGTTGCAGACTAGTAATTAGTATCTAAGATTTGCTCTTATTCTGTAGGGATCAATAGTCTCAGAGTTTATCCCTTTCCAGCTGTGTAGCCAATGCTCCACATGGTATTTTTAAGAATTTGCTTAGTCTAAACTATTCACATTCACAGCTCACGCTGTGGGTTTGCTCAGTCTTGGTACTCAAACCTATGCCACCTCAGCTTACACCGAGGTATGTGTGGTCTAAAGAGGATTTCCTCAGGAGGGTTTTATATTTGAAACAATAAAAAAGGCAGTTCTATGACGCCGAATTATGTCTGTGCTCACGGGGGCGGGCCAATGACTTTGTCAAACTTGAAAGGGAATTCTCTCACATTAAAGGTTTAACATCACATCATTTCACAAATAGTTTCATCTTTACTCATTCATTTTATACAATATGCAAACCTCATAACGGAGGCACCTGTATAAACAGAGTTATGGTAATATGGCTGTACTGTCTTTCGTGAGGTAACAAACATGAAACAAAATGGACCGGGTCGCAGCTGGCTTCTCCACCGACTGTTTACACATTCTCCAAAACATGGATATTGTTCAGTTCTCAAATTCTGTGATGTAGTAGAAGTTCCTTTGTTCTGCTGTGAAACTCTCTCTTCCTATACTTTCCAGGGGGAAAGACAACCTGAGATAACAGAACCTCGGTGAAGGAGAGAGCAAGAGAGAGGGGGAAGCCACGATCTAGACACAGAAAGGGCCATGTCATGACAACGCTAATAGCGGTTCAATCGGTGACGTCAATCGCTCAGAGACCTTGAAGTAGTTGTTTCCCTTGCTCTGCAAAGGTCGTGGCTTTTGTGGAGCGACAGGTAATGATGCTTTGAGGGTGACTGTTGTCGATGTGTGCAAAGGGTCCCTGGTTCGAGCTCAGGTTGGGGCGAGGAGAGGGACGGAAGCAAAACTGTTTCATTGATGCTGTTGACCCGGATCTCTAGTTGCTGCAGAAAAGGAGGAGGTCAAAAGAGTGGTGAGTGCAACCGGTGTGAAATGGTTTGCGGGGTACGTGCTAATTGTGTTTAAATTGGTGACATCACTCGCTCTGAGACCTTGAAGTAGTTATTTACCTTGCTCTGCAAGGGCTGCGGTTTTTGTGGAGCGATAGGTAACGATGCTATGAGGGTGACTGTTGTCGATGTGTGCAGAGAGTCCCTGGGTCGAGCCCAGGTTGGGGCGAGGAGAGGGACAGAAGCAACACTGTTACAATTTCCATTCAGGAGAATGGAAATTTACTAAATGTTCAGATATAAATGTATTGTGAAGATCAAATATGACTGTCAGATAGATTGGAATTGTATAGGTGATTGTGTGGACTCTATTCGTTCTATTTCTATATTCAAAATGCCTTTCCATGGGGGCGGCAGGTAGCCTAGTGGTTAGAGCGTTGGGCCAGTAACCGAACGATTGCTGGACCGAATCCCAGAGCTGACAAGGTAAAAATCTGTTGTTTTATCCCTGACCAAAGGCAGTTAACCCACTGTTCCCCGGTAGACCATCATTGTAAATAATATTTTATTTGTTTTTAACTGACTTGCTGTGACGGGTTTCTTCTTCCTCCTCTGAGGAGGAGTAGGAGAGATCGGACCAATGTGCAGCGTGGTAAGTGTCCATTTAATTAAACTGAACACTAAAGAATACAAAATAACAAAGTGAATGATACAAACAAAAACCGAAACAGTCCTGAAATATGAAACAAACATTACAACAGGAAACAATCACCCACAACGATGGTTCTCAATCAGGGACAACGATTGACAGCTGCCTCTGATTGAGAACCATACCAGGCCAAACACAGAAATCCCAAATTATAGAAAAAATAACATAGACAACACACCCCAACTCACGCCCTGACCATACTAAAACAAAGACAAAACAAAGGAACTAAGGTCAGAACGTGACACTTGCCTAGTTAAATAAAGGTTACATAAAAAAATATCAAAAATACAGTCCTGCCAGATACAGCCCTGCCATTAGTTGAAGCCAGCCAATCCAATAGTTTCAGAAAAGTAGTTGCTTTCTCACATTTGTATTGAAATGGTAAAAAAAAAAAAAAATAGCAGAAAGGACGGAATAAATGTTGTTGATTATTGAGGTGACTTATGCAGCTGGTGCTCTATGTAGAGAGAAAGGTGAAGGATCACGATCTGTGCACTAGAGCTGAGAGTATATTGTGACGGAACTAATTGAATTAACAAACTAGCCCCACACAGCCTCCGAGGGCTACAGTAGTAAAACCAAACGGGGCCCTCGCACACTAAGCCCTCACACTGACCTACAAATGTCATCTCACTATCTCGCCATCCAATCCCCTGCTATTGCGGCATGCTCCTATTACTATGAGCATTGAAATTAATCAGTGGGCAGCCAATCTCATTATGTCCACCTATTCTAGGCCTACTGCACCTACACAATGTGCACAAAACAGCCTTTGAGGTGGATATACAGGCGGAGAGACACCCACTGAAAGACAGGAACAAATAGACAGCACTGTATGTCTCCTGCACTCCGCTGTTTCTTTAGATCACAGTGGCATGGCCATGATCTGATATTCTGGGAAACCTGTCCTGGCGCGCCACACCTCTCGCCATCTCCTCACACTCATGTTGTTTGGCCCCAGACCCCATCCTCCTCCCCCTAAAGGCTCATTCATATTCCAGTAGTCTCTCCCAGACAAAGACAGCGCATCAGTAGCCACAAACACATCAATATTACATCCCAATCTTAGTCTGTGCAGCTCGCACACACAGCTCCTTAAACCAAAGGACAAACGCTTCCCTCAACAATGAAAATGATCTATCATCTCTGTTTATGACAACTCGTCTAACAAGTGGTCACAAGCGTCACTATGGATTCACACAATGGCAATGGCTGTATCTTCCGCCGGTTTTCTCTCAAGTCTGTCCCAGCTCTATTTCTGTATCAAGATTATATTTTGTTGTCTACATCCCTCAAAATTGCACTCTACCATAACCAAAGTTATGTTTATTTAGGCCTGTATTTATGGCTATCAACATAAAGGCTTTATTGTGAAATGTCTGTATTATGTTCAGGATTCCGTTGGAACATGAAGGGCACATGCACGCACAAAGATAAAGACCCAGAACAAACAATGCGGGCAAATGAGAACAAACGACATTGCCGTGTTTTTGGGTAGATTCGTGTTTGGTAATGGTTGAGCTGTGCTTGGTAATGGTTGAGCCGTGCTTGGTAATGGTTGAGCCGTGTTTGGTAATGGTTGAACCGGGGAGCAGAAGTGCATGACACCAGATGTTGCATGGAGCCAAACTGCTCTTGATGGAGAGATTGGCTCGGCTCTCCGCGGCTGAGACGGCGTGCATTCTCATCAGCCCAGGGTCATTACGAGCCTCTCCTGCTCTACCTGATATCCCCAACCATATGGCTGTGGCTGACGCAGGCCCACACACACACACACATCTGAACCCTGACTGCAGTGTTGAAGCTGTAGACGCGGACAGTTTTATGTCCTCATTTATCTCGGTGACTAAATGATACATCACCTGCCAGGGAATAGGTGAATAGAGGTAACAGAGGGTGGAGGGTGAGAACGAGCATGTGTCCCTAAAGAGGCCTTTTTGCAAGAAATTGGTTCAGATGGCAGTAGAAACTTCACGAAGTCTGTCAAGCAGTTGTGTTAAAGTTCTGGTGCATTCTGTCTATTTTCTGTCTCCGCTCTCTCTCTCTTGCCCTCAAATCTCATATTCATCAGGTGGCACCTGCTCTCCATGGTACAGTCTAGCCATGGAGGAAAGTGCTTGTGTGATGTTTGAGTGAGAGTGAGGACAAGGTGAGCTATGGCTCTGGGTGAGGTATGCAGACTGTTTAGTATCCTCAGTAGGTTTCTCCAGAGCTGCATATTCAACCCAGAGACTCCTTCCTGCATGACACCTGTCTTTGTTCTTCCTTTGATCTCTACCTGAGCTCATCTCCCAGGGAACACGGAACCATGCTATAGAGAGAGTAATGCAGTTCTGTGTGAGGCCTTAGCAGTTAATTCCACAGCAATCACATATTGAGAACCACAGGCAACCGCTTAGAATGGGTCACCGTATCTACAAAGAGAAAACGTCAAATTAAAATGTCATAATAAAACCTGCACCCATTGAATTACTGTACGGTGTAAGGCAATAGCATAACCTAGGTCATACAATGGTAGTGAACTACATCTTTCATGTTAAAGATGAATAACAAAGTGAGATAGAACTTCTATGTAACATCTGGAAGTGTCTGCCTTCTGCTTGGACTTGAATTCGTGCTACTTACATTATAATAAAATACATCTCAAGGAAGCAGTGTGTATGCCACGGTGTCTGCCTGTCTGTCAAGAGAGGGCTGAAAACCACAGGATAGTCGGTTCGATTCTCCGGACCACCATATGTAAAATGTGTGCACGCATGACTAAGTCGCTTTGGATAACAGCGTCTGCTAAATGGCATATACTGTATGCAATTGATTATTTCCACAAACAATACTGAACGATTACAGACAAGTGTTGGGACACCGCTATGCAACTGATTATCTTTGTTTGGGGAATTACTTTTGTTACCCATTTGAATAAAGTAGAACGATATTCAAACGTTTTGTTCATTTTAAGCAAGGTTTAGAAATGAATTCCCATGATTCGCTAGGGAAGAGAGGAGAAAGAGTGATAGACTTTGACCAACAGGGTTTGTCTCTGCTATGTTTCAATGACTTTCTAGATGTAAACGTTGTCGGTGCAGGGAGCCAGCAGCATTCCATTCTATTCCTCCCCGCTGAGTGTCCGGGCCAGGAGCAGCCCAGCCTGTGTATGATGTAGCTTATCTCTCCTCCCAGACACTAATAGGCCTGGCCACCATCTGACTGTGTGTTTTCATGAGCCCAACAGAGATGTGTTTGATCAAATTAATCAACGTGAGAGCTACAGCATTGTGCATATAATAACGTTTTGTAGACAAAATACAATGTAGGAGCAGGCCCAACCTGTCACTCATCACGGTTTCATCCTCAAATTAATATTGATGGGCTTTAGTCTGGATCCAATCTAAGCAGCACATCTGTCACCCAGTTTTTAATTGACAAACTGACAGGAATGTTAAAAGCTTTTTTGCAATTGTTTTCACATGGGTTTAGTATCCTGTGAAATTGAATTAGAAAGGGCGCAGTTAGCTACTGAATATTCCGAGAGAGAGAAAGTTAAGGGTCATTGCTTGTCCAACCCCGTGAAGGAAGAATGAATAATCCACACTCTGTGGACCAGGAAAGTGAGTTTGGACTGGCATTTTTTTTTACTGAAAATAACCAGAAACTCCCCTTAATCTCTTCCATAGAAAACAACATCCTTGTGTAGTGTGAAATCCTACAGTGCCACAGATGACCAGGTGAGTCTGGGGTTTGGAGAGCGTGACGCGCAAGTGATTGAAAAGAGAGACGCATAGGCTTGGGTGAAATACAGACGGTCCCAAAAAACTGTATTGGTTTGGGGTAGGGATGGACATGAGTACTCGAATGGATGTCAAAGCTTGATATATATTTATTTTCAGCAGACTTAACATGTGTAAATATTTGTATGAACATAACAAGATTCAACAACTGAGACATCAACTGAACAAGTTCCACAGACATGTGACTAACATAAATGGAATAATGTGTCCCTGAACAAAGGGGGGTCAAAATCAAAAGTAACAGTCAGTGTCTGGTGTGGCAACCAGCTGCATTAAGTACTGCAGTGCATCTCCTCCTCATGGACTGCACCAGATTTGCCAGTTCTTGCTGCGAGATGTTACCCCACTCTTCCACCAAGGCACCTGCAAGTTCTTCACTGGCCATGGCAGAACACTGACATTCCTGTCTTGCAGGAAATTATGCACAGAACGAGCAGTATGGCTGGTGACATTGTCATGCTGGAGGGTCATGTCAGGATTAGCCTATAGGAAGGGTACCGTGAAATGTGCAGTTTTGTCACACAACACAATGCCACAGATGTCTCATATTTTGAGGGAGCGTGCAATTGGCATGCTGACTGCAGGAATTTCCACCAAAGCTGTTGCCAGAGAATGTAATGTTCATTTCTCTACCATAAGCCACCTCCGTCAATGCTGGGAGAGTAAGACAATCACAGAGAGCAAGCCCGCACCAATTATATCAGTGATAAACTCAGTGCCCCCCCCCCCCCCTCCATTCCCATACCTCAAAGAGCCAGGCATGCAAATGGAAATTAACATACATCTAGATAGCACTGCCCCATCTTGCAATATTTTTCGGCTGAAATACTGTAAAACTATTTGGTAGGATATGCTTTGTGGCTGCCCGAACAGGCAAGTGAAAATGTGTCTTGAAGACAACGTTAATTTGCTTTGACTCTAGTGTTCAATTTGTACATCTGCACTTGTGGGGCACAACAAAAAAGACCCCAAGCCAAGCGTCACACTGTTCTTCACCCTAAATTTCCTTTCCCCTCCGTGTCTCATTCAATCAATTGCGTTCCGACTGCTCCCTCCACACACGCATGCTGAGTGCACACACAGCTCCCGTTAGGCCTACATAAATACATTCCTAGAAAAACGTATCTAAGTGATGGGATACACAAGCTATATTCCTTGCCAAGTGATGACAGTTTTATCACAACGTAAAATGGACTTGTTGATTGAAGTAGGAAAATATGTGTTCCAACAATGAGCTGCAGTTTTGGAATAATTGCATCCTGTCTATTTCTGCTTAAGCTGCTTTGCGAACTGCTAGTGCCATTTAGAATTGGTTAGCCTCGGCTATAACCCCCCTAAACGTAGGTTCCACACTGAAAATATGCAAAAACGTTAGTTTGATAAAGACAAAGAGGGTATTTTCATCAGAATCATTAAGCATAATATGGTAATAGTAATGAATTACAGCCACAACATCTGTTTGGTGAGTAGGGATAAAAAAGTTTGGAAAGAAATAGCACCTCTTGTGTGCACTGCCGGTAATAGTGTATACCCTGGTATGGTATAGGAATGGTAAGAAGTATGATAAACCAAAAATGATCGACACTGACCACACCGATCACTTATTGCAAGCATTTTACTGATATCCTATACTAGTTTGCAAATATGGGTGATTGTTAATAGGACAAATGATGGATACAACCATCAAATTAGTACTCGTAGTTTAAAGAATAATAAGAGAAACTGTGGTGCACATTAATGTTATAAACTTATCGTTCTATTTATCGTGGTCGCATTAATTCAGGCAATTTATTGTGATATGGATTGTTGTCCATTTTGCCCAGCTCTAGTATGTAGGGATGGAAATCTGGATCCCGCCCAATACTAGACCCACATCATGACAGAGACCGTGGGAGTTTCCCTTTAGTACAACATTATCAAGAAGCTGCGGACCGGACTAAAATGAAATCTTGTGAAAACGGAAGAGAATGTACTGAAATAAATCCCTGGTCAGTGGAGACAGAGACCGACACAGGAACGTAGAGCTCACCTTGACGGACGTACTCCTCATGTTCGTGATGCACCAGCTCTGCCACACAGCCCCCGTAGCGCAGGCGCGTGTCGGGGTCGTAGGCCTTGAGGGTCTCGCTGGAGCTGTAGGACTTCTGGGTGGCCACGCGGCACTCCTCGGGCTCCCGGGACGCCATAGCATGGTGGAAGTCCTTCCTGCAGCGGCCCCGGGTCAGGGAGCAGTGCCGCCGCTCCTTTGTGTCCATCTTCACGGCGACCGGCGTAGATGCTCTGAGGGGATTGGCTTAGGTTGACGCGCTCACCTGTTAGGGGTGACAGCGAGGGAGAGAGAGAGAGCAGAGCATGCATGAAAACTGACACATCAAAGTAACACGTTCACTTCCTAGAATACTAAGAGCACGCTGAACTGGACTGCAAAGACAGAGGAAAAAGAACTGGACTGAAAACTATGCTTGTTCAAATATTGGGCCACCACACAGTGTTGTCTTAAGTACCTTACCTATCTTTAGTATCTATCAGTGACATGCAGTCCCTTATGAGCCTGTGAGAGTCATGCTCTTTCCGAAGAAATGGAAAGAAATATACCAAACAAGTATTTAACAGTGAAAATCTATTTTGGAGACATCAAGTCAACACAGAATGGGAGCCCCATGGGGATTGGTGGAGTTGTCCCATTCCAAATCTCCTGCTGGGGTTAAAGAGATACACTCATCAACACAATCAACACTGACTACACTGTCAAAACACAGTCAGGACACACTCTCCCACGCACACAGTGAGCAGGCAGTCTCTGCAGGTGGGATGAGGACTGGGGAGCTTCACTGTGTCTCAGGCTCATTATTGAGTTAGTTCTGTTCTGACTCCCCCAGTGAATCATAGCCAGCAGGCTCTGCTGGAGGGAGGAGGCCTCTGTCCAGACGCTCAGTGACACCAGCCCACTCTGCATCTGTCTGTGAGGCTGAGGCTGTGCTACAACAGCCAGGCCCAGCCAAGGCCTCACAACAACCACCACCACCCCACCACCAGCAGCTGAGAAGCAGGAAACTATGGCGGCAAAGTGCAGGTAGTATAATGCATCTCCCTTTGAATAGTAGACCTCTGATTAGAACAAAACTAACACTTTTGCTATCCATCTTAACAATGTTCACACAGCAACAGGTTCAGATGAACTGCACAAAAGAATAGTACCACAATGACTACTATTTGAAGCTCACAGGCATAACCTCATAGGCATAAAAAGTGGAAAGATTCTTGTTACACTTGTCCTTGTTACTTCAACAACCGATAAGCAGCATATGAAAGAACACTTTGCTGCTCTCGTATACTATTTTGTAGTTTCAAAATGTTTACAGGAAACAAAGGAAAAATCGATTGATAATAGCTTGCATGTGAAGCTTTTAAACATTTACTTTTAATTCCACTGACTGGGCATGTAGCTGAGGGCAGATCAATACTTTTAATAAGGTTTTATTTGAAGTGTTTACATATCAAGAGGAATCTCCACTCTGGGCATTGATTACCAGCAGTACTTACACACACAAAAGGCCTCATCATGGTAAGTGGTAAACGCTGACACTCATCTGGACTGACAATATTAACCCACTCAACAATAGACAAGAAGTGAGTCATGATGACACATACAGGACAGTGTCTCTTATGTAGATCTCTCTCATCTACTATGGCCCCGGCCAACCTTGCTTGTGGTCACTGGTTACCCACATGAAAAAATGCTACCGTTTACCATAGAATACTACAGCACTTACTATAGTGGGAGAGTGTGTCCTAATTGTGTAGTAAACTGTAGTTTACTGCGTAATACTAAACTACACACTGTAGTATCCCCCGATCATGTGTTTTACTTACTATAGAATGTTGTAGAATACAATTGTAAATACTGAAGTAATGTCTGCAAAAACACTACAGTCTGCAAAACCACCTCACTTTTTTTTATTATAGGGGAACAATGAAAGAAAGCAGTGGAACTGGCTTCGAGGTCCAAATTTGAGTTTGAGGGTACTATAGTTGTGCTGCCATCCTGTTAGAAGGTAACAGATTATTTTATTACAATGGTTAAGATGTATTTTCATTGTGTTCCGTGGTGTTATTCGCCCTCTAGTGGAGCTTTCTGGTACTTAGAAAGACTGTATGCAAACAGGAAGTAGAGAATTCGTTCTGCACGCATAGCAGCTAAAAACAACGCTGCGGTGCAGGGCTTTCAGTGTAGTTATTTCTTGTTACACTTCAGCCTCTGAAAATATTTGCTTGTAAGTTCCATTCAAGCCTTTAGCTAGTGATGGTAATCTTGTTATTGATAGAGTTGCTTACATATATCAATGTTGGTTGGTTGCATTTCCTCACACAAATTACAATGCCTTTCATGTATGTCGTTAGCTGTATTACTTTGCTCGTGCTTCATGCAAACAAATTGTAAAATATACTATACAGTAGTTTTGTTACTGTTTCTAGTGTAATATGCTTTGTTATTCTACAGAGATGGTTGTACATTATTAGAGTAATTAAAGGAGTTAGCCAATTACCATATGAGTAACAATTAGCTATATGGTTTGGCACCATGCCACATGCATGGTACCTTAGCACGTGCTTTGTATTCATGCAACTTCAAATGTATAATGTACAGCTACAGTATGTCGGTGTGAATTGAATACTAAAGTATATTATTTTCTGTATTTTGCAGTTTCACAACATAAATGTTTTCAATATATTAATTCAAGGAAAGTCACGCCTCAGGAGTTGTATTGAAGACGTAGTTGTTGGCTATCTGTCTAGTTTTGAATGGGAACGCAATTCAAGGGCAGAATAGTAAAAAAAACTTCATCACGCCGGGCTCAAGCACAGGAATAACCGCACATGGTGGATATGTTTCTACGTTCATCAGCCAACAAAGCCTCTGAACGAGGCTAGGGAAGACCAGCAGTCTACCGTACAACAACCAGAGCCAGGTGTTCAACACAGAAAGATGGAGGAGCCTCTTCAGCACATTGGGACCAAGTCTCAGTCTACAAGATCAAGGTCATCAAAACAGTCAAACAGGTCCTCAGCGGCGAGTTCTGCAGCCATCAAAGCACGTGCCAAGGCGGACGCAGCACGCGCTCAAGTCTCCTATGCTGAGAAGGAAGCTTCTGTGATGAAGCAAAAAGCTGCCCTCGATGCAAGTTTATATGTTTTCCAATTTGAGCGAACAGCTGCGTTGGCTGAAGCTGCAGCCCTTGAAGAATCAGAACGCAGAGAGCTTCGCAAAGAACTAGGCACAGGGACACAGCCCTTAAGTCCAGTCTAACATTCTTGTGAGTATGTTCAACAACCTGCTGGGCCCTACTTTGCTGAACTTCCATTTGAAGTAGAGAAACAAGAGCTTAGTGTTGACCCAGCTACATGCCATAATCCAGAAAGTAGCAAACAACAGAACATAAGCAGAAACTCTCCGTTGAAAAGAAAGGAACAGCAGCATGGTGGAAATGGAAAACAAGCCCACTTCCAGTCACACACACAAAACTTCCCCGAGTCACAAGTGGCACCAGACCTCATCAAGTACCTCCTACGCCGTGAGATGGTGAGTTCCGGACTCCTGAAGTTTGATGATCGCCCTGAACATTATTGGGCATGGAAAGCATCCTTTCTCAATGCGACCGGAGACTTGAATTTATCAGCCAGAGAAGTTAGATCTAATTACCAAGTGGCTGGGGGCAGAGTCGTCTGAGCAAGCAAAGAGAATTAGATCTGTCCATGTTTTCAACGCAACAACAGGGCTTAACATGGTCTGGCAACGACTGGAAGAGTGCTATGGTACACCCGAAGTGACCGAGAATGCACTGTTGAAGAAAATGGATGATTTTCAACAAAGACAATCACAAACTAAGAGAACTAGGTGACATTCTTCGCGAACGGGAGTGTGCTAAAGTAGAAGGGTACCTCGCTTATTTGGACATATCTCGGGGGGTAAACCCTACAGTAGAGAAACTTCCATTCAGTTTACAAGAAAAATGGACAGCACAGGGATCCAAATACAAGGAGGACTATCGGGTAGCATTCCCACCGTTCTCGTTCTTCTCGAGATTCATCTGGAACCAGGCAAAAACTAGAAATGACCCCAGTTTCACCCTCTACACCTCAACTAACCAGCATCAAGGCACCTGTGACTGTATACAAAACAGATGTGCCATCTGAGCCCTCAGACCACCAAACCAAACCCAGTAAGACAAGGGTTGAAAGCCCTGACCATCACTTCCCAATACATAACAAGCCTCATCCTCTTAAAAAGTGTTGTGGGTTTAGATACAAAACTCTAGATGAGCACAAATCATATCTCAAAGAGAATGGCATTTGTTTCCGATGCTGTGGGTCAACTCAGCACAGAGCTAAAGACTGTAAGGTGTCAATCAAGTGCCCTGAGTGCGAGAGCGACAGACATCTAGCTGCTCTGCATCCAGCCCCTTCAAATACAGACACCGCTACAGCAGAGAAAGAGCATGTCGTGGAGCAAGGTGACGATGCTCCTCTATCTGTCACCTCAAAGTGTACGGAGATCTGTGGTGAGGCAGTCAATCCAAGATCATGTTCAAAAATATGCCTAGTCAAAGCTTATCCAGATGGGAAAAGAGAGAAAGCTGTCAAAATGTATGTAGTGCTTGATGAACAGAGCAACGAATCTCTGGCCACGACAGAGTTTTTCAATCTCTTCAACATCAATGACAGCTCTGCTCAATACACCATGAAGACCTGTTCTGGGGTAACAGAGACTTCAGGCAGGAGAGCCGTCAACTTCATGGTGGAGTCTATAGATGGACACATGCAGCTCACTCTCCCTACTCTGATAAGAGTGTGACATGATGCCAGACGATAGGATGGAGATTCCCTCCCCCGACATTGCGTATCATCATACCCATCTTCAACCAGTGGCGGACAAAATTCCAGCAGTGGACCCAGACGCCCCCATCCTCCTGCTCTTAGGATGAGACATCTTAAGAGTACACAAGGTACGAGAGCAAATAAATGTGCCCCACAACACTCCTTATGCACAGCGACTCGACCTCGGGTGGGTCATCGTGGACGAGGTCTGTCTGGGAACGTCTCACTGACCAGCCAATGTTAACGTGTTCAGGACAAACATACTTCATAATGGCCGCACATCCTATCTGAGCCCTTGCCCTGACATCATCCAGGTAAAAGAGAACTACAACAGCGTAGCTCAGAAACACATCTCTCCCTCTACAGTGCACTCGAGAGATTCAAGCACAACTGTGAACACAGACAACCTGGGATGTTCCGTGTTCGACAAAACACAAGATGGTGATAAACCAGTACCATCAGTGGAGGACAAAGCCTTCTTGGACATTATGGACAAACAGGTTTTCCAGGATGATGGAAACAACTGGGTGGCTCCACTACCCTTTCACCCCACTAACCACTAACCCCCTCCTAATAACAGGAAGCAGGTTAATGAACCGTCTCACATCACTTTAGACAAAAAGCCTGACATGAAGCGTCATTTTATTGACTTCATGCAGAAGATGCTGGATAGCCGAACCTTCTCCGCCACTAGAGGGAGACAAAGAACGCTAGTATCTGCCCATATTTGATGTTTACCATCCACAAAAGCCTGAACAAATAAGTAGTAGCATATGACTCCAGTGCTAAGTGTCAAGGTGTGTCACTTAACAATGTTCTGCTCAGTGGTCCAGACTTAAACAACACACTCCTGGGTGTCCTAATGCGTTTCCGCAAGGATTGCATTGCGCTAACGGCAGATGTGCAACACATTTTTTACTGTTTTGGTGTACGTGAGGATCACAGAGATTACTTAAGGTTTCTCTGGTATAAAGACAACATCCCAGATAGAAACATAACTGAGTACAGGATGAAAGTCCATGTATTTGGGAACAGCCCCTCACCAGCCGTAGCCATCTACTGCATGAGACGAGCAGCTCTACAGGGTGAGAAAGAACATGGGTCAGAACCCAAGCAATATGTAGTGAGGAACTTCTACGTCGATGATGGTCTGACATCAGTAGCTACTACAGAAGAAGCTATCAACATTCTAAGAAAAACACAAGCAATGTTAGCGGAGTGCAACATGAAACAACAATAGAGAAACAGTTATGGAAGCCTTCCCTATGGAGGACCGTGCAAAAGACTTAAAAGATCTGGACCTAGGAGTGGATCCTCTCCCCTTTCAACGGAGTCTGGGACTTTCCTGGAACCTGGAAACAGACAGCTTCTCATTCCAGGTGTCCCACAATGAGAAGCCTTTTACGCGGAGAGGCATCCTGTCCACAGTGAATAGTCTTTATGACCCCCTTGGGTTCGTGGCTCCAATAACAATGCAAGGTAAAGCCTTAATCAGAGAACTCTATTCTGATCAGAGTGAGTGGGATGCCCCCGTTTCCATAGAAACATAAGAGGAATGGAAAATGTGGAAGGAATCTTTGATGGAGTTGGAACATCTGTATATTCAGTGGACCTACATCCCAGTTTCCTTGTCTACCACTCAAAGAAGAGAGCTACACATCTTCTCGGATGCCTCTACAGTAGCCATAGGAGCGGTAGCCTACCTGAGAAATGGATTTGTCATGGGGAAATCAAAATTGGCCCCTCGTCCGGCCCACACTATCCCACGCCTAGAACTGTGTGCGGCTGTGCTAGCTGTTGAGATGTATGAACTGATCATCAATGGACATTGATGTAAATGCAGCCAAGTTCTACGCAGACAGTAAGATAGTTCTCGGCTACATCCACAATGTCACCAAAAGATTCTATCCAAAAGATTCTGTGTATGTTGCCAAATCGCTTCAGGAAGTCTACCCATCCAGATCAGTGGTGTTATTTAAACACTGACAGCAATCCAGCAGACCATGCAACCAGGCCAATACTTGCTGCACTCTTAAAGCACACCAGTTGGTTCTGAGGTCCACCTTTCCTGACCCAAACAAACTCAAGCGAGAACATAAGTTTTGACCTCGTAGAGCCTCACGCAGATGCAGAGATTCGACCAGACGTCACTGTCTTCATCACTAAGGTTTCTGGAGCTCAACTCGGCACTCATCGCTTTGAGAGGTTCTCAAGCTGGAAAGCTCTCAATTGAGCCACAGCACGACTCATTCATGTTGCCAGATCCTTCCATGAAGGTGCAGACATCACCAGCTGCAGAGGCTGGCATGACTGTAATATACCATGTGGTACAAGTGAGTTGTCACAAGCCAAAACAGCAATCATTCACTGTGTGCAACATGAAGCCTTCAGAGGAATTCAAATGCCTTGAAAAAGGAAAAGAGTTCCCAAAACAAAGTACACTCAATAAGCTGAACCCAGTGATTGATGAGGATGGGTTGCTGAGGGTGGGAGGCTGCTTATCCTCTGCCCACATGTCACAAGACGAAAAACATCCTCTCATCATCCCACTGTAACAGTCGTCGGTGGAAGAAGGTGAGGACCCAAGCGCAGCGTGGTACTTGTTCATGTTATTTATTTAAACTGACCAACATCAAACAAAGAAACAAAAACCACAACCGAAACAGCTCCGTCGGGTGCAAACCACACTAAACAAGAAAGTATAATCACCCACAACTCAAGGGTGAAAACAGGCTGCCTAAGTATGGTTCTCAATCAGGGACAACAATTTCCAGCTGCCTCTGATTGAGAACCATACCAGGCCAAACACAGAAATACCAAATCATAGAAAAAAGAACATAGACTACCCACCCAACTCACGCCCTGACCATACTAAAACAAAGACATAACAAAAGAACTAAGGTCAGAACGTGACACCCACGGACACATCATGTCGCCACTCTGCTGGTAAGACATTATCACGAGCAAGTGGCTCACCAGGGCCGTAATATTTAAGATGGAGCTATACGAGCAGCAGGCTTCTGGATTGTTGGGAGCAAACGTCTGGTCTCTGGTATCATTCACAAGTGTGTCACTTGCCGATAGGTTAGAGGAAGGTTAGTTGATCAAAAGATGGCTGACTTTCCTGCAGACAGACTCACATCTGAACCACCATTCACCAGCGTAGGCTTTGATGTGTTTGGACCATGGAATGTCATAACTTGTCGCACTAGAGGTGGTAGTGCAGATTCCAAGTGCTGGGCGGTGCTCTTTACATGTATGTCTACTAGAGCAGTCCATATTGAGCTCATCGAATCCATGTCCACATCCAGCTTCATCAAAGTGCTGAGGCGTTTTTTCACTATCCGTGTTCCAGCAAGAGTGCTACGCTCTGATCGAGGTACAAACTTTATAGGTGCCTGCAGGGAACTGGGTATCGACACAAATGACTCAGAACTGACTAAATACTTCTCAGATAAGGGATGTACTTGGATATTATTTAATCCTCCACACTCGTCTCATATGGGTGGTTCTTGGGAGAGACTCAATGGGGTTGTCAGACATATCCTTGATGCTATGCTGTTTCAGACGGGCTCCACTCGTCTCACACATGAGGTCTTGAGCACTCTTATGTCTGAAGTTATGGCAATAATCAATGCGAGACCCCTAGTGACAGTGTCAACCGACCCTGACATGCCTGCCATTCTCACACCCTCAATGTTACTGACACAAAAAAACAGTGCTTCCTCAGCCCCTTCTGGATACTTCAGCATGAACGACCTTCATGGAAAACAGTGGAAGCAAGTCCAGTGTCTCGCTGACACCTTTTGGGAAAGGTGGAGACAGGAGTACCTGACAATGCTGCAGAGATGAAGAAAATGGACAGCAGAAAAGCCAAATGTAAAAGTAGGAGATGTCTTATTGAAAGCCAGTCAGGCGCACAGAAATGTCTGGCCAGTCGGGCTTGTGGTCAAAACCTTTCCCAGTACTGACAAAAAGGTTAGGAAAGTAGAACTAAAAATTGTCAAGCAAGGAGCTGCTAAGGTGTTTCTGAGATTGTTGTTCTTCTTTCTGAAGCATCCTAGAGACAAAATATAAAAATAGAAAGAAGGACATTATTTGTTTCTTGATAAATGTTTTATTTTATACTGGCACAATTTCATTATACCAGGTGGGGAGTGTGCTCCCATCCTGTTGGAAGGTAACAGATTGTAATAAAATAATGGTTAAGATGGATTTTCATTGTGTTCCATGGTGTTATTCGCCCCCTAGTGGAGATTTCTGACTAGTCTACCAGTCCCTGCCGCTGAAAAACATCCCCACAGCACGATGCTGCCACCACCATGCTTCACCCTAGGGATGGTGCCAGGTTTCCTCCAGATGTGATGCTTGGCATTCAGGCCAAAGAGTTCAATCTTGGTTTCATCAGACCAGAGAATCTTGTTTCTCATGCGCTGAGAGTCCTTTAGGTGCCTTTTGGCAAACTCCAAGTGGGCTGTCATGTGCCTTATACTGAGGAATGGCTTCCGTCTGGCCACTCTACCATAAAGGCCTGATTGGTGGAGTGCTGCAGAGATGGTTGTCCTTCTGGAAGGTTCTCCCATCTCCATAGAGGAGCTCTGTCAGAGTGACCATCGGGTTCTTGGTCACCTCCCTGACCAAGGCCCTTCTTCCCCGATTGCTCAGTTTGGCAGGGCAGACAGCTGTTGTCACGTTCGTCGTAAGAATGAGTGGACCAAGGCGCAGCGTGAAAGAGTTCCACATTTATTACAGTAAAACTTCAAAACAACAAAGAATTAACGAACGTGCACATAGGCACTAAACAAAACAATATCCCACAACGCAGGTGGGAAAGGGGACACAGTAAGTATGATCCCAATTAGAGGCAACGGTCATCAGCTGCCTCCAATTGGGAACCATACTCCCTCCAACATAGAAAATAAAAAATAAAACCTAGAAAACCCCCTAGTCACGCATATGTAAATAAGGTGTAAATAATATGTAAATACACCGTTTCTGTTTTTTTTTGTATAAATTTGCAAACATTTCTAAAAACCTGTTTTCGCTTTGTCATTATGGGGTATTGTGTGTAGATTGATGAGGATTATTTAAAAAAAATCTATTTTAGAATAAGTCTGTAATGTAACAATTTTTCCGAATGCACTGTATACTACAGTAGTATTTAGACCATAGTAAAATATAGTTTTTTTTATATGGGTAAGAAGGGATGGGATTGTGTTTGGTAGGATGATAGGATCCATGCTGGACTGTCAATAATCAGATCGAGAGCCAGGAGAGACTAGAGGTGGAGCCTCGGGGTAGAGAGATAGATGTGGATGGAGTGATGAAACAGCATTAAGGAGTAGTAGTTAGAGCCAAACGAAAACATCAAAGGTAGGTGTACGTGCAGTACAGGTACTGTAGCAATTATCAAGATGAAAAGCACTAAATAAAGATTCTCATTAAAGAGCTATGCGTTGAACCTGCACAACTTACTTGAGCCCTTTTTACCACAACTGTACAGTAGCAAACTGCATCATCTGATCCTCAAACAGGTGTACTGTCAATTACAAAAACATATCTGCACATCATACCAGCACATAATTATTCATTTCAACAACATAAGGGCTTAAACAGTTCATTAATATGGATAAGGAGTGCTAATTGACTCATTAATCCTTTTAAAACATCATGTGTGTGTGACTATATGTGTGTTTTGTTTGTAAGACAAAGTTACGGAGAGAGAGAGAGAAAAAGAAGCAAGAGAACACGTTCACACTTCCATAAAAAGTGGCACGTGAACAACAGAATCATTTCAGATACAGTTCAATAAGGGAACATCACAAATAGGCATGGGCCACAGTCAGTGCCAGAAGAGAAAAAACAATCTTGTGAGCTCACCGTGGCAGGAGCAATCCACATACTCCATTTAAACTAATCCCCAAATCCACATTGAGCAGACCTCTCACTGCCTTAATCTGCCTGAAAACAAAGGGATTTGAAAGGGTGGTGGTGTGACTTTGTGACCATAACTGTGATGCTAGCGGTGAGTCAGACCTGTGGCTCCTGATGGTTTAATTGATGCTGTTTGGAGGGTGGGGGGAGTTAGGAGCTAGTCCAACAGGTAGAGAACAGGAGGAATGGGGAGGTAGACAAAAGGAGAGCATGTGCCAGGAAGTGCAACTGGGAGGGAGAGGATGTGGAGTTGGGCAGCCTGCCAGACATAGGAAACAGATGGATAGAATATGAGAAGGGATATGAGGAAGGAGAAAGTGTGCTACATGAGGGGAAAGGGAGGGAGACAGGTTATTGCGAGGAGAGGAGAGCTCTAAATAGAGAGACCAGTGGGAAAAAGTAGAGGGCATCTGTGGATTTGCTGTGGATCAACTGAGCTGTGATGTGCCTTCAGGCACTCAGACTAATGGTGAGGTAGCCTCTGGAAGAATAGAGGTAGCCAGCCAGCCCATCCATCCATCCATCCATCCATCCATCCATACATACATACGTACATACATACATACATACATACATACATACATACATACATACATACATACATACAGTACATACATACATACATACATAGCTGACTGACTGACTGACTAGGGAACCAGAGAGCAGCTTTGTGGGAGCCTAATGAGTCATGTAAGTGACTGACTGGTAAAGTGCTTTTAATTTAGCTAAAGCTGCTATTTCAACTCAATACACATGTATGGCATTTCACTGATTGATTACTGAGTGGGAGAGAAGGTTTCTCCACCTGGCAATAAAATAAAACATTACCTTTTCACTACATGTAATTTTCATTTCAGTGTTTCAATAAATTCCTCTGGATGATTCGAGGCTTTTTTTCTCAGTACTAAACTTTAGGCTAAGGTATCTCTAATCCCTCCACAGATGCTCAGGTGTACCTCAAGCAATTCTAGTTATCTGACCTTTTGCAAAGACTCTTGTGTAACATACTGCCATTCCCACAAGTGGAGATTGAGAGATTTTTTTTTACCTTCAGAGAGCATCAGATTGGAGGGATGGTAGCAGTCCAGCTGTGGCAGACCTGAGCACAGCCTCTGGGGGAATTTAGGTGAACCACCATGATTACTATGCCCTCCCTATTTATTTTCCATATCTACCTCAGTCAAACGGTCATTCAAATGCAAAACAAGCACCACCAGATAAAACTGACTTGATTTGACTGAGGGAAATAGTTTTTTCCCCAGCTGTTTTCAGCCAATAAAAATGTTAATTAATATGATGTACTGCTTATTAAAACGTTGTTTTCCACCGCTCGGTAGTACCTACTACTGCATAGGACAATTCCAGTTACATGTACCATATGATGATGATGAGGAACTATTTAGGTCCAAATTGCTTTGATGTATTAAAATGGCCATCTTCATTCAGTGTGCAGGTTGGCTTCCACTCAGGGATGGATGAGAGGCTTTTGTAAGGAGCACCTGTAATGATGTACGAGGAAATGCTGAGAGGGGGAGCGACAGAGGATGGTAGTTCCATTCAGAGCACTGCTCCATAGGCCACTTCAGCCTCCCACCCCCCTGGAGATAATAGAGATCCTCTCCAAACACATTAGATTCCCCATGAGACAGCTCTCACAAATGGCTGGAGTGGCATGCTCTCTCCTCTCCCAAGTACCATAGAATTAGAATGCAGACACTAGTCGAGGCACTCGCTATACAATTCACACCACGCGTGTGTGGAATGATGTCTCCTTCACTATCTCATTATTTGCCCTATTTATGTTGAGAATGTTTCACAATGTGAAAATTGGGTCTTTATCTCTCATGAGCATGGAAATAGAATAATTTCTCTTTTGTCTTTGCAACTGCAGCTGAACATTGTCACCATAAATCATTTGGTGCTACTTCTTACTGGGAGTGTTGGTTGGTTGTGTAATAATTCATCAGATCAGACTTGGCAGGGGTTTGGATACACTATATCCCCACCAGCTTTGACTGCAAAAAATGTACCAATGGGTAAAGCCATTTGAATTCAATCTCTTTTTGACGGTAACCCTTTTGATTTGAAAGAAACCTCCCATACATATCAATCCATTATTGAAGTGCTCAGATGGTGACTTTTTGGACCTGAATGCAAAACATTCAAGAGATAAAGGTGGTCAAAGTTCACCTATTTTGCATACCCCACCATACCATGAGACTTGCATGTCTTCATTAACAGAAAAGATAAACGGTTTAGATTGATATCATTGAAAGGCTTAGACAGGGTAGTCAAACTATTTAATAATTTCTAGAAAATAAATGTAAATGATCTAAAACCGTGTATCATATTCGCATATACAGTACATATACACTATTTTACATAATCTGAGGTTTTTGTGTTGTGCCCGCCATCGGTTGAGTCACAACATGCTCTTGAATACAGGGTGAGTGTTATGTTGTGGCTGATAAATGAACTAAAATGGGAATAAAATAGAAATGTCAACTTTCAAATGGTACCTTGAATAGGAATATCTGTTGTTTTAAATTATACTGTCACTTCTCCATAGGAAACCTATTTAAATCATAGAAATATAGGTAATAGAATAGACATGACCACTTAAAGGGGCAATGCCATCCCTATTTTGATGCAATTCCTGCCCTCGAGCAGAAATACTTGTACAGGTTCCACCTCCGAATAATGATGCAGGCTACTTATATATTCACGAATTGGGGGTGGAAAATAATATCCTGCTGACGAAAGAAACATCAACAAATAGGGAACTGCCAGCTGTCAGTGTAGCTATCTAGCATGCTAGCTATCTAGCATACTGTTTGGCTCAGTCGCGACTAGTGAAGAAGAACAACTTCGCAGGTGTTTCTGATTAATAAACAATGCCATGTTGGTGGGAGGTACAGTGCCTTGCGAAAGTATTCGGCCCCCTTGAACTTTGCGACCTTTTGCCACATTTCAGGCTTCAAAAATAAAGATATAAAACTGTATTTTTTTTGTGAAGAATCAACAACAAGTGGGACACAATCATAAAGTGGAACAACATTTATTGGATATTTCAAACTTTTTTAACAAATCAAAAACTGAAAAATTGGGCGTGCACAATTATTCAGCCCCTTTACTTTCAGTGCCATTTCTTAAAGATATCCATAAAAAGTGTTGTTTAAAGTTTGCCACAAGCCACCTGGGAGACACACCAAACATGTGGAAGAAGGTGCTCTGGTCAGATGAAACCAAAATTGAACTTTTTGGCAACAATGCAAAACGTTATGTTTGGTGTTAAAGCAACACAGCTGAACACACCATCCCCACTGTCAAACATGGTGGTGGCAGCATCATGGTTTGGGCCTGATTTTCTTCAGCAGGGACAGGGAAGATGGTTAAAATTGATGGGAAGATGGATGGAGCCAAATACAGGACCATTCTGGAAGAAAACCTGATGGAGTCTGCAAAAGACCTGAGACTGGGACGGATATTTCTCTTCCAACAAGACAATGATCCAAAACATAAAGAAAAATCTACAATGGAATGGTTCAAAAATAAACATATCCAGGTGTTAGAATGGCCAAGTCAAAGTCCAGACCTGAATCCAATCGAGAATCTGTGGAAAGAACTGAAAACTGCTGTTCACAAATGCTCTCCATCCAACCTCACTGAGCTCGAGCTGTTTTGCAAGGAGGAATGGGAAAAAATGTCAGTCTCTCGATGTGCAAAACTGATAGAGACATACCCCAAGCGACTTACAGCTGTAATCGCAGCAAAAGGAGGCGCTACAAAGTATTAACTTAAGGGGGCTGAATAATTTTGCACGCCCAATTTTTCAGTTTTTGATTTGTTAAAAAAGTTTGAAATATCCAATAAATGTCGTTCCACTTCATGATTGTGTCCCACTTGTTGTTGATTCTTCACCAAAAAATACAGTTTTATATCTTTATGTTTGAAGCCTGAAATGTGGCAAAAGGTCGCAAAGTTCAAGGGGTCCGAATACTTTCACAAGGCACTGTATAAACAGTACAGTGAAATGTTTACTTGCATAGTGGAGTCTTTTGTTTAGACATGTAGCTAGCTAGCTAAACAATGAACTGTAATCCCAACTCATAACGTTACTACCCTGCATGAATCTACAGTTAGCTAAAGCTAATCAACTAGGTTCAATGTTAGCTAGCTATGTAACATTAGGCTTTAACTAGCAATGCAAATGTCTCTGAGATATGAATAATATTACTAGACAGATCATACACGTAACATTAGCTAGTGAGCCAGCCAGCCAGCTAATGTTAGCTAGCTAGCTATCAGTACGCTTTAACTTGCAATGACAACTACTTTCTAACAAAATCTGAAACATATAATATCAGAAAATGTAGCTAGCTAGCTCTTACACGGGTGAACGCTTTTTCCGCTCTGTCACAGATGCCAATGTTTCCCTTAGTTTAAAGATGTAATTGTAGACAGGTGTTTTATACAACAGCTTTCTGTGTTCCCTTTTCGACACCCTCCTCTTTTCAACTCCCAATCAAACACCTTATTAATTCACTCCATCTCCTTAGCTATAATGCCACCGGGCATTCCACTGATTTCAAAACTTGGTCCTCCAGAAAGCCTCAAAAACACCTTTGCAGTTATTTGGGATATCTTTCTAAAAAAGCTGACTAGAAAGGATTACCTACACATACTGAGCAGCTCATGTCATAGACAGAAGCATGCCACATGACAGACCAATCCGAACTCATCTCTCAGCCAATCATGGCTAGCGGGAATGTTCCTGTCTTTTTCCGTGGCTAAAGCAACTAGGTTCGGAATTTAACAATTGTATTCATAGTTACAGATGGCATACAAGTTTGTTATTAAGGCACATGAAAGTTCACATGTTCCAGAAGGCATTTCTGCCCAAAAACCAATTTTGATTAAAAATGTTTACATTCAAATGCCTCTCCTGTGAAGTAGTGATGTGTGACATATGCCTAGATTTCTGAAATGAGTCACATATCTGTATTTCCAGTCATGTGAAATCCATTAATTAGGGCCTAATGAATTTATTTAAATTGACTGATTTCCTTATATGAACTGTAACTCAGTAAAATCTTTGAAATTGTTTCATGTTTTGTTTATATGTTTGTTTGGTGTATCTAACTAAGTGGTTAGCTTCTTGCAAAATCAAGCCTCTCTCTTGGTAACAACAGATAATCCCCCCCTGGATCAAGAGCCTCGCTCTCTAATACAGTGGGGCAAAAAAGTATTTAGTCAGCCACCAATTGTGCAAGTTCTCCCACTTAAAAAGACGAGAGAGGCCTGTAATTTTCATCATAGGTACACTTCAACTATGAGAGACAAAATGAGGGAAAAAAATCCAGAAAATCACATTGTATGATTTTAATTAATTGATTTACAAATTATGGTGGAAATAGGTATTTGGTCAATAACAAAAGTTTATCTCAATGCTTTGTTATATACCCTTTGTTGGCAATGACAGAGGTCAAACGTTTTCTGTAAGTCTTCACAAGGTTTTCACACACTGTTGCTGGTATTTTGGCCCATTCCTCCATGCAGATCTCCTCTAGAGCAGTGATGTTTTGGGGCTGTTGCTGGGTGACACAGACTTTCAACTCCCTCCAAAGATTTTCTATGGGATTGAGATCTGGAGACTGGCTAGGCCACTCCAGGACCTTGAAATGCTTCTTACGAAGCCACTCCTTCGTTGCCCGGGAGGTGTGTTTGGGATCATTGTCATGCTGAAAGACCCAGCCACGTTTCATCTTCAATGCCCTTGCTGATGGAAGGAGGTTTTCACTCAAAATCTCACGATACATGGCCCCATTCATTCTTTCCTTTACATGGATCAGTCATCCTGGTCCCTTTGCAGAAAAACAGCCCCAAAGCATGATGTTTCCACCCCCATGCTTCACAGTGGGTATGGTGTTCTTTGGATGCAACTCAGCATTCTTTGTCCTCCAAACACGACAAGTTGAGTTTTTACCAAAAAGTTATATTTTGGTTTCATCTGACCATATGACATTCTCCCAATCTTCTTCTGGATCATCCAAATGCTCTCTAGCAAACTTCAGACGGGCCTGGACATGTACTGGGTTAAGCAGGGGGACACGTCTGGCACTGCAGGATTTGAGTCCCTGGCAGTGTAGTGTGTTACTGATGGTAGGCTTTGTTACTTTGGTCCCAGCTCTCTGCAGGTCATTCACTAGGGCCCCCCGTGTGGTTCTGTGATTTTTGCTCACCGTTCTGATAATTTTGTCCCCACGAGGTGAGATCCTACGTGGAGCCCCAGATTGAGGGAGATTATCAGTGGTCTTGTACGCCTTCCATTTCCTAATAATTGCTCCCACGGTTGATTTCTTCAAACCAAGCTGCTTACCCATTGCAGATTTAGTCTTCCCAGCCTGGTGCAGGTCTACAATTTTGTTTCTGGTGTCCTTTGACAGCTCTTTGGTCTTGGCCATAGTGGAGTTTGGAGTGTGACTGTTTGAGGTTGTGGACAGGTGTCTTTTATACTGATAACAAGTTCAAACAGGTGCCATTAATACAGGTAACGAGTGGAGGACAGAGGAGCCTCTTAAAGAAGAAGTTACAGGTCTGTGAGAGCCAGAAATCTTGCTTGTTTGTAGGTGACCAAATACTTATTTACCACCATAATTTGCAAATAAATTAATTAAAAATCCTACAATGTGATTTTCTGGATTGTTTTTCCTCATTTTGTCTGTCATAGTTGAAGTGTACCTATGATGAAAATTACAGGTCTCTCTCATCTTTTTAAGTGGGAGAACTTGCACAATTGGTGGCTGACTAAATATGTTTTGCCCCACTGTATTTTTTGTTGTGTGCAGCAAACTATGAGTAGCATGTTTTTGTAACCATTATACTTTTTTTTACACTTTATGAGCTGGGATGTCTGTCCTGCAAATAGTTTACGTCAAAGACTGTATAAAATGTTTGCATGCTCTTGTTAGCATTTAGCTAGCATTAGCTATGGATTTTACATGTACTTGTTAGCATTGTTAATCTTTGGATTACAGAGGCTCAGTGGAGTTTGAAAATAGTGCCTACTGTGTAATATCCCAGGATGGCACAAGGTCAGTATGAAGGTATGACAATCTGGATACCGCCCAAGTCTACTACAGTATGTATCTAAAAATGGTTTTTACATCTGTTATTTGAGGACCACAAATTACTGTCCTATGTTTCTTCTATTCCCATCCCTCTCTCACCTATCAGTCCTCTGCGACAGTGACAACACTGCCTGTATCCAACCTGCCATCGCTACAGCTGCTGTGACCTTTCCACAGAGCTGAGTTGAGTTGAGACCTCAATTCTCCAGGAGGCCTCATTATCAGGAAACCATTAGTGGGAATTTGTCAGAGCATGCCTCGGAGACACATACACACAGAAACCGGGTGTGGAGTACATTGGTGTGTTTTGGTTTCTGTCTCGGCATTGTTCAGAGAACATGCAGAGGTCAGAGGAAAATAAAAAAGGGCTAATTAAAACATCCCTCTGTTCCCGCCTCTCCTTTCTATTAATTTTGCCCTCCACCATTGACTCTGCATGCAGCACCCTGGAGCTACTGTAAATCAGATACGTTTGTTTTTTTCTGTCAGACAGAAAATAGTTATTGAACCAAACTTAGCATACAGTACAAAATGTATTTGGCAGCACAGTGATGATAACCGTTGAGAAAAAAACAAGTAGACAAGCATATTCTACGTTTATTGCTCAATGTTCTTTCATGACAACATGATGTGGGAGAGAGGAGCAGTAAAACAGGGGACTGTCAGGGAGTCAGACAGTGGAACACTGCTGACATAAACTCCCCAGCTTGTCCCTGCGTGGAGGGGTTTGATATCAATGTGTCGTAGAGACGCTGCCACTTTCACAGGAGACTAAGAGAGTCAAGTGATAACATCACCCAAGGCCTTAAATGTGTCAAGTCTCAAGGTCCAGTCTGTCCTGGACTGACTGAGTTACAGTACCAGGTGTAAACAAAGCTCCCCTTCCCTTCCAGACAGCCACCCGTGAAAATGGGACTGCATGACTCCTCCTGTCTAACTTCACAACCTGCCTTTAATGATCAAATGTGTCTCAGACTACTGGAGCTTCAAACAGCAGAGGAGAGGAAACACTGATGAGAGAGAAGAGGAGGCAGCCACCGTGTGCCATGTACTCTCAAAGCCCTATTGTGCCACAGTCTCCTCTCCAGGCACAACAGTGCCACAATTTCAAAGTCTAACTGTGCCATGCTCTCCCAGGCACAACAGTGTGGCGTTTAATACAACACCCCGAGACAGTGACGGGATGCAAGTAAACATGCTTACAGTGAATGACAGCATGTGAATAGCACGTCTATCAGAGGCATCCAACAGTCCATTAGTGCTGCCTGATGTATTAGGAAGGTTCTCCCAAAGCGTCGCTTAGATATGCGGATCAGTGGAACAGCAGGGAGGCCCCTTCTAAGCACTGGCCATGAAATAGATAAACCAGCCAACAGAATTATGTTCTCTTCCATCCCTCGGGATTGTTTTTTTAATGCCCTAAAACAGGGGCAGGAGGTCTGGGTCCTACACACAGCTTCAGTGCAGCCACAATGAAATGAGATCTACTGTACTGTACTGTACCAATTCAACAGTTGGAGGGGGAAAATAAACAATTACTGTATGCTATGCCTATGGTAAGGTGGCTTTGATCTTACTGTTCATAATATTGCTTTATATGTATCAGACCAGATGAATAACCATTGTTATTGGGTTAGAAACAGATTAACAACAAAGTAATGAAAATGTTTTTGATGTCTGGCCTCATAATCATGCCTACGACAGCTTGGTTCAGATTAAAATGTGACAAACAACTGGCAAAGTCCAATTTCTTATTTCTAGGAACAAGCAAACAATCACTGACATCAGTCACAAAATCAGAACAGTTCATACAGCAACATTCCATCCTTCCTTGAGTGCCAAAGAGAGCAAGTATTACACAACGAGAAAAAGCTTTCCATTTATTTGAGTAAAGGGAAATTAAATCATAACCAACCTGAATGCAATGTTAAAAAAGGTTATACTGCGGATCTTCAAGAGTATCCGTTTGCCTTGTTCTCTCTAAAGGTCTCACTCTTTGTTCTCTTTGACATGTTATCCAGACTTCTTATCCAGTCTTCATTAATTTCAGAAACCCTTGAAAACACTGAGGGGTGAATGACACCAGCCAGGCTTACTGATATTATATTGTTATGTGTAACCATTGTGTAAATTCTGTGAAATGAAAATAAAAACTGATTCTCGGAACACAATAACATAATATAATATAATAATTGACCTGCCACGAGTAAAAATAACATTAAACAAAGTAGCCAAGGTTGAATCAAAATTCTAGCAACGTCATGTTTCATATGTCGCCCAAAAACTAGCCAGAAAAGCATTCACAGAAAAGCATTCAAGCATTTGTGTCGTGGAAAAATATATACAGTTGAAGTCGGAAGTTTACATACACTTAGGTTGGAGTCATTAAAACTTGTTTTTCAACCACTCCACAAATTTCTTGTTAACAAACTATAGTTTTGGCAAGTTGGTTAGGACATCTACTTTGTGCATGACATAAGTCATTTTTCCAACAAATGACCCCAAGCATACTTCCAAAGTTGTGGCAAAATGGCTGAAGGACATTAAAGTCAAGGTATTGGAGTGGCCATCACAAAGCCCTGACCTCAATCCCATAGAAAATTTGTGGCCAGAAGTGAAAAGGCGTGTGCGAGCAAGGAGGTCTACAAACCTGACTCAGTTACACCTGCTCTGACAGGAGGAATGGGCCAAAATTCACCCAACTTATTGTGGGAAGCTTGTGGAAGGCTACCCGAAACATTTGACCCAAGTTAAAAAATGTAAAGGCACTGCTACCAAATACTAATTGAGTGTATGTAAACTTCTGACCCACTGGGAATGTGATGAAAGAAATAAAAGCTGAAATAAATCCTTCTCTCTACTATTATTCTGACATTTCACATTCTTAAAATAAAGTGGTGATCCTAACTGACCAAAGACAGGGAATTTTTACTAGGATTAAATGTCAGGAATTGTGAAAAACCGAGTTTAAATGTATTTGGCTAAGGTTTATGTAAACCTCCGAATTCAACTGTATATGTAAAGTAGAAGTTCACTGGAAAACCTCCGATGTATTAGTTAGCCACAAGTTGAAAGCAAATGGACTTAAATTAGTAGGACTGTAACACTTCAAAAGGGCTGAGTTCTGAGTATGTCTGATAATAACAACTCTGGAAAGTATCCCTATTCTTAGAGCATCTACTGTCAAGACTAAAACAGGGTTTTTTTTCATATGAAAGATGGTCAATGAAAATCACATAATTTTAGCCCTGTGTTTCAAGTACCTTTGTTTGGCCCACACTCTTAAATGGCAATTATAGCTCCCCTAGTCTGGAAAGGGAAAGGGGGATACCTCGTCAATTGTCCAACTGAATATATTTAACTGAAATGTGTCTTCCGCATTTAACCCAACCACTCTGAATCAGAGAGGTGCGGGGGCCTGACTTAATCGGCATTCACGTCTTCGGTGCCCGGGGAACGACCTTGGTAATGTGTTGAATCCCGTACAAAGGGAGCCAACAAGGAAAAAACATACCCACAGCAATAATATATATTTTTTTTACATAATTGGGACCAGGAATTCAATATACACACATTGACTTACAACAAGAGACATTGATTTTTATTCTCATATCTGAAACAAGGGAGTTATTGCATTGACTTAACTTTGGGATAGAGTATTGAAGGCAAAGCATGGGGACACAATTAGCAGTGTTAGACTTGATATGCTAGGCAGGTAGGCTAGTGGTTAAGAGTGTTGGACTAGTAACTGAATGGTCACAGGTTCAATCTCAGAGCTGGCATGGTGGAAAATCTGCCATTCTGCCCTTGAGCAAGCCAGTTAACCCCCTACAACAACAGCCCCCCAGGCACCGATGATGTCGATTTAGGCAGCCCCCCTTATCTCTCTGATTCAGTGGGGTTGGGTTAAATGCGGAAGACACATTTTGGTTGAATGTATTCAGTTGTGTAATGGATTAGGTATCCACTTTCCCTACAATCAGTGGCGTGTAGTCATGGGTGCCAAGGGAAGCCAGGCCTCCCCCAAATATTGACAAAGAAAAAAACATATCAAATAATGTACCTTTCGTCTCTCTGTGTTTCATAATTTTCCTTCAATTCACAAGAGGCTGAATGTACAGTTGAAGTCAGAAATGTACATACACTTAGGTTGGTGTCATTAAATCTCGTTTTTCAACCACTCCACAAATGTATTGTTAACAAACTATAGTTTTGGCAAGTCGGTTAGGACACCTACTTTGTGCATGACACAATACATTTTTCCAACAATTGTTTACAGACAGATTATTTCACTTATAATTCAATGTATCACAATTCCAGTGGGTCAGAAGTTTACATACACTAAGTTGACTGTGCCACTAAGTTGACAGCTTGGAAAATTCCAGAAAATGATGTCATGGCTTTAGAAGCTTCTGATTGCTAATTTACATCATTTGAGTCAATTGGAGGTGTACCTGTGTATGTATTTAAAGACCTACCTTCAAACTCAGTGCCTCTTTGCTTGACATCATGGGAAAATCTAAAGAAATCAGCCAAGACCTCAGAAAACAAATTGTAAACCTCTGGTTCATCTTTGGGAGAAATTTCCAAACGCCTGAAGGTACCCCATCCATCTGTACAAACAATAGTACGCAAGTATAAACACCATGGGACCATGCAGCCGTCATATCGCTCAGGAAGGAGACGCGTTCTGTCTCCTAGAGATGAACGTACTTTGGTGCGAGAAGTGCAAATCAATCCCAGAACAACAGCAAAGGACCTTGTGAAGATGCTGGAGGAAGCAGGTACAAAGGTAGCTATATCCACAGTAAAACGAGTCCTATATCAACATAACCTGAAAGGCAGCTCAGCAAGGAAGAAGTCACTGCTCCAAAACCGACATAAAAAAAGCCAGACTGTGCTTTGCAACTGCACATGGGGACAAAGATAGGTATTTTTGGAGAAATGTCCTCTTGTCTGATGAAACAAAAATAGAACTGTTTTGCATAATGACCATCATTATGTTTTGAGGAAAAAGGGGGAGACTTGCAAGCCGAAGAACACCATCCCAACCGTGAAGCACGGGGGTGGCAGCATCATGTTGTGGGGGTGCTTGCTGCAGGAGGGACTGGTGCACTTCACAAAATAGATGGCATCATGAAGGAGGAAAATTATGTGGATATATTGAAGCAACATCTCAAGACATCAGTCAGGAAGTTAAAGCTTGGTCGCAAAATGGGTCTTCCAAATGGACAATGACCCCAAGCATACTTCCAAAGTTGTGGCAAAATGGCTTAAGGAGAACAAAGTCAAGGTATTGGAGTGGCCATCACAAAGCCCTGACCTAAATCCCATAGGAAATTTGTGTGCAGAACTGAAAAAGCGAGTGCGAGCAAGGAGGCCGACAAACCTGACTCAGTTACACCTGCTCTTTCAGGAGGAATGGGCCAAAATTATTGTGGGAAGCTTGTGGAAGGCTACCGAAACGTTTGACCCAAGATAAACAATTTAAAGGCAATGCTACCAAATACTAATTGAGTATATGTAAACTTCTGACCCACTGGGAATGTGATGAAAGAAATAAAAGCTGAAATAAATAATTCTCTCTACTATCATTCTGACATTTCACATTCTTAAAATAAAGTGGTGATCCTAACTGACCAAACACAGGGAATTTATACTAGGATTAAATGTCAGGAATTGTGAAAAACTGAGTTTAAATGTATTTGGCTAAGGTGTATGTAAACTTCTGACTTCAACTGTATCTCACCAGAGAAAGCATCCAAGCGAGCGAAACAGTCCCCCTCTGACTCTGACACTATCTGGTCAGAGTATGATAATGTAGCCAGCGAGCACTTGTACTCCCTTGATAAAAAATAATACAATAATAGCTGAGTGAGCTCAACTGTGAATGGTTTTGGCACACCAAAATAAAGTTTCAAGGGAAGCCAGTTTGGATTTGACTTAAAACCAATCACATCTAAAACCAAACGTCATTGACAGAAAAAACTTGAATTGTTGCATCCTGTTGTGTTGTTGTCCTCTAGTGGCTAGCTAGCTAGCTAAAATTGTCCACTTTCCTGAATTAGCCATGGGTGGAGACATGGATTTGGGCTTGTTGTTTTACTTCTCTGTCCAATGATTAAAATGGCAAATCTGATCCAATGTAGTGGGCTAATGTTAGCCAGCTGGCTAATCGTTGCTCATGAAAGGAAGTTAGGCTGGCGAGCAAGCATTTTAGGCAGGTAGACTAGCACAACAAAAACTAAAAGTGTGTACTGTATAACAGAGTCATAGACCGCTTCGGCAACATGAAAGAGGAGGATGGCATTGGTGTTTCTCTACAAGTAGGATGAGTCAACATATTTTTTCTACTAAAGCACCACACACACAGAGAAATCCGAAACATGATATTTAGCTTACGTTGATTGGACTAAATTGTTTTTGTAATATTTTACTTGCCACTGTATTAGACTCATCATAGCTGATTTGATGATCTTGAAATGTCGAAGTTGAAATGGTGCTGGAATATGAAATGGTGCTGGCAGCTCTTTGCGACTAAATCAATAGTTGTTTAGCAGTCTGAAAAAGGTGATCATGCTGTAGGGGAACTGTTTGTTACATACAATATGCTTTGTGGACTCCACCGAACAGATGTTGCTTTCTGGATTTGTGATGAAACAAAGGTGTGGTTGAAGTTATCTGCCACTGTGTCTGTCTTCTTATTTTCTCGACCTTAGGCCTACATGTCACGGTGGCAAGGCATAGGTTGTAAGATGGCTTTTTCTCCCGGCTTCGCTTCCCCAGTGATTTTACCCACACACTGCTACTGCATACAGTATTTGTGTGTTAGATGCAGTATGAAGGAACTACAAACAATACATGATAGTGTAGACTCATGGGCCATTTGACAGAGTGAAGGAGAGTTGAGTAAGATATCAATGTAAGGGAGAGAGATCAAGCTACTGGCCTAAACCCTTGAGGGTTATACTGTAGCAAGTTCATGGCTTATGTAGCTTTTTCAGAATTTGCACAAGGGACTTTGCACACTGCTGGGTTGGTACATGAGAAACTACAAATTGCATGGATTTGAACTTTGAGCACAGGGGTGTCTAAGGGTACATGCTGTTAGTGCTGTACTACCAATCCTCAGATGATCTATCCTGCTCCATATACAATGGTTCATGCAGTGAATACACAATGCTAAATCAAATGCTTACTTGTCATGTTTACTTGGCAAATACAACAGGTGCACCGTGAAATGTGTGCGTGCATGTGTGTGAAAGAGTGCTTTTTTATCTTAGAAAAGCCCACAATGCTGAGAATCTGCTACCATACATGTCCATATACCTTTGAGCTGTGCTTCTTGGTCCTGACCTTTGGGACCCATCAAACGTCTCATTGGGGTTGGGTGTATGAGGGGATGGGTAATGTGTACCTGTTGGTCCCCGGGACCATGTCCTTGAATGTACATGACCCATCTAAATATATCTAACCCATCTAAATATAATCTGAAATTGTAAACCATGAAAAATGTACGAAATATGAAAACTGAAAAACTAAGGCAGGGGTCTTCAACCTTTTCTTGACCAGGGACCCCACCTCCCAAGCAAACCAGCGACTCACAGAAGCCCTTCATACGTTAGCAAAAAAATGTCTGGTCTTATAATCAGATGAATAATGTGGAGAAGTAATCAACATTTTAAAATGAATAGATTTGGAACATTGTATTTCATTATTTTGACCTCCCCACATTATAATTGGAAGAGGAAGTGTGAACTCTAACACAGCCTATTAGCTAGAAAGGAAACTACAAACTATTTTTCTCTAATTGCAGCTGTTTAGCTGGTTAAGCAAAGGTTAGCCATGTGGTGGCAAAAATATATGTCCAAGTCAAGAAATCTTACCAAAAGCTAGTGGCACTTGCCATACTGGTAGCATATTCAAGGGTGCTTTTTCAAAGCTTATGTCAAATACTCCAGTGAGTGTAATTGACTCCAATGAGAGTAATTTGCTCAATATTTGGAGTTGAGAAATAAAGTTGAAATAAGATATTCTCCTTTTTTTGTTAATGTAGGTATGCAATTCAAAATCTGTTTATTCTGTTGATATTCATATATTTTCGCGGACCCCCTGCAGTACCTGGGTCCGTGATTACAAATTGAATACTCCTGCACTAAGGCATACAAAAAAATCATGCTAACTGACTATCAATCACTCATTACTACACTAGAAAGTGATTTTCATGCAAGTACTATCTCCAGGATATTCAAGGCCATTGTATGTCCTCAGATTATCTCTCCTTCTGAGTTATACTGCCAATTAAAGTGTGTGATGAGCTGGATTCTTTGGGAGACGTTGTCATTCATCTGAAGCTGGGTGGAAAACATGCATGCTGCTATCAGCATTCAGCAACATATAGGAGAAGATTATCATCCCCAGAATCATCAAGCTCTTATCTCTTTGCTGGTCTGAAATCTCACTGCTAGTAATGAAGGTACACATGTTTTGGGGAAAATACTCAGCATACAGTAAGTAATTCCTTAATTTTACCCAACACACCAGGCCTTCAGATTGATCGGCATTCCATCTCGATGACATCAGCTCAGAGAGCACCCCACGAGTATCCACTGATTGCCCAACACATCAACATCGGCTAAAAAATAAAGGGAATATACAGAAGGGAAAATATACACTATGAATCAAATATGCACAATGGCTGAGACCATTCAACCTAAAAATCCATGAAGATCTTGCGCGCACACACATGCACAATCTTTCTCCTCCCTCTTTCATGAATAATAAAAGAAGAATCCGGACACTCATATCGCACCAGAGGAGTACTGCTCTCTGGCATCTATCAAACAGGTAATGCTAAATAATTCAAGCCATGGTTTGCTCCGACAAATGAATAGGGGGCTGTTTCCTCCTCTCTTAAGTGATAGTCTGAACGCAATTACCTCTGCCATTAGTATGTGAGTCTTTTTTAGTGCTCTAATTGATGCTCTGAGGGTAAAAAAAAAACAGCTGGTTTCAACAGAAGAGATAAAACATGAGGTGGGATCAACCTTGGGAAGAAACAGAGTGATGATAGAATCCCATCCTGTGCTCCATCGATCTCAGCTGTATAACACTTGTATTAGTAAACATGGTGAACACAGTGGAAGTTTATGTTTTTGTCTGGGCGGTTGTTTGTGTGATGCAATTACACAGAGAACACACATTTGATGGGATGGTAATAAAGTAGGCATGCAAATGCAAACCACTAGTGTGTAGACAACAGTTTGCATGCCATGTAAGTTACACAGAAAATGCTGTCTAGGTGAAGAGTCTCATTACAGAACCAAATCAAACAGTATCTTTGTTTCAAGGAACTACATATCACTCTTAAACGGCATCCATTTCCCTCTGCTATCCTCTGTGGGTCACAATGGTTCCTGTATGAGTTTCATGTACTAGCAGGACTGAGGGAAAATGACATTAAAATAGTATGTTTGCCCACCATATCTTTCCAACATGAAACTAATGGAAAATATGCATGCCAATTACATTTTGTGCCTAAACCTTATTTGAATAAAAACAATGAGGTTTTGACATTCTTCCCTTTGTAGCTCACACCAAGCAACAAAGGGTCCAATGATGTGCTCTCCCTCCACAATAACAATGTCAGCAGGATAAAAGTTTTGTGAGCCATTCAAATTGCGTTCTGTGGTGTCTCGGAAACACAACATAAAAATATAGCTGCGAGCAGCAAATGAACGGGGGTTAACAGGACGACAGATAGGACACAAGATCTGTTGGATAAGCTCTCCGTCATGTAGGAACTATCTTTTTTCCTCAGTGAAAGTAGGGCCGGAACGATACCAGTATCACGATACTCCTTAGTGGCGTGGCAAGGAAACAAAACAAGAAGAGACTGTCTTCTTTAGGAAAACAGCCTTCATTTTCTAAGCTATAGCACACCATTTTTATTTTATTTTTGACATCCTGCATGTTTTTGGTCTGCTGGAGCTTGGTCTGCTTCATGTTTTAATTTTTGGCATGGAAAAAAATATTTTGATACTGGTATCGTCCCGGTACTAAGTGTAAGCACTACCATGTTGATTTAAACCTCAGTTGGTACTCTACACATTAGCATTCCGAAATACTTCAATACACTCTCACAGCTGTAATACGCTGACTGCGAAAGAATCAGGACTTCCGGGTTCTCATTTTACCGATTAAAATATCATTTTTTTCACAGCCTTCATAACAGGGAAACAATGTGATTATACACCTATACTGATAAAAAATAAAAAATCACATTAATTGTCTGCATAATTTGAATTGAACATTCATTTTTATTAGACAAAGTCCACTTGATCAATAGATATAGCTCTAGTATCCTATGGTGCCGCTGGTACCAATGACATCTACAGTATAGTGCCACAAAACTGGTCTGGTGCAGCCATCTAAGGTTGCAGTGATTATCTATTCACACAGCTTCTAGGACATATTCATAACGTTTACATACTAAATTGTATTGCCCCATGTCCATTGGTTCAGTTCTATTAGCCAGTTGTTGTTGCCCATCGTAGAGTCATATAACAGTATGTTTTAACTAGCACATCTTTTCTGCCTCGCCACACTAGTTTCAACCTCGTGTGGGTGCCAGCAAGCTAGCAAGCATGCGAGGTAGTGCTAGCCAATCCAATCCAGTAGGGTCTGGAAGCTACAGTATGGTGAGCTTTGATTGGCAAGCGTGCCGCGATGATGAAGTATTTGCATAAAGTTCAGCTTTCCCCAACTTTGGTCCTACCCTGTTCACATCCATTCCGCATCGCCGAATGGTCCCCCCACCAACTTTCCCTTCCCATCATTGAAAAGGAATGGTGCTCTGCCTCCCAGGTGGCGCAGTGGTTAAGGGTGCTGTACTGCAGCGCCAGCTGTGCCATCAGAGACTCTGGGTTCGCGTCCAGGCTCTGTCGTAACCGGCCGTGACCGGGAGGTCCGTGGGGCGACGCACAATTAGCCTAGCGTCGTCCGGGTTAGGGAGAGCTTGGCCGGTAGGGATGTCATTGTCTCATCGCGCACCAGCGACCCCTGTGGCGGGACGGGCGCAGTGCACGCTAACCAAGGTTGCCAGGTACACGGTGTTTCCTCCGACACGTTGGTGCGGCTGGCTTCCGGGTTGGATGCGCGCTGTGTTAAGAAGCAGTGCGGCTTGTGTATCGGAGGACGCATGACTTTCAACCTTCGTCTCTCCCGAGCTCGTACGGGAGTTGTAGCGATGAGACAAGATAGTAGCTACTAAAAAACAATTGGATACCACAAAATTGGGGAGAAAAAGGGGTAAAAAAAAAAAGAAAAAAAAGAAAGAAAAGGAATGGTGCTCTGTTGTTTCATTGCTCCCAACGGAACATGTTAAGACGTACCGTAACCCGCTGGCTCCTGAAGCCCTCATGAGCTCCCGAGTCTAGAAGCAGTTTATCCAACACGTTAGCTAGCTAGTGTCGCAAGTTAGCATTTCACTAGCTAGCTGAGCTGTTTTACAAGAAAATGGCTGAGATGAAAAACACTGTAGCTAGCGAGAAAGCCCTCTGCGACAATGTTATTTGGGAGTGGTCATGCTAGACTTGTCTTTTAATTTTAAGATACCTGTCATTGAAGTTGGTGGTTAATACTAGTTTAAGATTGAGGCGAGAGAAACTGTCCGCCATGTTTTGGTAAGGGCTCGGAGTGACGTCACACACCCAAGAAGCCTCAACCAATCACCAACGGATATTAATGACTTGGGTCGTGTTCCCCTGCTCAGATGTTACATGCATCAAACAATGATTGCGTGCAAAGTCATCAACTGTGTCATCAACTGACAGATTGCAATAACATATGATGTGGTTAGCTGATAATTAAAATTCCTATCTTGGCATTGTGAGATCTGTTCGGTGTCAGCAACATCGGAGCAGAGGAACGCACCTTTTGCCTCCGGGTATCCTATGAAAGGACATTTTGCGACCAGATATGTGATCAGCCAGCATCTACCAAAAACAGATGTCCCGCCCCGGAAACAAATTATTATTATTATTTTTATCATATTAGCGTATGTGTTAATATGCATCTACTGCTATAGTGTGAATGCATCAATGTTATTTTCTCAAACTCTTTAGGGACTATTGTAAGTCCAAAACCAATCTGGAGTGAATCTGACTTTTAGTCCAAGAGAAGAAGATTTCCTATGAATATGTATTTTAAGCATTAGCGTTACATTGTCAAAAAAGTGAATTGTTAATCGTTTCCTTGTTTTTTAAGATATCAATGACAAACTTTTCATATGGTTCATCATGGTAATGTCTTTGATGATCCTAAACAGTTTCAAGTTGATAGGCCATTGTGAAGGGGATTTAAATTGACACGTAACATTAGATTTTCTGATTTATCAATAACTCAGCCATCTCTTAACTAGTCCCTTATCTTTTCTCAGACTAAGTTAAGAGATGTACCATGGGCCTACACACTATATTTGAGAATAAAATTTTCAAAGGTTTTCCAAAATTTACAAGATGGAGGAAAATCTATCCTGACGGACCTTATATGTCCTTGAGCCAAATTTGTTCAGAATGAGGAAAGACACTTACATACATTTCAAACTGGACGGCGGATATGAGAGCGAGACTGCTTATAAGAGACTGCCAATCGGTGCCATGCTTTTTGACAGTTACTCATGACCTCTAGTTTCTGTGTGCCAAATTAGAAAGAAAGTTACCAATCTATGCTTGAGTTATTTGACCATGTAAAAAAAGAATACAGAGAATAACAATAGGTTTTCTCAGCTTTGCTCTGAATCCCTAACAAGGAAGCTGGTGTTTGGAGCCTGACCTGAATTTCAACACAAGTTACCATGAGTCACATTCAATGGATTCACACAGTTAGAACTGCAACACATCAAAACCATAAATAAAACCAGAACACTGACATTACTATGCCACACAAACCTAGTTGTACAAAACAAGGAAACACTACTGAGGGAGGTAGGTAGGTAGAGAGAAATGTCTTTAAGGAGGTCTGTCTCTTGTGGCTCTACACAATATTCTCTTGCTCCCTGAGCGTAGCTACTTCTCTGAACACTTCCCTCCTCCTCAGGATTCTTGCACATCTTTCCACCTGGTGACTCGGTGACTGACAGGTTTCCACAGGGAATTGTATAAATTCTGGGCTTTGAGTGAATGTGTCCTTTAGGAACCTGTTGATTACACATAAAAGCCACCTGAGCAGATAAGCAGCTGACAAAAACTCCCAGGGCTTCAACCCAACAAGCCCCACATACAGGTATAGACAAACTTCCGAGGCAGGGTTTCACACACACATCATAGTAGATGGAACGGCAGACGTAATTCAGGCAAGCAATCAAAACGGCATACAGTGCCTTCAGAAAGTATTCAGACCCATTGACTTAATCCACATTGTGTTGTTACAGCCTGAATTAAAAATGCATTAACTGGATTTGTTTTCTCACCCATCTACACACAATAAACCATAATGACAAAGTGAAAATATGTTTTTAGACATTTTAGTATATTTATTGAAAATTAAATACAGAAATATATTCACACCCCTGAGTCAATTATAGGTAGAAGCACCTTTGGTGGCAATTATAGGCCCATTTTTTCAGAATGAGGAATGACACCTACAGTGCATTTAGAAAGTATTCAGACCCATTGACTTTTTACACATTTTGTTACGTTACAGCCTTATTCTAAAATCCTCATCATCCTACACACAATACCCAATAATGACAAAGTATTTTTTTTGCAAATGTATGAAACAGAAAAACCTTATTTAAATAAGTATTCTGACCATTTGCCATGAGACTAGAAATTGAGCCTCTTCTTTAGATGTTCCTACAACTTGATTGGAGTCCACCTGTGGCAAATTCAATTGACTGAACATGATTTGGAAAAGCACACACCTATCTACAGGTCAAGTTTGAAGTTTACATACACTTACAGTGGGGAGAACAAGTATTTGATACACTCCCGATTTTGCAGGTTTCCCTACTTACAAAGCATGTGGAGGTCTGTAATTTTTATCATAGGTACACTTCAACTGTGAGAGACGGAATCTAAAACAAAAATCCAGAAAATCACATTGTATGATTTTTAAGTAATTAATTAAATTATGTGGATATATTGAAGCAACATCTTAAGACATCAGTCAGGAAGTTAAAGCTTGGTCACAAATGGGTCTTCCAAATGGACAATGACCCCAAGCATACTTCCAAAGTTGTGGCAAAATGGCTTAAGGCCAACAAAGTCAAGGTATTGGAGTGGCCATCACAAAGCCCTGACCTCAATCCCATTGAAAATGTGTGGAGAGAACTGAAAAAGCGTGAGCTAGCAAGGAGGCCTACAAACCTGACTCAGTTACACCAGCTCTGTCAGCAGGAATGGGCCACAAATCACCCAACTTATTGTGGGAAGCTTGTGGAAGGCTACCCAAAACATTTGACCCAAGTTAAACAATTTAAAGGCAATGCTACCAAATACTAATTGAGTGTATGTAAACTTCTGATCCACAGGGAATGTGATGAAAGAAATAAAAGCTTAAATAAATCACTCTCTACAATTACTCTGACATTTCACATTCTTATAATAAAGTGGTGATCCTAACTGACCAAAGACAGGGAATCTTTACTAGGATTAAATGTCAGGAATTGTGAAAAACTGAGTTTAAATGTATTTGGCTAAGTTGTATGTAAACATCCAACTTAAACTGTATATAAGGTCCCACAAGTTGATAGTGTATGTCAGAGCAAAAAAACAAACCATGAGGTCGAAATAATTGTCCGTAGAGCTCCGAGACAGGATTGTGATGAGGCACAGATCTGGCGAACGGTATGAAAAATGTTTGCTGCATTTAAGCTCCCCAAGAATACAGTGGTCCCATTATTCTTAAATGGAAGAAGTTTGGAACCACTAAGACTCTTCCTAGAGCTGGCTGCCTGGCCAAACTGAGAAAATGAGAGAGAAGGGCCTTGGTCAGGGAGGTGACGAAGAACCGGATGGTCACTCTGACAGAGCTCCGGAGTTCCTCTGTGGAGATGGGAGAACCTTCCAGAAGGACAACCATCTCTGCAGCATTCCACCAATCAGGCCTCCTCAGTAAAAGGCTCATAACAACCCACTTGGAATTTGCCAAAAAGGAACCTAAAGAACTCTTCGACCATGAAAAACAAGATCCTCTGGTCTGATGAAACCAAGATTGAACTCTTTGGCCTGAATGCCAAGCGGAAGTCTGACGGAAACCAGACAGAAAGCATGGTGGTGGCAGCATCATGCTGTGAGGATGTTTTTCAGCGGCAGGGACTGGGAGACTGGTCAGGATCAAGGGAAAGATGAACGGAGCAAAGTACAGAGAGATCCTTGATGAAAACCTGCTCCAGATCGCTCAGGACTGGGGTGAAGGTTCACCTTCCAACAGGCCAATGACCCTAAGCACACAGCAAAGACAACACAGGAGTGGCTTTGGGACAAGTCTCTGAATGTCCCTGAGTGGCCCATCCAGAGCCCTGACTTGAACCTGATCGAACATCTCTGGAGAGACCTGAAAATAGCTGTGCAGCGATGCTCCCCATCCAATCTGACAGAACTTGCAAATACAGGTGTGCCAAGCTTGTAGCGTCATACCCAAGAAGATTTGAGGCTGGAATCACTGCCAAATGTGCTTCAACAAAGTACTGAGTAAAGGGTCTTATATAAATGTTTTTTTTTTGTCATTATGGGGTATTATGTGTAGGTTCATGAGGGGGAAAAATGATTGAATCCATTTTAGAATAAGGCTGTAGCGTAACAAAATGTTGAATAAGTCAAGCGGTCTGAATACTTTCCAAATGCACTTGAAAACGGTTTAAATGGGCCGGCAGATATGAGGGTGAGACTGCTTACAACGCACCACCTATAGGCCAATCGGTGTCATTATTTGTGCCATTATATTTAAAAGAAAATAGGAGGCAGCTGAGCTCAATTTGGAGTGTCATAGCAAAGGGGTGTGAATACTTTTGTAAATTAGATATTTATGTTTTCAATATGAGATATTTATGTTTTCAATAAATATGCAAACAATTCTAAAAACATGTTTTCACTGTCATTATGGGGTATTGTGTGTAGATGGGTGAGAACAAAGTCTATTTAAAAAAAAAAATTTCATCAGGCTGTAACACAACAAAATGTGGAATAAGTCAAGGGGTATGAATACTTTCTGAAGGCACTGTATCTTAACACTTCACTGAATTCCTTCCCATAGATATTAACAGGCCAAAGTGAGTAATCCTCTCCTCCTACACCTTCGGTGTGAGTCTGAGTCCCATGAACAGATGGCAGCAAGACTCATATTCAGATCTGGCCCGATGTGCCATCTCTGTGAATGAACAGACAGGCGTGTTCTACAGTGGGGGAGAGGAAAGTGAATTAAAGCTACAGGAAACCACCATCCATGCCTATGTGATTTTGATGGATCCTCACAGTAATGAGAGAAAAAGCAGTTGGATGGTCTCCAGCTCTCCTCCCTACCCCCAGATTCGGCTCCCTATGATTGACTGGGAGGCTTCTAGCCTCAGATTGTACTGCAGGGCCAAGATACACCCAACCATGAGCCTTTTCACTTCAACTTTGGGTGTAAATATGATCAGGGGTTTGAATGATTTGTAAGTGGGCTATAAGAGGAGCCTTATAGTCAGGTATATTCAGGTATTCGGATATCGGCAGTATACAAATCCGTCAAAACGTTTTTTTGTGTGTGTTTTTTTTATATCAAGTAATAGGCCCCTACTTGAAATACATCAGAGAAGTTATAAAAGCATACATGTTGATTTTCAAGAGAGCAGATTGTTTTATACATGGAAGTACACTGAAGTATAAACGAATGGAGACAACAGAAAACCTGTTCTCGTGGTCTATGATAAATACAACAGCTGTTTGTTTGTGCATGTGTTAACAACAGGTGTTTCTTTCATTAATGAGTCTATTGATTCATTTTCTCAATGTGCAGCATAAAACGTGATTGCCGTCCTCTCACTATGCATTTGTGCTTTTTTCACTTGCTCATTAAAACGTGCCCCTGAGTAATCCACTTATTGTAGGCTGTCGACAAATGCTTCAAACTCTACGTCAGTAATAAAAAGGAAGGATGAGAGAGGCAGAAACCGATTGCAGCGCCACAGAGCACTTAAAACTCATCTGGGTTGGACTTAAAACAGGGACAAAGTCTAAATTACTCATCTGAAATCTTCTGCCACATTGAGTGAGAAGTGTGAGGGTAAAGGTGACCTAGCTATTTCTGTAATATTCAACTTTTAGGATATAAAAAAAAGTTCTTCACTTGCCAATAAAGCACTGGCTCAAAGAGTTATAGTCTGGCTTCCCCAAAAAATAATTGTGAACCACCTTTGCCAAAAATGTCACCTCATTTCCCAGTAGACATATCATTTCCTGGGACCCTCTTTAATATTTCAATACAGGCAAATATGAGGAGAACACGTGAGAGCAGAGAGAGAAACATTAAAGAAGGATTTAGTGAAGAAGGACTGTTTTATGTACGGCACAGGAAATAACTCATATTATAAGACTCAATTTACCGATCAATCAGGGATTAACGTCAGAGCCATCCTATAAATCACAATTTTATCAGCCCTGGAACTCTCCCATCATGCAAATGGATTGGATTGAGGGGCTCGGTGTCCGACCTGGGAGAGTGTGACATCTGTGACATCTAAAGCAATTTAGGGAATCTGCCAGTCTGGTAATTGGATCTTTAACCCTACAGGGCCAAACCAAGAGTGTGTGAGAGCAGGGAAAAGTTTAATGGATGTGGATATCTCTAGCTCTGGTGGCCCATGTGAAATGTTATAGGCTTGTACTGACATCAAACATCATATGAGGAAGATTATGTGCCAGATTATGTGGAAAATTATGTGCCAGAGGTCAAGTAAAAACAGTTTGAGTTGAACATGAGCAGGTACTGAATACAAGCAACTGTTAGGAGGAATCTATCCGCTGATTTTCTGTGTTATTATTTTTTCTTACGACATTTCAAACTACAGTTAAATGTGTGTGTGTCTGGGGGGGGGGGGGGGGGGGGGGGGGGGGTCAGCCTATAGGAATTACTACAATAACTTTATGAAAATATTCTCACCGTGAAATGAAGTACACTGCCCATAAAAATCGAATAATTATTTGTGGAGCCTACACTTGATATACACTGCTGTTATGCTATGTTCGACATTCTCTTCCACTGTGCAGATGCTTCAAAGTCAAATATGCAGTACATGTTCCTCACAAAAGTTAATATGATAGTAAGTGTTAATACAACATGTTAAAAGTACTTGTCGTTAATTGAAGTGTTCATCAGTGGTTTGATTTAGAAGACAAATTGGAGAAGTGCAATTAACTCATCGGAGCTGTGACTGGACTGCCATCAGTCTACTCCCTCTAGTAGATCAGGCTTTCTCTTCCTGCTGGATACCACTGTGGGAGGCGCTGCTGCTCGCATTATCAAGCCTAACTACCTTCCCTGACCTGAGAACCCCTTTTGGAACACACAATGTGCCCCAATGGATTGTGTCCTCCGTGTCTACAAATGCACAGTAACAGTTGCTTGTACAGTGATACACAGAACTCTGGGGTGGTCCTATTCATGTGACCTTTAATCTATGCGCTCGGATAACGCTACTCTTCAGACTCTCTGTCTACTGTGCAGGGTGATGCACATTCACTTGCTACTCTGGCCCGATAAACAGTGTAGCTGGGACAATGCTACTTCATTTTGTATTGTCCCCTACTGTCTTGATGGTGTATTTCTTCGTCTTTTTGAAAGAGCTACTAATTAGATGTTGTTGCTCTTTGTGATCTTCCATAGACTGCTCCGTAGAGTGCCATGTTGTGCTTGCCCAGTGTCTATTCACAAAACAATGACAAATCAAAGTCTTTCTAGTCTAAAGAGAAGTGAATAGGTAATTATATATCACTTTTTAAGTTAAATGCAATCATATGTTTTAGTGAGTTCTATGCTTTATGCCAAATGAGATTCATTCGTATTATCCACTCATCTCACCTATTTCTCCGTCTCTCACTGTCTCTCTTGCAGTATGCGCACGTCCTTTCCTCTCTCTCTTGTCGTTGCTGTCTGACTTGTTTGCTGTGTGACAGGCTTTTAGTGGAGGGGATTTGTCAGATTAACCAGGGCCACCCCATCATCGGAGCCATCCCCAGTGAGGCGTCTGTCTGCCTGCCATTTGCCTGTGCTGTGCTGGCTGGAGCTCCCCTGCTGTGCGGTTCCTCAGTGTCACACATTCACCGGGCCGTTGAGCCATCAGAGGCGTCAGCATACAGCCCCAGCCTTATCTCCTGCTGTAATAACTGTGCCCACTCAGGCGACTCCATCTCCAAGGCAATTTCCCAACTCACTACCCTGGTTTAGGGGTCCGAGGAAAGGGTACTCATGTATGTGTATGTGTATTTAAATGTTTACTTGTTTATGTATTTATTCACTGTGTTCTTTGGCATGTTTGTTCATGCAGAGCTCCGGCGTGTTAGAGGCACTTTATGGATTTGTAACTGGCCAAGTGCTCTGTCATCCGAAAAACGATCAAAGGTAGATGACTTTGAAAAAAGCTATGAATCGCACATACTGTACGTACACACGTACACATACAGACACAAAAACACACACACACAAAAACACACACACACACACACACACACACACACACACACACACACACACACACACACACACACACACACACACACACTAGAAAGACACAGCAGGAACTTCTTCCTCTCTGACTAGTCTGTCTGGGCCTTGATTGTTTCCCAAACAGCAGTAACCAAACACGAATGGACATGCAGTGCATAGAGATTGATCAACATTAAGGAGAGATTGTTGTGATGAGTCATTGCGGATGCTGTGTGCTTTTCCTGGCTGTTGTACTTATGGCAGCCATTCAGTTGTACTTGTGTCATTAGAAAGTAAAGGATCAGACGCTAAGCTCTTGGGTTTAGATTTGGTGTGGCAACTCACCATGGCTGCTGTAGAGCATAGACCTAAATCAGGAAACTAAGAGTGCTTTGTGAAAGCTTTTTCATCAACACCACTCAAATGTATGAGTAGAGATGGATGTGATAGTAGCTAACAGCCTAAAGGCACAGAGGAGAGTCTTTGATCAAAGGTGGAGAGATTTGTTTACTTTGCATAAGGCACTTGGAAATTACTCTATTGCTCAGCATAACAGCGCTGCACACTCAGTCAAAAGCCTAGTGATTGGACCGGGAGGATATTACTGTGATTCCTCCATTTGGTTTGTATAACTGACTGTCAACATAAAACGAGTTAATCTGTGACAGAGCATTGATGAAAAACGGTTCATGAATTTCAATGGGGTGTATGTTACTGTCAGACAGTGCGTGTGAGCATGTGTGTGAGCCCCCCTGCTCCAGTCAGTTTAGGAATTGTGATAATCAGGCTTTACTATCTATAGAACAGAGCAGAAATGACTGCTAGATTAAGACACTTCAATATTTGGTCGCCAAAGCCGACATTTAATCTCAATCCGCTGTATTGGACTGCAGAAATTCTCTGACAGGAAAGCAATCTCCTGACAGGAAAATCAAGTTTTATCTCTCAATTTGTTCAGTTTCCAAAAGCTACTATAGTGTCCTAACACTCCGTGCTTCTGTGTACGAATCTAATATCTGATTTCATATTTTTTTATTTTTTTTCCAATAAGCACCCGTGATCTGGACATAAAGTCTGAGGTACATGTTAGTGATATCGGCATGGCAGGTGGGTTGTGGTGAGGGGAGCATTGGGACCCCATTTCTAAAACAGTGAAGTACAGCATTTTTAAATGGCTATTTTCCCTCAGTAATTTCAAAATGCCTGACAGCTCCATAGCCTGAGTGGAATCTGATCACACCAGAAGGACATCTTGTTAGGTCTCCAAGGCAATCTTCTACATAATGGAACCCCGGCCCAGCAATGATGACATTCTTAGCAGTATAGTTGACTACAGCTTATAGACTACGGCGTCGGGCTGGAGAAGAGAGGTATGTGCGTTCCAAATGGCACCCTATTCCCTATATAGTGCACTACTTTGACCAGCGCCCCTTAAATAACAATTAGTTATTAATGCTTCAGTAATGGCATTGAGTAGCCTAAGCTCTGAAACAGCAGCTTCAGAACTATTAATGTACTCTTGTCCCCATTAACCCCTTCCACACACATTCCAATCTCATTTTCATAACCCTCTCCTCATATCTGTACACATTACAACCTACCTAATGACTCCCTTGAACCCCCGCGTTCAGAAAAACAAACATTCGCTGTTTGGAGAAAGGGGAAGAATCATACCATCAGAGAAATGGGAAAACATCAGACAGCAGGTCTATGTGTGATTCTGGATTCTAATGGTTTCCCCCTCGGGCCCCGACATTTATCTGAATGCTACACACCTACACGTACCGAAAACACCAAATAAGAAAGGAAAAATAGAACTTGTTAAAGAGTGTATGAATCTACTACTGAACAAAATGGTATCACAACATGGTTCACAACATATTAAGCAGACATGTGAGTGTATTATCAATAAGTAGGCTGATGCTTTCCTTCAAATACATTGTACATGTCGCATCAGCAACGGAGTGCTAGAGAACATAGTTTTCAGGATGACATTTTTCTCTCTGATTAATACAAGGAATGTTATGGAAGTACAGAAGCCCTGAAGCCCAGGGCAATTCTTTTTATCAAAAAATTACTCTTGGAATTATTGTTTTAACAACTAAGTATCTCATTCAAACGACTTAGTACCTTGTTTGAATGACTTTGTAAAAAATATACAGTACCAGTCAAAAGTTTGGACACACCTACTCATTCAAGGGTTTTTATTTTTTTGTACTATTTTCTAAATTATAGAATGATAGTGAAGACATCACAACAATGAAATAACACATATGGAATCATGTAGTAACCAAAAAAGTGTTAAAGAAATCTAAATATATTTTCTATTAGAGATTCTTCAAAGTAGCCACCCTTTGCCTTGATGACAGCTTTGCGCACTCATAGCACTCTGAACCAGATTCACCTGGAATGCTTCTCCAACAGACTTGAAAGAGTTCCCACATATGCTAAGCACTTGTTGGCTGCTTTTACTTCACTCTGTGGTCCAACTCATCCCAAACCATTTCAATTGGGTTGAGGTCGGGTGAATGTGGAGGCCAAGTCATCTGATGCAGCACTCCATCACTCTCTTCTTGGTCAAATAGTCCTTACACAGCCTAGAGGTAATTTGGGTCATTGTCCTGTTGAAAAACCAATGATAGTTCCACTAAGCGCAAACCAGATGGGATTGTGTTTCGCTGCCGAATGCTGTGGTAGTCATGCTGGTTAAGTGTGCCTTGAATTCTATGTGTGCGGAGATCATCCATTCACCTACTCTGTGTTTCACAAAAACACAACCAAAAATCTCAAATTTGCACCAAAGAACAGATTTCCACCAGTCTAATGTCCATTGCCTGTGTTTCTTGGCCCAAGCAAGTCTCTTCCTTTTATTGGTGTCCTTTAGTAGTAGGGCTATCTTCCAAATAGGGCTTATTTGAGCTGTTCCTGCCATAATTATGGACTATCTTCTGTATACCACCCATACCTTGTCACAACACAACTGATTGGCTCAAATGCATTAATAATAAAATAAATTCCACAAATTCACTTTTAACAAAGCACACCTGTTAATTGAAATGCATTCCAGGTGACTACTTCATGAAGCCGGTTGTGCAAAACTGGGGTGGCTACCTTGGCAAAGGGTGGCTGCTTTGAAGAATCTCAAATAAAATATATTTTGATTTGACTTACCCTTTTTTGGTTACTACATGTATCTCGTTTGAACGACTTAATTGTTATTTTGTCTAATTAGGCCTCATTTGTTATGCAGCTTGTCAGACCGTGTAATGGTTGCTGCACCCATTCATTCACAGATTCCACCAATTGATATGATTATTAATTGACAGTTCTTTGATAGCCTAAAGCAGGGCTGCTTTTGAATGCCAGGGAATGTAAGTGGGCGAGTATGGAGCAGAGCGCAATTCGAGCAGATTTAAAAAAAATTATATCTGCTTTCTCTCCCGCTTTGGTACTGCTCAGCCACAAGCTCTAGGCATGCTCTGCTTAGCATTTTTAATTTCCTTTAATTACTGTGACCACACACACAGTAGCCTATATCTAAGTTTATATTCTACTTTCTATCATTACGATGTGTAGTTTCAATTTTGAAGGACTTCAAATGTAATAACGGACGTTTAGGTAGGCAATACATAGGCTACTGTAAAATATAGCAGAATAGAAACAATAACATAAATCAATTCAATTCATGTATAATATCAGCAATACGTCGTAAATAATGAAGGCCAGTATCAACTTCCTTTCATGAATAAAAGGGGATAAATAATCTCAAAATGCAGAGGTCAAATGATTTGTGGATGCTATCTCTCAAAAATCTATTACATTTACAGTTGAAGTCAGAAGTTTACATACACCTTAGCCAAAAACATTTAAACTCAGTTTTACACAATTCCTGACATTTAATCCAAGTAAAAATGTCCTCTCTTAGGTCTGTCAGGATGACCACTTTATTTTAAGAATGTGAAATGTCAGAATAATAGTAGAGAGAATTATTTATTTCAGCTTTTAATTCTTTCATCACATTCCCAGTGGGTCAGAAGTTTACATACACTAGCGTTCCACAAGCTTCCCACAATAAGTTGGGTGAATTGTGGCCCATTCCTCCTGACAGAGATAGTGTAACTGAGTCAGGTTTGTAGGCCTCCTTGCTCGCACACGCTTTTTCAGTTCTGCCCACAAATTTTCTATGGGATTGATGTCAGGGCTTTGTGTTGGCAACTCCAATACCTTGACTTTGATGTTCTTAAGACATTTTGCCACAACTTTGGAAGTATACTTGGATCTAGTGTCCATTTTGAAGGATATCCACATCAATTTCCTACCTCATGATGCCATCTATTTTGTGAAGTGCACCAGTCCCTCCTGCAGCGAGCTGCCCACAACATGATGCTGCCACCCCCGTGCTTCACGGTTGGGATGGTATTCTTTGGCCTGCAAGCCTCTCCCTTTTTCTTCCAAACATAACGATGGTCATTATGGCCAAACAGTTCTATTTTTATTTCATCAGACCAGAGGACATTTCTCCAAAAAGTACGATCTTTGTCCCCATGTGGAGTTGCAAAACACAGTCTGGCTTTTTATGGCAGTTTTGGAGCAGTGGCTTCTATCTTTTTGAGCGGCCTTTCAGGTTATGTCAATATAGGACTTGTTTTACTGTGTATATAGATACTTTTGTACCTGTTTCCTCCAGCATCTTCACAGGGTCCTTTGCTGTTGTTCTGAGATTGACTTGCACTTTTCGCACCAAAGTACGTTCATCTCTAGAAGACAGAACGTTTCTCCTTCCTGGTATGATGGCTGTGTGGTCCCATGGTGTTTATACTTGCGTACTATTGTTTGTACAGATGAACGTGGTACCTTCAGGCATTTTGAAATTGCTCCCAATGATGAACCAGACTTGTGGAGTTCTACAATTTTTCTTCTGGGGTCTTGGCTGATTTCTTTAGATTTTTCCATGATGTCAAGCATAGAGACACTGAGTTTGAAGGTAGGCCTTGAAGTACATCCACAGGTACAGGGTAGGCCTTGAAGTCTATCACAGTGCCATCCGTTTTGTCACCAAAGCCCCATATACTAACCACCACTGCGACAATGCTCTTGTTGGCTGGCCCTCGCTACATATTCATTGCCAAACCCACTGTCTCCAGGTCATCTATAAGTTTTTGCTAGGTAAAGCCCCGCCTTATCTCAGCTTACTGGTCACCATAGCAACACCCACCTGTAGCACACGCTCCAGCAGGTATATCTCACATCCCCAAAGCCAACACCTGCTTTGGCCGCCTTTCCTTCCAGTTTCCTGCTGGCAAAGATTGGATAGAATTGCAAAAATTACTGAAAGTCGAGACTTATATCTCCCTCAATAACTTTAAGCATCAACTGTCAGAGCAGCTTACCGATTACTGTACCTGTACACCACCCATCTGTAAATAGCACACCCAACTACCTCATCCCCATACTGTTATTACTTTTTTGCTCCTTTGCTCCGCAGTATCTCTACTTGCACATCATCTGCACATCTATCACTCCAGTGTTAATGCTAAATTGTAATTACTTCGCCCTTATGGCCTATTTATTGCCTTACCTCCCTAACCTTACTACATCTGCACACACTGTACATGTGTTTTTCTTATTGTGTTATTGACTGTACATTTGTTTATCCCATGTGTAACTCTGTGTTGTTGTTTTTGTCGCACTGCTTTGCTTTATCTTGGCCAGGTCGTAGTTGTAAATGGGAACTTGTTCTCAACTGGCCTACCTGGTTAAATAAAGGTGAAATATTTTTTTTTAAACAGTGTGCCAAAGTCCTGTCTGTATACCGTAGTTAGTAAGCATACTCCACCTAAATTAGTTCTGATCAGTGCTCGCTGCTCACTTGGCTTCTGGGCATAGGATAAGCAGGAGAAAAACATCAGCATGACAGTGCATAATTTCCAAAGCCACATTAACACAAAAGTCTTTGATTGTCTTGTTCAAATTCATTAATACAACGTTTCTTCAGACTATAATTACAATTGTGGGTAATTTCTTTGGCTGAAAAGGCTACTTGCTTCTCTCACTTTGAATAAATTTGTATTTCCATTGGCTTCAGGGGCACAAAGGCTGTTCAGCTAATTTAACCGGTTCATTTCTGACTAGGCTAAATAAGCACAGTCCTGCATGTTCTTTACATTTACAGTGCCTTCGGAAAGTATTCAGACCCCTTGACTCTTTCCACATTTTGTTACAGCCATATTCTACAATGGATTAAATAATTCCCCCCCACCTCCTCAATCCACACACAATACCCCATAATGACAAAGCAAAAACAGGTTTTTAGAAATGTTTTCTAATTTACTTAAAATAAAAAACGGAAATATCACATTTACATAAGTATTCAGACCCTTCACTCTGTACTTTGTTGAAGCACCTTTGCCAGCATTGAGCCTTCTTGGATACGACACTGGAAGCTTGTATTTGCTGGAGTTTCTTCCATTTTTCTCTGTAGATCCTCTTAAGCTCTGTCATGTTGGATGGGGAGCATTTCTGCGTAGCTATTTTCAAGTCTCTCTAGAGATGTTCGATCGGGTTCAAGCCCGGGCTCTGGCTGGGCCACGAGGACATTCAGAGACTTGTCCCTTGAAGCCACTCCTGCGTTGTCTTGGCTGTGTGCTTAGGGTCGTTGTCAAGCTAGAAGGTGAATGTTCACTTTGGAGCAGGTTTTCATCAAGTATCTGTACTTTGCTCCGTTCATCTTTGCTTTGATCCTGACTATTCTCCCAGTCCCTGCCGCTGAAAAACATCCCCCCAGCATGTTACCACCACCATACATCACCATAGGGATGGTGCCAGGTTTCCTCCAGACGTGACGCTTGGCATTCAGGCCAAAGAGTTCAATCTTGGTTTCATCAGACCAGAAAATCTTGTTTCTCATGGTCTAAGAGTCTTTATGTGCCTTTTGGCAGACTCCAAGTGGGTGTCATGTGCAATTTACTGAGGAATGGCTTCCATCTGGCCGCCCTACCATAAAGGCCTGATTGATGGAGTACTGCAGAGATCGTTGTCCTTCTGGAAGATTCTCCCATCTCCACAGAGGAACTCTAGAGCTCTGTCAGAGTGACCATCGGTTTCTTTGGCACCACCCAGACCAAGGCCCTTCACCCCCGATTGCTCAGTTTGTCCGGGCGACCAGCTCTAGAAAGAGTCTTGGTGATTCTCCAAACTTCTTCCATTTAAGAATGATGGAGTCCACTGTGTTCTTGGGGACCTTCAATGCTGCAGACATTTTTTGGTACCCTTCCCCAGATCTGTGACTCGACACAATCCTGTCTCTGAGCTCTACGGACAATTCCTTCGACTTTATGGCTTGGTTTTTGCTCTGACATGCACTGTCATCTGTGGGACCTTATATAGACGGGTGTGTGCGCCTTTTCAAATCATATCCAATCAATTGAATTTACCACCGGTGGACTCCAAGCAAGTTTTAGAAACATCAAGGATGATCAATGGAAACAGGATGCACCGGAGCTCAATATCGAGTCTTATAGCAAAGGGTCTGAATGCTTATGTAAATAAGGTATCTGTTTTTTTATTTTTAATAATGTTGCAAACATTTCTAAAAACTTGTTTTCGCTTTGTCATTATGGGGTATTGTGTGTAGATTGAATAAGGCTGTAACATGGAAAAAGGCAAGGGGTCTGAATACTTTCCGAAGGCACTGTACATTTTAGTCATTAGGGTTATATGCCTTGCTCAAGGGTACATTGACATATTTTTCACTCAGTCGGCTCGAGGATTCGAACCAGCAACCTTTCCCAACGCTCTTAAACCCTTAACATCTTGGCTACTTGCCACCCTTGTTATTATAACCAGCTGTACTGTTTACTACAATCTGGACGAGGCCATTCTCAAGAGAGCATGTTCATTTACAACATGTCAATTTTATTCACCATCACCAAAAAAAGTAACTGTCAAGTTTATTCATATTGAGGAATATTAAGTCCTAAATATGCCTTTTAAAAAATACGATCTTTCAGCCTAAAAGCATATATAGTTAAATATTTAGCTGGTTTAAAAAGCATATCCTCTGTCACTTGACTTGTCTTTGAAAAGGAAATACCATTAAAAAAATTCAGCCTCAAAAGTTCAATAATTCCAGCAGAGAGGGAGTAGGTAGGGAGCGAGGCAGTGAGACAGAGAGAACCTGAAATCAATGTTCCTTGGGGAGTTATTTAGAACTTGGAGCGTTCTAAAACTGTATACTTGATTGCACTCTTATTAATTTAGACTACAGACTGTTTCATTTCCCTTCAAGCCAACACTTGGCTATGGAGAAACACAACAGGTTACTTTGCAAAAAAAGCCTTGAGGTAATGTCCAAGTTTAAAATGTAAAAATTCCAAAACAGGTTAAGTTGATAGGCTTAAAATGTACAGTCTAACAAGGTGTATGCTATAAAACATTTTTTATTTCAATAGCATGAACACTGCAGTTATTTAATAAGATACTATCTGAAAAACGTGATTGTTGAGCGTTGAAGATTTCATGAATTGACTTGCAAGGACTGTTATCAGCCGTATATCTCCTCTGTAGTGCTAAGACTTCACTTTCAAGCTTTGCCAAAGCAACTAAACCAAACACACAGGGCATTGCAGGGAACACAGGCACTTACATACAGTCTTCAGTAAAAATATAAATGTATTCATAACAGCAGACAAGGCAATATATTTTACTAAAGCCAAGGGCAGAGCTGGTCGACTTAATACAAATGAATTATACAACAGCATACGGGTGGAATAGATTCAGTAATTTACTGTATGTACAGTAGATAAATGGGTCAGCCATACAGACATGTAAATGGAGATGGGTCAGACAGAGACAAAGTGCGCCTTTAGATCTCACACACAGGAAAATACAAGGTCACCAAAGTCTATCAGCAAATGGGAGAGAGAGAAACACTACTGCACTGTAAACTCATTCTGGCTCTACTGTCTGCGCTGATGCATTAAGGATATTGCACAAATCCTAACTCTCTTAATCCTCTAATCTGCAGAAACCAGGGAATTGCTACCTGCATCTGTCAGTCTATGGGATTCGATGGCCACACTGCTAACATATGAACATCACATCCCCTTACAGAGATTTCCACATACACACGATGCCAATATCATCAGCTGTGATTTATGGAAAGCTGTCATGCTGATGTGCTTGCGATGGAAAATGCTGGTTGAGTGAGCAGGCACAGGTGTAGTATGGACGATAGTGTCTGACATACTGTATCTATCATTATCAGTGTGAGCAGAAGAGGACAGAGAAGGATAACTAATCAACCAATGTGCTGCTGTATATCATATTATTGTGGACTAGAG